>NC_092874.1:450003597-450338597 GCF_028372415.1 Notamacropus eugenii | reverse complement strand
GTTCAACATGACACATGCAATTTGTACAGAAATTCCCAAAAGGCTTTAATATTCCCATGTATCAATAGTACATGGCCAAAATGAACGACTGTGTTACATGCAGTTATAATGGGAAAGGAATGAGGAGAATGTGAATAGACTACACACACTCCCAAGACACCAGCTGAGGGTGTTGTGAGCATGGAACTTGGAGTGCACTTTGTCCCCAGGTGGACCCCTGCTGCAGGTCAGACAAGCTAAATGTGGCTTCTGAGATTTTTAAAGGAAGCCCTTTGCTGACTGCTCTTTAATCTTCTGTTTGGTGGCTCAATCATTTTATCCTTAGGCCTGCTTTTAAACATCTCTCAGAGAGTATTGGAATAGGATTTCAGAAAAATGACTGTTAAAACCCTCTACCTCTGAATAACCCACTGCACCGAATGCAGGACAGTAAGCCAGAGATACACAGATACAGTATTGTGCACCTAATTTTTCATTGTCTTCTCCCTGATATTTCCATTCTAAAAGAGGGAAGTGGAGAGAAAGGAGCACAGACTCAGGGGAGCACCCAGAAGTCTCAGGCACCTGGCAGCCTTCCCTGTGCAATCCTCCTCCTCCTCCAGCTGCTAGCAGCAACAGACCTCAGGAGTCACAGGCCACAGAAGCCCTCAAGCCCTACCATCCTCATGTCAGGGACATGACCTGCCGAAGGCTACATGGATAGTAAGCCCTGGAGGTGGGATTAAAACTCAGGTCTGCCTCAAAAGTCAAAATAACTTCAGGAATTTATCTTGTCCAAAGGCAGCAAACATTTTAAATGTGAAAGCAGTATTTTGGAGCATGTTAAAGTTGACTTTAAATCTACAATTTTAAATTAGTAGCAATTTCCTCAAAGCTATTATTCATGCAGCAATTATTTCAATTTCTTCTAACAGCATTACTGGCATGAATTATTAAAAGGGTCATATTTTTAGTCTAAAGCTATAAATCTGTTTTAATCACATGGAATGATTATCATAAGTAGAGTACATAAAATTACACAGGAAATGCATATAAACCCAACTATGTAAGTTTTTTTGGAAATTTCTGGACTCAAACCCATAAAATACAGCTTAATGACATGTTAATATTCACCCCAAAAAGTATTCTTTAGTATGACATCTCAGTTTGCAAGCATTTGTGGGAAGTCTAGTGATTTCTTAATGTTCATGAACATAATGGGTTAAAATCTATGCAAAAGGAAAAAATATAAGCTTACAGAATCTCAGAACTAGAAAGGACAAAAGAGGTCACACATCTAATATAATCTCTATCTTGAATATATAATATATCTTGAAAGAAAACACTTATGAAAGACAAAACAGATTGATCAGGTGGTTTTACTCGACTACTAATTATTTCTCCTTTTATATGATGGGAGAAAACTTTAAATGACATTCTATTAATATATTTATTTTTCCATGAACATATTTTAGTACAAGTACAGAATAGTACTGATCCAACACAGAATAAATCCTGTATTATATAGGCATTAGGGAGAGGACTGAAAGAACATTACATTGAGGCATTCCTGATTTAATCAGTAACCTGTTGGGAAATCGTTAATCCCTTATTTAACTACCTAAGGAAAGTCTCCTGAAGGTACAAGTAAATCAGTGTTTCCATGTTTGTACCTGTGTGATGTCATCAGACCCTCATACAATAATAAAAGTGAAGCTCAGAAGAATTAAATACCAGGTCCAGAACACACAGCAGAGCTCTGCAGGAACCAAGCTTCCCCGCCCCGAGGACTGCACCTGTTCTCACAGGTTACTTCAACAGACTAACATCCAATAAACTAATGCACAGGGTGTCTCCAAACTCTTAGTGCAGCTTTAGGCTATTCAAACTGCACAAAGTGTCTTGGGACACACTGGATCTAATAAGCTGCTAAGAAATGTTACTTTAAAAAAAAAGACTAAGACAGTAGCTCTCAAATACTGTCATCCTTCAATATCCCTTGGGAAAATCACTTAAAGTTTCTTTCCCTTTTCTCACTGATCCTCCTAGAATGTAGCATAATGTTCCTGCTGTAAGGGGAAATGAAAACAATATCTCTCCTTTGCTGTGACGCATCCTTCTTTTCATCCATATAGATGGCTTATTATCTTTACCATTAACAAACATCGTGCCTACTGAGTAGTAACAGTCATAATATTGGCATTTATATGGCACTATGTGCTAAGCCCTTTACAATTATTATCTCATTTGATCCCGAGAAGTAGGAGCTATTATCTTTATTTTACAGATGAAGGAACTAAGGCAAACAAAGGGTAAGTGACTTGCCCAAGATCACACAGTCAGTGTCTCTTAGGTTTCCCCCTAACTCCAGGCCCAACATTCTGTGCACTATGGCTCCCCACAGCTGTACCCCAGTCACTAGGAGCTTAGAATAATAACAAAAATAGTCAATAAACATTGAATAATAACTCACATTTTTATCATCAAACACAATGAAATGTTGTGACTAAGAGTTTGACAAACACTGATTTCAAATATAAGAAAAAAGTCCTACACAATCTTCAGAGGAAAACAACAAACCTGTAATCTTTTAAACACTCCTGTGCGTAAATTTCCAAATCCATAATGACACTGTGAATTCAAGTCATTTTCTGTTAATTCTTCATAAGGAGACTGTTCAATTTCCCAATCAAAGTCTTCCTCATCTTCGTTAGACTCTACAGGATACTCA
The DNA here is from genome assembly GCF_028372415.1 of Notamacropus eugenii. Classification (NCBI taxonomy): domain Eukaryota; kingdom Metazoa; phylum Chordata; class Mammalia; order Diprotodontia; family Macropodidae; genus Notamacropus; species Notamacropus eugenii. The sequence continues at coordinate 450,335,887 of NC_092874.1, read as the reverse complement.
GAAGAACCTAAATATGTTGGATAGTATGAAGGAAACGGGATTATTTTCATTATATTATGGAAATGACTTTATTATCAGAAATTGATTAACATGGTGGTTGAAAGTCAAGTTCATTAAGTTTTTCATAGTTCTGGAAAGATTTTACCTTACACTTCGAAATTTTCTTCTAATTAATTATGAAGGGTTTTTGTGTTTCTTTTTAAAAAACATGGCAAAATAATAACAACAGCAGCTAGTACTGACACAGCACTTACTTTACATGCCAGATGTGGTGCTAAACACTTTATGAATATCTCATCTAATTGTCACAACAACCCTAGAAGGCAGGTGCTATTATTATCCCCATTTTACAGATAAGAAAACTGAGGCAAACACAGGTTAAATGACTACTAGCCACTCTGCTGCATGAGGGCTTTGTGGAGATGCTGAACTCTGACCACTAGAATGACACACAGAGCCACCTCAGCATGGACTGTGTGAATTTATGGGGGGGAAAAGGCGATCTTCTGATGCCACTTCCCCATGGCTGTGGTTATTCTTTTTTAATAATCATTTTTCTCAACATATTTTGATCCCCCAGTTAGTGTCTGAGGGCAAATTTGAACTTGGGTCTCCCTAACTCCAGGCCCAGAAACATGAAAAACTCTCCTTTAGGCAAATAAGAACATATTTTGTAATAATCTCTGAAATGAGGAGAAAACCATAAAAATAACTATAAGCAACATTTATTTCTGAGGAATTCCAGTATGTTTTATAAACATAAGTCACATGCTTTTTCTTCCCTTCCACAAACTTATTCCTATTTCCTCATCTGACCTGCTCTTCCACACAGCACTAATGATGTCTAACCTCCTGTTATTCAAACCATTCCAAGTTTTCCTCTTCTTAATGAAAATGAACATACCTGTCACTTCCACAAGTGGCTTTGCAGATCTGGACTTTTTTGATGCCAGGAGTGATGTCAGCATATTCAGTCCCTCAAAATGCTGACCAGGAGTTTCTTTTGACATTCGAAGAGTGAAGATTCCTTGAAGATAAAACAATTTTTGAATCTAAAGGATTTACAATTTAGCACATTTTACACAATTAAGCAGGTAGGATAAAATTTTCAAATATTTCAAAATTATTCCTAAAAAGTATATATAACAGTGAATTAGAAATACCTGAACTGAAAACTCTGCCAATCCTTTATGTGAAAATAAACCCTATCATTTTCGTCTCCTCCTACAAACCTATTCTTCATCCTAATGGAGATTTCCAGTCTCTCCACTTCTCAGCAACTTCTCAGGCCATGAGCCTTGCTCTCACTTCACTTTCCTCCTTTGCAGATCTCCATCCTACAGTTTAGTTCCCATAGGACTAATTACCACCTCTGTTCAGATGACCCACAAATCTATAAATCTGGTCCCAGTCTTTACATTGAGCTTCAACCCCGAACTAACAATTACCAATCATACATTTCAAGTTGAATGGCCTAGGGAGACCTCAAATTCAGCATGTCCCATGTTAAATTCATTGTTTTTCACCCTCAACCCACTCCTTCCTCATCCAAACTTTCCAATTTCTGTAGAAGGTACCACCATTCTCCCAGCATCCCAAGCTGGTAACCTCAACATTATCCTTGCCACCCCAAGTCCTCCCCCTCCCCACAAAGTCAATCATTTGTGAATCTCGGATGTTTTTCACTTCAAGTTTCCAATTCCTTCCTGCTCCTCGTCTGGATTACACCATTCCCCTACCTGGTCTCTCTGCTGCTGTATATCTCTGCCATCTATGGCACAGCCTACACACATCACAACCAAAGCAATATTCCTTAAGTGAAACTCTGACCATGTGGTTGCCATCCTCAGTCAAACTCTGTGGCTCCCTACTGCCTCCAGCTATCTAAAGCTGTTTATAACCTCAGCCGCTACAACTGCTCTACACTCTAAGATCCAGCCACAGCAGCCTTCTCTCAAGGTTCCTCAAACTTGTTCCATCTCCCATCCACATGCCTGCAATGCACTTCCTTCTTTCTGAAACTTCAAACAGTCCCATCTTCTACAAGAAGGCTTTTCTAATCCTGCAAGTCCTAGTGCCCTTTCTCCTAAACTACTTTTCTCTATAACTGTATACATGTAATTATGCTGTTTCTACGTGTATGTGGCATTTCCATTAGAATATGTGCTCCTCCTGAGTAGGGAATCCCATTTTTCTCCAGCAGCTGGCATGGTGTTGGGCACATTGTAGGTGCTTTAAAAATGATAGTTGCTGGATAACTAATGGAGAAAGATGGGTTCAAAAAAGTACTTTGTAACCAGACTGCAGAGGGTCAGGTTAAAGAGACTGGATGAGGAGTTAACATAAAATTTTGAGCTAAGAAATGTCAAAGCTATAGTCAAAGCTATGAGTAAGGAAGATTATCCTAGCAGCAATGGAGGGAACAAATTAGCAAGAAAAATATATCTGTTAGGAGTCTAGGCCTTGAAATAGGGTATTAGCAAGGGGAAAATAAAGTGAACAAAAGGAGTATATGTTACTAGACAAACTAAGACAAGTGAAGTTCACATAAACTAAGTAAAGAAAATTTGACCTGTCTTTGAATGTCATTCTTAACCATTTCTGCAATACCAGCAAGCTAGGCTATTAAAGTTTATGTTTTCACTTTAAAGTTGTACAAGAACAAGGTTAAGATACTGGGATGTCGCCTCCATAACAAAGGCCCATCAAGGACCGCACTGAGAACTGGCTGCACATACTTTTCGACATGTCTCTCAATAACTCAAAAAAGGCCAAGGACAGAACAGCCGCCACCACAGCTGACAGGCTCCCGTTAAAGCTCCCAAAGCACTTTTTACTATTCCACTTCACACAGAATAGGAAATTGCAGAACTCTGAAGCTGTGAGTGAGCTCAGAGATCATCTAGCTCAGCCCCCGTGTTTTACAGATAAGATACATTACAGTAAAATAAAACAGATTAAAATTACAATGGCAAATAAAAGCATTAAAATAAAATGTCAAACATGCTATGTTAAGGGATAAACAAAAAGTGATGGCACGTGTTATTAGACTGATTCTATTTCCACCCAGAGATCCTCGAGTTACAATTATGGGGTTACTTCTGGCATAAAGAACCCAACGGTGTACCTTTATCCACATCATAGGAACCATCTTCGGCTCCATTTTCCACAATTCTTCCAGGAAGAGTTAATCTGTGGAGGTGAAAAAGACTTTATTAAGCACTTAACTCAAAGAGCAGTGTGTTTGAGCTATTTAGTGACAGTACAAAAACCACAGTAAAAAGGGACTTACCTTAAAAAAGCCCAATAAAATGAACAAAATCACATTTGAAAAAATTACTCTGCAAGTTAATCTTTTTTCCCTTTGAGGAAGCAGGACTGTGGACCTATGAATTTGTTGATATGGAATCTCCACCCACAAACCCAGGTAACTAACTCTAATACAAATCTGACTTAACTGCAGTAAACTCCCACATCCCTATGAACTAAAAGTTGCCTGAGCTGCCTGAGGGTTTAAGAAGTTAAGGGACTAGTGTAGGGTCACTCGGCCAGTTTTTGTTCAAGGCAGGACTTGAAACCAAGTCTTCTGACTAACACTGACCCTTTATTTAGGCAATGCTATCTTTCATTAGTAGTTTACTAATCAGGATTATATAGTAAACTGACAGCTGAGTAGCCAAGAATCCTGGACATGACATCAAAAAGACCTCTTTTCCAATCCTCCTTCAGATACTTAATAGCTGTGTGACCTTGGGACAGTCACAGAGTCCATCTCAGTCTCAATGTCCTCACCAGTAAAATGGTGACAACAGAACCTACCTCACAGGGTAGCTGTGAGAATCAAGTGAGCTACTACATGTAAAGCACCTGACAATCCCTAATGTGCCATACAAAAGTTAAGTTGTTGTCAAGTCATATTCCTTTTCTACTTATCTGAGACTCCTCAGCCTACTTTACAATGTCACCATCTAGATCCCAGCCCACCCATGCTGTATGGATACACCTCGAATATCTGGTCTGGGTCCTCTCCTGTCTATACTCTTTACTGGTAATCTTATCAGCTCCCTTGGATCCAAATTACCTCTCTTGGAAGACAATTCCCCAATCTACACACTCAGCCTTCCTCTCTATTTGAGCTCCAGTCTATTTCTCCAACCACCTGGTGGACATCTCCACCTGGATACTCCGGTAGCAAAACAAACTTGACAAGTCCAATAAGAAACTCATCATCTTTCCTTCTAAATCCACCTGTCCTCTCAACGTTCCTGTTTCTGTCAAGGATGTCCTTTTTCCAGTCACTCAACTCATCTCCCTCTTCAACATCTTTACCAGGACATCCCATCGGTATCTCAAATTTAACATGCCTTGGAACCGACTCATGATCTTTACCCATAACCTCTTCCCTTTTCCCAACTCCCCTATTACTGTTAAGGGCAATACCATACTTGCAAGAGGCCAAGGCTCTCTTTCTAAGCAGCATCCTCCATTCCTCTCTCACAGTCCCTCCACAAATCCAATCTGTTGCTAATCCTGTCCTTTCAACCTTCAAATGTCTCCTGTGGCTGGTTTCCCTGCCTCTAAAACCTCCCCCACACCAGTCCTCCACTTCACAGCCAATGTGATCTTCCTACAGTGTCAGGTGACCACAACCCACCTCTCTACTCAGTAAACTGTCCATGAACTCCAGGATCAAATAGAAATAGTCCTTTGGCTTTTAAAGCCCTTTACAGCCTGGCCCCTTCCTTCCACATCTTCTTTCACTTTGGCACCTTCTACAAGCTCCAGGTCCCATCAACACAGGCCTCCTTGTTGTTCCTCACTCAATGAATTTTTTCAGCTCCATGCCTGAGCACTGGCACTCCACACCTCCAATCCTCTTTCTAAGGCATCTCTAAGAATTAAAAGGGATTTTTTTGTTGTTGTTCTTCAGTCACGTCCAACTCTTCAGGACTCCATCTGGGGTTTTTTAGGCAAAGACACTGGAATGGTTTGTCATTTCCTTCTCTAGCTCATGTTACAGATGAGGAAACTGATGCAAACAGGGTTAATTGACTTACCAAGGGTTCACATATCTATTAAGTGTCTGAGTCCAGATATGAACTCACAAAGATGAGTTTTCCTGATTCCACACTCTCTCCACCTAGCTCCTACTCCTACAAGGGAATGGGAAAGGCTTTTTTCTGTAAAAGACGGGATTTTAGTTATGACTTTAAGGAAGTGTCCCCCATTAGAACAGGAATTTTTTAATGGCAGAAACTTTTTTTTAGTTTCTTTACACCCCAAGCACTTACTACAGTGCCTGGCCCATCATAAGTACTGAGTAAAAGTCTGTTACTTACTCGACTCACAGCACAATCAAACAACTGGGTTCAGGTCCTCTCATCAGACCTACTACAATAGCCAAGGACTGGTTTTCCTACATCTGTTTAATTCCCTCTATTATCTACCCTCCAGTCAGACAATCAACCAAGAGGCATTTATTAAGGACCTACTACATGCCAGCACTGTGCTAAGCACTGAGAAAACAAAGAAAGACCAAACACAGTTCCTGTTCTCAAGAAATATGGATAAGATAAAGTAGAGGCAACCTTGGAGGTAAAATGCTAGTTTTAAGGGGGCCCAAAAAGGCTTTCTGGATTTTAGGAAGTCAGGAGGCAGAGATGAGGAGGAGAGTATTACTGGCATAGGAAAAACAACCAGAGTGGAAATGGAGCACTAAGACCAAAAAAACAGCAGAAGCCAGAGTCACTGGATGGCAGAGTTAGGGGAGCAGGGAGGAAGAGGAGAGTATGGTATAGGAAGATTGGGAAGGTAAGAGGGGGTCAGATCATAAAGGACTTGGAATGCCAGAAAAAGAATTTTTATATTTGATAGGGAGTTAATTAGAACTGATTAAACAGGAGGGTGACCTGTTTGTGCTTTAGGAGGACCAATCTGACAACCAAGTGACAGAGACCCAAGGTAGGACAGTGCAGTCCAGCTTCTGGTGTTGAGGGCATGTCAAAGAAAGAAAAGTGGTGTACTCCAGGGATATTCTACCCCTAGTACACCCCTACTTCCCCTTTCCAGCATTCTTTTACCCGTTGTCTGTAAGCTCCTTTTAGGCAAGGATTGTCTTTCTTTTTGCATCCTCAGAGCTTAGCCTGGCACAGAGAAGGCACTCAGTAAATATTTACTAAATTAAAATGAAATTATAAAGGTAAAATCGCCAGGCCTCCTCAACAGATTAGACTGGGGAAATGGGGGGAAAGGGAATGTTAAGAGAAAGTGAGAAATCAAGGATGACACCTGAAGGTTGTAAGCCTAAATGACTGCCAAGCTGGTGGTGCCTTGGATGTAGGAGAATAATCAGCATAGAGATCACTGAAACCTTGGAAGTTATGAGACTACCAAATGAAATGGTATAGATGAAGAAGAGGGCTCAGCAGAGAACCAAAATCATTATTTGACTGATGGAAGTTTTCTCAGATTAAAACCTGATGCTTGAACCCATTCCACAAAAATGAATACGCTCTACAGAGAGCCAGAAAAAGATGTGTAGATGCATGGGTTATGAGGGAATACTCACACCAATTCAATTAGTCTCAACAAGCATTATTAACTAATGCAACAATGTAACTGAGCTATAAAGACACAAACTAACCAGACAAGGAGATCCCTGGGATGTCTGAATATTTTGCAATTACTGGAAACTGACCAGTTGGCATTTTATTTCCTCTATCAAGACCATAGGTCGGGAGCTGGAAAGGACCTTAGATGTCTAAAACAAACACTTCATTTTACAAAGAAGAAAACTGAGAAACAAAGTGAATTTGCACCAAGTCACACAGAAACAAGAGTTGAGGTGTGAAACCAAGTCCTCCAGATTTTGGCACTAAAGAGTCAGGATGTCAGACTTCTTCCACCAGTGGGTTAGTTTTTCCCAACCTTTTTTTCTTCTTGTTTTGTTCTTTCTCTTCTTTTCTTTTTTTAGGGGGAGGCTGCAAGGAGGTTTAGGACAATTTTAAATTGAATAAATATTTATAGTCATGTGCCAGGCACAGCGCTAAACCCCGGGGACACAAAAAGGGCAAAGCAGGGGAGGAATAAGGAACAAAAGGCGATGAAAATGGATTTTTTACAAAGACATCAACAAAAAGGGCTCTGGACACCTGGAAGAACAGAAAAGTGGCAGAGCCGACAGGCTGGACCGCCCGGCGTGGGGCTTTCTTTCTTCCGAGGAAATGGCTTCGTCCCTTCCACTTCGGGGTGCCTGGTTAAGTTTGGGGGTTGGTTTGTTTTTTTTAATTGGTGCTCCAACCTCATCCAAGTGCCCACGACCCCGACGATAGGAAGCCTGCCTGCGTTTACCACACCACTCGCTCCCACGCGTGCTCTCCGCCCTCGCGCACTGTGCCCCTGCCGCTCTCCCAGCGGGGGGTAGGCTCGCCGCCCCGCTCGGCCCCGCCCGCACTCGCCTGAGGAAGTACGGCTTGGCGTAGAACTTGAAATCGACGCCCTCGAAGTAGACCTCGAACTCAGAAACGCGCGCGTACGGCACGCGGATGGCAATCGTCAGCGACTCGGCGTCCTGGCTCAACTCGAACGCGGGCGTGATCATGACGCGGCGAGGGCGCGATCGACGGCTCAGGGATGGATTGGTCGGGCAGCGGGACCTCCCCCCCGAACACGGCACGCACGAGGAAGCCACAGGCTGAGGGGGCGATGATGGATAAATCCGCTACCGGAAACCTGTCCCCATGGAAGAGGTGCTCCCTTCGAGGATGCTGGCCGACGCAAGCGCTAAAGTTTCTCGCCCCGAGCCGAGGAATGGACGAAAGCACGCCGAGGTCGTCAGGACAACGCCGCATGCGCTCCTTCCTTCCCAGGCTTAGCGGTGGACTTCCGGGTCCCGGCGGAAACGGCGGTAGCGCAGACAGGAAGTCCCTCCTCCGGTTGCCGTGGGGACGCCGCCGGAGTCTGCGCCAGCGGCTGGCGTGGGGAGGAGATAAAGGTGGGCGGAGCTGAGACCCGAGAGGAGGAGGTGGCGCCGCCCGCGGTCTTCTTGCGCCCGGCAGCCTTTCCTTCCTGTCGGGGCGCTCTGGGCCTGGCCTTCTCCGGAGGTTAGTAAGAGCCTCGGGCTGGTGGCCTGTGAGGAGCCGTTCTAGCGCGGGGTCCGCGGCCATCCTCCTTGGTCCCTGCCCCCTCTCCTCTACCCTGCCAGTTACACCTTCTGTTTGTTCCCCCAAGCCCTGAGGCTTTCCCCTGATATAAATGCGTCCTTGGGGTTCGCTCTCTCCTTCAATTATCCTCCTGTTAAATTAAAGGTAGATGTCTAACAGAATATTCCGCCTGAATATTGCTAGCCCTGTTCTCATTCTCTCTTGTGTTTGTCAGATTTCTAGAAGAAACGAAACTGGGAGCTAAGGCCGGGGTGTTGGTGGGAGAGTTCCATCCACAGAACAATTTCATTAGGTCAGATTAATAAAATTTAATGCAAAGAAACGTTTGTGCGATGAGGTTCAGAAAAATCAACTGCTTATCAGATATATGTAATGAAGCAAAGATAGAGGCCTTTCCAGTAAAATCAGGGCTAAAGCAAAGGATGCCCATGAGTGTCATTACTAATTAGAATGATTTTACAATTAATGCTGGAAATGCTAGTTTACAACCATAAGACAAGAGAAAAACCATATACAGCAAAGCAATAATCCTCAAAACAACTTGATGCTAATTTTAGAAGGGATCAATCACTGAACAGATCATGTATGCAACATAAAGAAGCAGACAGACATAGCAGCGTGGTGTTCAGGAAACCCAGACTCTGGGTGCTGAGGTAAGGATTCAGTATTTAACAGGAACTGTTGGAAAATGTAGCAGCAGCCTAGCAGAAATATGGTGTAAGACTGCAGAGTAATATCTCAGAGCACATACCAAGATAAACTCCAGGATAAGTACTTAGTCATAAAGAGTATCACTCATCTCACTTCACATTCATAATAATTCATATTACAGGAATCTCTGTTTTATAGATGAGGAAAGGCAAGTTCAGAGAGATTGACTTGCCCGTGACCTCAAAAGTCAGTATTAGAAGTAGGATTTGAACCTAGGTTTCTCCTGACTAGTTTTAGTGCTCTTTACCAAACTGCCTCCAAGCGGAGAAGAGAAACATATCCAAGGAAACAGCTTTTCTCATGTGCAATCCATATCCACAGGATGCCTGCAAAATAAAACAATTCTTAGATGAATTCTGTGGTATAATCCGCACTGATTGTTAAAAGCTGATAGATGAAACCACATGGTTTGCTTTGTTATCAGTGTTGATAACCAGAATAAACAAAGCTTATCCTTATATTTAATTTTCTGGCTTTAGTTGTTAAGTAACTGTATGTGGAAATGGATATGACACTAACTAAAAAAATGAGAAGGAGCTTCAGGTGTTAAAAGCTCTTATCTGGTTATTAGGGCCTTCCTTTTATACAAATTCCTTAGGGCATGACCAAGTGTCTCACATAATGACTTTGACTGATTTAAGGTCTATTCACACATGATTTTGATTGATTGATTCAGGAAGTATTCTTAACTAGCAAAGGTTTTAAGTGCATTATTCTTCTAAGCCTCAGTTCATTTTTCCATCTTGGATAAAGGTTGGTTCTAGGATTGTCAGTTGGTGCTAACTTGAGAAATAACTATGGTCAATCAAACGGGTGCTTGCCCTTGAAAGAGAGCAAAAAAATATTCATGGTCTGCCACCATCTTTGTGTGGCTGTCTCTCCAGTCCTTACCACTCTTTTTAGATATCCACTTGGAACTCACTTATACACAGAATTATTGTTATAATTTAAGTATGTCCTTTATGGGTACTTTAGTAAGTAGCCTGCTAATGACAAACAGCAATGGAAAGATGTAAGTTAGCATAAAACACATTGAATATTTTACCATTGGTGACTGATAGAAAACAAGAGAATATGTAACTGGTAGAATACAAGATCATCCATGTGAACAAAATAGGATGTAGGCTGGTCATGTGGTAAGAGCATGTGTGAAAAGTCTGAATTCTATGACAGTATTCAGAGGAAGGCCTCCAGTACACTGAATATATTCTCTATAGGGAACATATGGGAAGGCATAGAAAAGAATTGCATAGATTAAGAAAATGTGGATGAGTTGTGATCTGCATCTTTTGAGGAAGTACATTTGGGAGTTATATGAAATCCTAACCTCTTTAAAATGTGCGTAATCTCAATCCTTTTCAAGTTATCAAAGAAACATAAAATGCTATGGTTGCAAGGTGCTTTTTAGTATATAAATTTTATTGATATATAAAATCAGTATTTCCAAACAAATTTTGCTATGCTAATTAAATTCCAGGAAAACAGTTAAGCAAAACTTGCGAACTATTTTAGAAGTCATTAGTTCAACCTCCTCTTTCTATAGATGGGGAAACAGGATCACAAATGTGAAATGATTCCCCTAAGGCCAAGAGTAAAAACTAGAACCCAAGTTTTCTGATTCCTAGTCTAGGATCTTTCTTTCTATATCAAAAACCCCTACCCTCTGAATGTCCTATTTCTACACTCCCTTGCTGCTCTTATGTTTCTTGTTTTCCTTTTTTTATTATTTTTCTTTCTGAATAGACAAGTCACTCTATAATTTGATGTAGTTTTTTTCTCTTTGCCTACTAATTTATTCAGTATATGTTTACTTATGTCAAAGACGTGAGAATCAGCATAATGTGTAAAGATAGTCAGCTTGAAACCAACAGGACCTATCCTGTTGGGTAGGACCTATCCCAGTCCTAAGACCTGAGTTCAAATATGACCTCAGACATTTACAAGTGTAACTTTGGGCAGGTCACTTAACTCTGTTTGCCTCAACTTCCACATCTGTAAAATGAACAGGAGAAGGAAATGGCAAACCAGTTATCTCTGCCAAGAAAACCCCAAATAGGGTCACAAAGAATCTGACACAACTGAAATGACTGAAGAACAATAAATTCCAGTCCTGCATTTGACTTATGCTACCTTGGAGATGCTGGGTGAATTACTTAACTTCTCAGTGCACTGGGAAATTCTCTAAGATGTTAAGTTACAAGGGTTGGTAGAGGGAATTTCCTCACCTCAGAGTTCCCCATACCAATGAAATCGTAGGTCTAACCCCCATCCTTATGTAAATTCCAAATCATACTTGTTAGCTTGAAAATATTTTTAAGCAAATCACTTCACTTTCTGCCTTATGAAAATTTCTATGCTAGAGATATTTCTGATAATGAGATACTGTTTGTTTCCAGAAGGTGGCAGGCCTACAGGATATCAGTGGCAAAGGATTATTCCTAGAGGTTTAGGTTTTTAGCCGCTTTGAAAATAATTTGCTGAATGAATGAGCTGTGGCTCATTTTCCATGATAGTGCTTTTTTCCATGATAGCATCATAATCACAGTCTTCTACAGAATAAAATTACTTGAGTAGCAAAGCAGGCTTTCATAAAATTCAGTGATAGACTCAATAATTGATATAATAATTTCCAATTAGATAAAAGTTGGAGGAAAGGGAAAAGGTCTTCATCAGTTTGACAAAAATACAAGTAGAGATCAATGAAAAACAATCATCTCTGTGTAATTAAACTAATTACGTGTACATTTCCTTAAATTACAGTACTTTTCCCCCTCCATATGAGCTAACATCAATTTTACTAAAGAAAGAGAAGTACTCAGAAAGATACAATAACATTTACACATGTTGATAGCAATTTTGCTCCTGTTTTCTAGCAAACATGACCAAGATTTCAAGTTTAGACTTTTTCCTTTTATATTGAATTTTTAAAATTTTATTCTCTCCATACTGTTTTGCTTCCTTTTGCACTGGTACATGTATGTTCTCTGTGTTGCCTTTTTGTCAGAGGGCTTTATAACACAAAAGCCTCAAGTTAGCTTTGGGAATTTTTTTTTAATTTACCTTTATTCAGGAATTTTACATACACACAAAGCATTTCCATATACAGAGTAGAACACAAAAAAGGGGTTTCATATGAAAACATGATCTTCATTTTATGCTACTTGTTTTTTAAAGTATATAATAAATTCTGTTATAAAAAATAAAAACATTACTTTCAAAATTGACAAACTTGTTGGTTCTTCCTTCTGTTCTCTTCTGTGCATTAAAAAAAAAAACTTAATGACCCTCTTCTGGGGGTGTTACTATTGCTAATCTCTCCTTTTCCCTTAAAAAACCAAGAGAGAAAAAAAGAAAATGCCTTTAACAAATAGGCACTCTCAAGCCGAATGAATCCATGTAATCACCATGTCCAAAAATAAATGTCTCTTTCTTTACCTTAAGTTCACCAACTCTGTCAGGAGATAGGTAATCTGCTTTATCACAGGTCCATCATAGACGTGATCGGACATTGATGAAAATTCTGAAGTCTTTCAACACTATTTGTTTTTACAATGTTGTTATCTTTGTATAACTGTGTTCTCTGGTGCTTTTTACTTCACCCTTCAATATTTCATATGACTTAAGATTCTCTGAAATTGATAACTTCTTACAGCACAATAATATGCCCTAATTTATGGCATATTAATTAATTCAGCTGTTCCCCAGTTGATTGGCATTCCTCTGGGGGATTTATTTTTCCCACTTACTTGGATCAAAACCCAACCCAGAATCCCAAGTTAATATTTCTGCTGGAGAGTCAGAAAATCTGTGATAATTCTGCATTTGTACAGTATGCTGACAACCATATAAAAAGGCAAATTTTATAGGAGTTACTACAGGAAATGCCAAGTAACTTGAAATCAGAAGGTTGTTCTTAGCAACTGTATCCTGGCACAAGACTTACTAATGGAACTCTCCTTTGCAGCCTCAGCTATGATAACAGAACTAATGCTTCCTTATCAACTCATCTGGTTCTTGTTGATTATCATATTCAGGACACCAAGAGGATAATGGTACTGTTATAAAAAAAAAAAGAATGAAATGAAGGGAGAGAGAAAGAATGGAAGAAAGGAAAGAGAGAGGAAGGAAGGAAGGGAGGGAGGAGTGAAAGAAAGAGAGGGAGGGAGAGAACGCAGAAGGGAAGAAAGGGAGAAAGGAAGAAAGGAAAAAGAAAACTTCAAATTAGGTAATTACTAGCCTGTATGTCACGTAACCAAGTCTCTTCTGGATTTCTCTTGTGGATACCTGTCTGTTCCATACTAACTCTATTCTACCACTGAATAAAAATATTTTATTGTGAACTCTGCCTCATCACAGCCCAGTGAGTCTTCCAACTCACCTGAAAAAAAACACCTAAGTACTTGAGGGCTTACCAGGTTGTAACTGTCCTAAATCAACTTGTACTAGAATACATTATAAAGCGTGTAGAAACAGAAGCCAACAATCTCCATGGATTACATTTGTAATTGTGTACTATTTTATGTGCTTTTATGTAGCAAATACTCTCTAGGCTCAATATCCTAGTGCCAGGCAAGCTGTGTGGATCTTTTCTCAGAGGGATTTAGGACCTGGGGTTAACTAGAAGTCATATCACCACCCTCAGGTGAGAAATCAAACTGCCCTGGATGAAAACTCTTCCATGAGTCTCTAATAACATCCTGCCTACAGATGAATCAATGTTTTGGGGGGACCAAATTACAGAATGGGAGAATGCATGAAAAGGGGAGGGGAGAAGAAGACGGGAATATGATGTACCTTAATCAAGTGAAAGATTAACAATGAAGGAAAACAATGTAGTCCCAAAGAAGAGCGTCTACAGATTGAGCAAGGCAGAAAAGAGAAGGATTCACAAGGGGCAGGAGAATGTGGGGTGAGGAGAAGAAGAGGGTAAGGAGGAAATCTTGCTTCCACAATAGGAAGATACACCACTGGTGAATGCCCCTATGACAGAAAAGAAGAGATGGGGATCTTTCAGTGAGTACCATCTGCAATGATTTGATACTTAGAACACTCATACTATATCAGGAAAAGGGAAACAAAGATCCAGGGGCAAATGACTCAGAAGAGTGAAAGAACATGGACCTTGAGAAGAAATTTTGAGAACAGTGTTGGGCAGGGAGAATCACCAAAGAGAAAGCAAAAAAAAATTACAGACTTCATAATCAGGCATGATAAAGGAAGATTACTACCATGGGGCAATATTCTTTCTATCACCTGAAGGAATTTGTATTTCTAAGAGTGAGGCATACCAGAAAAAAGGGGCGCTGTGGGACAAGATCTACAAGGCAATAACAAACTTTCAAAAAGTGAACACAAAATAGGTACCTCAAAAATTTTAATTCCATGAGAAATGTAGTGAATGAAGAAGAAATAAGTATGAAGACCATGAATCAAAGAAGAAAAGTCTAAGATAAATATAAAGGAAAGCTACATTACCCAGAGATTCCATTAATGGACTTATACCCCAAGGAGGTCATTGGTAAAAAGAAAGTCCCCAAATTCACCAAAATACTTAAAGCAGTACTTTTTGTGATAACAAAGAATTAGAGACAAAGGAGGTGCTCGTCAGTTGGAGAATGGCTAAAAATTTGTGGTTCACGAATGTAATGGAATATTACTTGACTGGAAGAAATGGTGAATGTAATGAATTCAGAGAAGACTGGGAAGATCTACATGCACTGATGCAGAGTGAAGTGAGAATAATCTAGAAAATAACATGCATTTGTCATTTTCTACAAACTGTGACATTTATAGACTACTATGGCAATCTAAGTGGAAAAACAACTACATACGTACACACACATATCAAAAGTGAATGTTATAATATTATAAGGAGCAAGCACAGCTCCAAAGAAGAGAAAGAAGATACTCTCAACCTGTCCCTTTGCAGAGGTACAAAGTTCAAAAATGTTACACATTGCACATATTTTCAGGCTTTTTCAATATATTAATCATTTATGCTGATTGTTTCCTTTTTTCTTTTTTGTCTTAAATATAATGTTATATAAAATGGATCTCTGAGGGGGTAGAGGAAGGGATACTATAATTATGTAGAAATAAATAAAACTTATTTTAAAAATTATTCATAAGTTCAGAGACAAAAGTTTCAGTTGAATGATGAGGTCAGAATGCAGATTATAGAGGGTTTACGATCATATGAAGAGAGGGTGGACAGGTGGGGAATGTGGCAAGAGGTAGTTCTTCTTGCTGCATTAGAATCAATTGGGTAGAATATAGTGTAGAGTAAAATCAAATGGTGTCTTGAGGCAATAAAAAAATCTAATGCTGTTATCTGGAATATATCATGCTCAATTTCAACTGTTCTGCTTTAGCAAGGTCATTGACAAGCTGACTCACTGGAGACAATCAAAAGTGGTAAAGGTACTGGAGACTATCCCATATCAACTGAAAGAACTAGGGGTGTTTAGACTAGAGAAGCAAAGAGAAGGGAACATGAAGGTAATCTTCAGTTATTTGAAGGGATTCAATGTGGAAAACAAATCAGACTTTTTTTACATTGGCCTGAGAAGATAACCCTAAGAGTTCTAACATTTAGAGCCCCCTACAAGTGAATTGGCTTGCCTCTCAAAGAAATGAGTTCCTCATTACTAGAAATCCTTAGAGTCTGGATGAGTACTTATGGATGATTTATTAAAAGCAGTTTTTAGTCAAGCATAAATGGCCTTTGATATGATTTTCAACTCTGAGATTCTTCTAAGAAGGTTGTGAATGTCTTAGCTGAGCTTATCCCCTGCCCTCCAAACCCATGGGTACTTTAAACATTTAAATGCCTACTACATTCCAGGCCCTGTACTAAACATTTAACATCTCATATGATCCTCACAACAACCCTGTGAGGCAGGTGCTATTATTAGTCCCATTTTACAGTTGAGGAAACTGAGGCAGACAGAGGATTGAATGATTTGTCCAGTCACAGAGCTAATAAGTGTCTGAGGCTCTATTTGAACTCAAATCTTCCTGACTACAGGACTAATGCTCTCTCCACTGCACCACCTAGCTACTACAAGGCCCTCATCATCACCTCTCACTTGGACTATTGTAATAGTCTGCTGGTGAATCTGCCTACCTCAAGTCTATCCCCACTCATCCTCCTTTCAGATACCAAAGTGAGTTTCTTCAAGCACAGATACAACCATATTATTTCCCTACTCAATGGCTCTCTATTGCCTCCAAGATCAAATACAAAATGTTCTGTTGGGTATAACATTTCATATCTTTCCAGTCTTCTTACACTTTTTCTTGTTGGTTAGTCATTTCAGTCATGTCTGGCTCTTCCTGACCCCATCTGGGGTTTTCTTGGCAAAGATACAGAGGTGATTTGTCATTTCCTTCTCTAGTTCTAACATATTAGCCCCTGCCCCATGAGCTCTTTTGATACAGTGACACTGAACTCTTGGTTTTTTTCATGAACAAGACACTCCATTTCTGGGCTCTCAGCCTGTCCTCCATGCCTGGAATGTTCTTCCTCATCTCCACCTTCTGGTTTCCTTTAAGTCCCAATTAAAATCCCATCTTCTACAGGAAGCCTTTCCCAAGCCCTCTTAATTCTAGTGCTTTCCTTCTATCAACTCTTATTTATCCTGTATATATTTTCCATATAGTCACATGTTGTTTTCACCTTTTGCTTATAAACTTCTTGAGGGCAGGGACTGCCTTTTGCTTCTTTTGTATCCCCAGCCCTTAGCACAATGCCTGACACGTAGTAGGTGCTAATAATGTTTATTGATTGATTAAGTGAATGACTACTTGTTATATCTTGAAGTCATTCCTATCTCTCAAATTTACATTAGGAAAAAATATTTAAATGTATAACATACTATATACAATTATATGGTAACATGAACAAGTGAATGTCATAGTATAGTTATTCTGATTCTTAGGAACCATTCAGAAAAATAGCCTATGAAATTTATGTCAGTGCCCTTAAAGGATTATCTGTAAAGGAGTGTTTCTTCATCTAAACTTATTTTACAGGTCACTGATTTAATTTCTTTGGACTTTACAGTCTTTGGTAGTC
This sequence comes from Notamacropus eugenii, assembly GCF_028372415.1. NCBI lineage: Eukaryota > Metazoa > Chordata > Mammalia > Diprotodontia > Macropodidae > Notamacropus > Notamacropus eugenii. The sequence goes on along the minus strand of NC_092874.1, from coordinate 450,318,937 downwards.
CCAGTGATAGCAGCACTATAAACTTGAGTAGAGGTTTTTGTCTTTGTGTTGATGTTTTTTAAATACAATTTTGAGCTAGCTCTGCTTCTTTACCACCCACTCATTCTTCTGCCCCAGAAACCTAGCTTCTGTCGTTTCCCTCTCCCTGACTCCAGTCAAACCTTTTCCCCCAAAGTCACTAATGATATTCATTGCTTGATCCAATGAGTGCTGTTTTCACTCTTCCTCTTCCTAGACCTTTCTGGAATATTGAACTGATTCTATTCTTCTTGATACTCTGTCCTACCTTGGTTTCCATGACACTGCTCTTTCTGTGTTTTCCTTCTGCCTCTTTGGTTATTCCTTTTTAAATAAGTGACTCACCCAGGGTATGTAATATTCTTGTTATCATTACTTCTGCCGGATAACACTGGGCAAGTCACTTAACCTAAGAAACCTGGCAGAATGCTGTTGCTGGCTTAGAGGGTATACATACATAGCTTTATATCCCTAATGGGCTATCTTGTTCTCCAGAATGATTGGAACAGTTCACAACTCCACCAACAATGAATTAGTGTCCCAATTTTCCCACATCTGCTACAGCACCTGTCATTTTCCTATTCTGTCATGTTAACCAATCTGATGGGTGTGAAGTGATCCCTGAGAATTGTTTTAATTTCCATTTCTTTAATCAGTAGTGATTTGGAGCATCTTTTTTTTCATGACTATAGATAGCTTTGGTTTCTTCTTCCAAAAACTGCCTGTCCATATCTTGATCATTTACCAACTGGGAAATGACTTATAGGCATAGCTGATTAAAGTGTTGGACTTGGAGTAAGGAAGACATGGGTTTAAAACACACTTCAGCAATTATGAATGACTCAGCTGTTCTCAACAATACAGTGATCCAAGATAAGTACAAAGGATTCATGAAAGAAAATGCTGTCCATATCCAGATAAAGAACTGATGGACTCTGAATGCAAATTGAACCATATTTTTTCATTTATTTTATTCTTTCTCGTGTTTTTCCCCCTTTTGATCTGCTTCTTTCATAACTGTGACTAAAATGATAATATTTTTACATGATAGTACATGTATAAACTATACCAAACTGCCTACCATTTTCAGAAAAGGAGAGAGAGGGAGAAAAAATTGAAACTCAAAATCTTGTAAAAATGAATACTAAAATTTTTCTTGACATGTAACTGGGGAGAGGGGGAATAAAATACTATTAAATTTAAAAAAAAACTCTTCAGATACTTACTAGCTGGATAATCCTGGACAAGTTCCTTAATCTCTCTAAGGTTCAGGTTTCTTATCTATAAAATGGAAATAACAATTTCAGCTGCCTCTCAGGATTGCAAAGAAATCAAATACTTTAATATATGTAAATGCAAACTACAAAATATTTTATAAATGTCGATTGTTACTTAGTCTCATTTTGTATGGAACTATAATAAGTTGATCTGGCTTCCCAACCCACAGTAGAAATGAAATAATAAATTGGATGGGGTAGGAGTGCATGTACATGTGTGTATTGTACTTTACTATGTGCAGTAGGCATGAGTAAGAGAGGTGGGAAATATTGCTAGAGGCACACCTACACATCCTGGGCAAATCACTTACCCACGAAAGAGCAGTTAAAGGGACAGGAAGAAAACAAAGTGATTTCTTGTAAGTGCAAACATGACCACATGGTTTTCTCAGTGAACTACAGTGACTTCTTTTGCTTCTAGGATAAAACATCAACTCCTAAGCCCATCATAGCATGGTCATACCAGTTTTTCCAATTTCACTGGATATTTTTGCCCCCCCCAAACCTACACACACACACACATGCGCGCGCACACATTCTGTGATACAGCCAGACTAGCTTTTTTCTCTATTCTTGCTACATGACATTCCATCACCCATCTCAATGACTTTACACCGATAATCTGCCATGTTCGGAATGAACTCTCCCTCCTTACCTCTATTACATAGAATCATTCTCTTCCTTTAATACATAGCTCAAGTATCATCTTCTGCATGATCCCTCACAAACTATGTATTATGCACACACACACATGCATAGAGAGTACTTACTTTATGTTTATGTATATGCATATATAATATGTACTTGTCTGCTCTGTTAGAATGTAAACTTCTTGCAAGTAGAAATTATTTTATTCTTTTGTACCTGTATCCCCAGTACCTAGCACAATGATGATCACCTAAGAGGCTTCTAATAAATGATTTTTTTACTATTGATTAATCATGCAGAAGAAGCCCACTAGCATTTCATCTGAAGATCTGTGCCTATGAGTAGAAAGCAAATTCAATATTATTCACCTGTGTGATATAGACAAGAAATGTTGTGGTGTATAAGGAAAAGTCTAGCCTCCTAAAGTAGCACTTATGTAGTATCCAATACATAGCACTGTTCCTGGCACATAGAAGGCACTTAATAAATGTTTATTGACTAACTGACTGAATAAGAAAGTGATTGTCCTGTCTTCTCATCTTACAACTGTAATAATGTATTCAGTTCTAGATGTTACATTGTATGGTAGAATGAAAGTTCTGTTGAGGACAAGCACTATTTTCATTTTTGTAATCCCAGCAATTGGCACAGTGCATTACGTGGTGTCTAATAAATGCTTGTCAAATTAATGAATGATTTAATGAATGAAAAAGTCATTGATAAGAATACAGATATCCAGAGGAATGTAATGAGAATGGTGATGGGTCTTGATTTCATGGGATATGGGAATCATTTGAAGAAAATTGGTTCTTGGTGTTTGTCCTTTATTCTTAAAGAGGACCAATGACATATTATAATGATGATCAATTTTGAAAGACTTGGCTACTCTGATCAAAACAATCATCCAAGACAATTCCAAAGGACTCATGATGAAAAAATGCTATCCACCTCCAGAGAGAGAACAGAAGAATTTTGAATGCAAACTGAAGTATAATTTTCTCACTTTCCTTGTTTTTCTTGCTTTTTTAGAAATATGACTAATATGGAAATATGTTTTGCATGATTTCACACATCTAATTGATATCATATTGGTTGCCTTGTCAGTGGGTGGGGGAGGGGGTGGAAGAGATGGAGAGAATTTGAAATGCAAAATTGAATAAGAAAAGAATGTTTAAAAAATCATAACTTTTTTAAAAAATAGAGAGTAGAGTAGAGTACATCTAAAAACATCTATACTTCAGTGGTGGTGATTGTTCAGTTGTGTCAGTCGTATCCTACTCTCTGTGACACCAGATGCTGGAGTGGTTTACCTTCTCCAGCTCATTTTACAGAGGAGAAAACTGATGTAAACAGGGTGAAGTGACTCACCCAGGGTCACACAAATAGAAGGTATCTGAGGTCAGATTTGAGCTCAGGTCTTCATGACCCAGCACTTTAAAAAACAAAATAAAACCTCTGTAGTGGAGGGGATTGGTCAATGAGCCCAGTCACAAGCATTGGACAGATTGCTTCTAGTGAAACCCCAAAGGAGATCCCACGGGATCCCAGCCCTTCTGTCTCAGAGCAAGGCTGCCAATATCTCCCCCTCTGGATTCTAGAGGTGCTCTTAAAGACTGAAATATCTTTCCTCCAATGCTACAGGTTTAAGCTCTCATTCCAGTGTGGTCTTCCTAGACTATTAGACACCAGTGGCTACCATCCTAATTTCATTTTGCAAAGGGGGAAGGAAATAAGCATTTAGAAAGTGCCTAATATGTGCCACGTACTGTCCTAAGTGCTTTTACAAATATTGTCTTATTTGACTTGATCTTCAAAACAATCCTGTGAGGTAAGTGCTATTATAATCCTCATTTTACAGTTGAGGATCCTGAGGCAGACAGAGATTAAGTGACTTTCTCAAGGTCACACAGTTGGTAAATATTTGAAACTATATTTAAACTCAGGTTTTAATGACTCCAGATCCAGGGTTTTATTCACTGTACCACCTAGCGGCCTCTTCCATTTAAAAAATTAACATTGGTTAGGTTTCATAAAGCAATATTTATTTAGAGAATATAGCAAGAATTTCATTCTCCCCCCACCAAACCTCTGTGGTATACTGTTACCTAGGCCATCCTGGTCTCTAGGTAGAGTGGACTCCAATTTAGCACAATTTCTACATAGCATTCATCCAACCAAGTTCACACCCACATGTGGCTTTGGTAGCAAACCTTGTCTCAAGTAGCTCTGAACTGGATCCCAAAGGTTGCTCCTCTGGGTGTTGATGCAAGCTTGGCCACAAATCCCAGAATATTCTTCACACCTGGAATCCTTGCCTTCTGGTGGTTCACTCTCTTGATCTTTAAAAACTCACAAGTTTATAGGCTCCAAATTAATCTCTTCCACCTAAAACCAAAGGAGTAAACACCAAGGCTGTCAGAGGTGGGCATGGTATAAGCACCATGTTAGGCCAGATTCAGTTTGGGGATGAAATGAGGTTTTCGTAAGTTATTGAACAGTTAACAAAAAGAGACTTCCTTAGCCCTAATCATAACAAAAATATGCAACAAGGATACATTAGCTTCTTTAGATGAAGTCTCCCTCGATCCTAGGGTAGGGTGCGTGGACTTCAGGACTCTTCAGAACACCATCAAGTTGGAGGGGCCCCAGAGCCACATGGGTGAGACTTTTCATGTCCTTAGATGACCAGGAAACTGTATCAAGGGAGGCAGGGGAATGCCTCCTTTTACAGGAAAGGAATCTTTTTTTGAGGGGGAGGGCAGCACGTGCAGACAGGGATCACTGTGTGAAACCTGGTAGATATTCGTCCTTTCACAGAGGCAAAAAATCCTAAAAGACCTATATTCATGGGCCACATTGTTGGCCAGTGCCTTTCCCTTTACAACATTGTTTATCACCAGACTCCATGGTCAGAAATAAGTCATACAAGGAGAAGAGATCAAACCAGAAGAGAAGGGGGGAGGTTGACCAGTGCCTTTTTTTAATGCCCCCTCAATTCTAACAACATAATCACTCAAAGACGGTTCTCCTCACCACGTAGTTACCAGGCCAAAAACAATTGCAGAATATCGGTGCAGGCTCCAAAGTCTGTCCAAACACTTCCATTGTATAACTTCCCAGTTCTTTTGTATGTGGGCTCCCCAGCCTCTTCCAAGTGGGGAGAGCACTCCATGCATGCTCCTAACTACGAGATTCATTAAACAATTTCTGTTACATCTCAGAAGAAGGAAATGTATTTACAAATCAGGAATAATTAAAGCTGAATTCATAAAAAAAAGACAAAAATGGCATGTACATGACAAATCTCATTGAATAATACCAGAGAAAACTTAAATACATAAAACTCCCACATCTAACCACCCCATCTTCCAGTCAGACAGCATAGGCTTATGTTTTATCATCTGGCTATGGAGAATCCTACCTGGTTTCCCCACAGCACTGACTCAGTTTAATCTCCCATACCCTTTCCACCAGGGGCCAGAAATGTTGACTCAGTAACCATACAAAACAAAAGGGGGTTCAGTTTTGGGGGAAGGATAGCATGTGGAAGACATGGCAGCATAGCTGATTAGAATGAAGGAGTTTCTGTGTCCAAAGGAAAGGGGATTAGAAAAGTAGGTCTTGTCATACCTCTTCATATAGAGTTTATGAATTCCAAGACATATAGTGTGTATATTTGAGAATTCTAATACTAAACAAAAAAATCTGCAAGCAACTTGGAGAAGGACTCTCAAGTATGAAGAAAAATTGATTGAAATAAGTCAGGATTACTCTGCAGGTATAATAAATCAGAGGAAAGAATGGAATGAGATATTTCAAAAGCAAAGGAGTTTAGGTTTTAATCCAAAAAATAATATATCCTGTAAAGATGGATCTAATCATACTTTTAAAAAATTTAGATCTTCAACAAAAAGGTCATCATTTGAGACATTCCTCAAAAACCACAACAGCAATCAGAGGTGAGCAGTACATTCAATTTATAAATACCTTAAACTAAAGAAAAACATTAAAGGCAAAAAGTACAACAGTTAACAAAAGAACAAACAATAAAATGAATTTTTCAAAATCATAAACTATTTTTAAAAATTACATCAAGACTAAAAGAACAAAGAGGCATAGCAAAAGGCAAAAATTATCTAACATGCTAAAGATTTAAGAGGAATATAAAATGAATAAAGGGAAAGAAGGTCTCATAGACTAAAGATTTTTAGTCTATAGACTTTTAAAGCCTATGTTCCCCTGTAAATGAATTAATAGCTTTAATGGGGAAGGGTGAGCATAGAATAGGAAGTCATTCAATCAAGGAGAGTTGAAGGAAGAACAGAGCGAGGGGCTAGATTTATGCCCTCCCTCTCCATCCCCCCCTCCCACATACATACCCAGCCTAGAGGTGATCGGAGAAGGCATTTCTGTCCAAGAATGGGCTTAGGGGGCTGTGGGAGGCTGTGTTGAAATGAAAGGATGCCATAAAAGAATGTTTCAGTGAGTATGTAGTAAATATCTGTGAAGAGAGAGGGCTGATAATGACTTTTATCTGGGTGAAATAGACATAATAACAGACCATATTCTAGGAGTGCATTCCTAGTTAGGAGGGATGAGTGATCAGGATGCAGAAAAGATATAGGAGGAGATTTAATGACTTTATGTGCTATATGATCTCCTACCGCACAACATTGCTTCCTTTGATAACTTCCTTTGAAACTGATATTTCTAAGGGCCAGACATGACAGAAAGGCTCACCAAAAATAAATAAATAAATATGCAAGGGGAAAGAGAATAGGATTGAATCTACAAATGAAATAATATATAACTGGGATAGAGAAGGCGGCTCAAACTTGGTGCTATAGAAGCTCTACCCTTTAGGGACAAAAAAGACAACAAAGAATAAACAAGTAAGAGAATAGTCCATGAATGATAGAATAAAATTCAGAATAGATTAGAAAAGAAATTTAAATAAGAAACAGGACAAGGTAGATAAAAACATCTTGGAAAAAGGCACCACAAAGTAATGTTACTTAAGCTAAGAAATTGGAAGGAAGAATGAAGATTTTGATCCTCATGTTTATCTGAATGGAAAAGGAAACTCAAATGATAGAGGAACAGAGGACAGATGAACAAATGAAAAGAAAGTGAAATTTACAACCCAAATTGATGGAATTTAGGACAAGGCAGGTAAATAGGAAGGTGGGAAAGCCCTTGTGGGAACAATAGAATCAAAGTAATATAAACAGAATAGTAGGGACGGAGTACTAGCTTAATTAAAACAACAGGATAAGTGAATGCAAAAGTACTAAATGGAGGAAAACACAAACCTGGCAATCAAGGCCTTCAATATGAATGGATTCATATTGCATGAAAAAAGTAGAAGAATGGATATGGAAACAACTTTCCAGAGATTAGAAACATATCTAAAAATCAAGGCATATACAGAATGAAAATGAGAGTCAGGAACATAATTTACTACATGTCAGGACAGCTGGGTGGTGTAGTGGATAGAGTGTCCAGTTTTGAGCCAGGAGGACCTGAGTTTAAATCCCTGTGTGACTGAGCAAGTCACAACACTGATTCCCTCCAAATTTTTTACCATGCGTCGTGTAATACCTCCAAAGTAGGAGTTACATTCATGCTATCAGAAAAAGCAAAAATAAGAATTCTCAGGTATTTGAAGGACTCTCATCACCTAGAAGAGGGATTAGGATTGTTTTGCTTGATGTCAGAGGGTTGAAGAGGGTTCAAAGAAGCAAGTTGAAGTTCAATGTCAAGAAATCATTTCTAACAATTAGAGCTGTCCCAAAATGGAATGGGCTTCCTCGAAAGGGATGGGTTTCCCCTAACAAGAGCTCTTCAACAAGGAGTGGATGACTACACTTGCTTATGTTGAGCAGGTATGGGTCAAAAGAGAGATTCCTTTCAATGATAAGATTCTGTGATTATGTAAAATCACTTCTGTCTGGGAAGATTCACTCACCATCAAGTACCCTACTTGTCTCATTCTCAGACACTAGTGTTCTCCATCCTCCCTCCCCCTTAACTTACAGCAGCAAAGTTATTTTCCATAGGAATATAAATTTATGGCTACAAGGGCCCTTAGGGGTTATCTAGTCCAACTCCTCCACTTTACAAATAAAGAAACTGAGACAAGAAATTAACTTGTTCAAGGTCGCTTAGGTAAAACGTGACAGCTGTTTGTTGTCCTTTTTTTAAGGGAATTAAATTACTCAATAAAACTGATTGCCTAAGTGGAGCACTCTTTTGCTCAGAAAGACTCATTTATGCATTACTGTCACTTTGTTTCATTCAATTTATTTTTAGATTTCTGCGATCCTAGTTTAGATGATGAATGTTACAAAGCCATATGGATAAATTGAATGGGTGATATGAGAAGAGGCCTTTTTTTTGGATAGCGGAAACTAATCTCATCCTGCAATCATCATACACATGATATTCTGAATGCCAATAACTGAATTCAGAACAATTTACAAAAGTGTTCAGTTAAGCTCTGCATCATGCCCGTGAGTCAGCCAGTAAGGTAAAATCCTCTATTTTAGAAATGGGAAAAAATAGACATAAGATATTTTTCACTAATCCAGTGTCAAAATAGAATAAACCTATTATCCCCCATTTTGGTACTTTAGTCATAAAAGCAGGGATAAGGAACTATTAATTTTAGATCGGAAGAGACAGAACTAGAGAGAGACCATTAATGTTAGCTATGTGGGGTGTCCCTCTGACAAATTACCCCTCCAGGAATCCCCTACCCTGTGTGAGTATGCATATATATATGGGCTGTTTTTTTAATGACTCAGTAAATTGCATTTTTCTCATGAAGCATTGCCTGTTGAGGCTTCCATATGTAAGATACATCGTAGAGGAGGAAGGGTTGTTTCCCCTTGTAACTTTTTGTGAGGGTTCCTTTAAGGGTAACCACAGTAACACATCTATCTCCATTTCCTAGTCTTGTCCTTTCATTTGGTTTAGCAGCAGCATTCCTCCAAAGTCTCAAAAAGAAGGAATGGAGAGTAGGTACACAGGTATCAGAGATGCTCAACCTTGCTTCCTTGCATGGCTATAACATAGAAGATGGTCAGGCATGGTGGCAAAAGTCTGCAAACCCTGCTACTGAGGAAGGCTAAGTAAGGCTGGTAAATTCCATGAACTCAGGAGTTCTGAGCTTATCTGGCATCCATATTAAATCCAGTTGGTTGGTTGGGTTTCCTTCATTCTCAAAGAGGACCAAAATGACATCACTATGTTGGGGCCAAGGTATAGTGTGTCAGACTGAGGCTGATCAGAGGAACGTGAGCTTGGAAGCCTCTACCACAGGTTGGGCACAAGTAGTCCATGTGAACATTTGGAATGGAGATGTTTCTAAAGTTGTGCATCTGATGTTTCTTTAGAGCTACTGCAATTCTGCTTCACTCATAGAACACAGTGTCTTCTCTGATTCGGGTACACCATGCTGGGCAGTCCTGTGCCAGTTTCTCCCATGTCTCATAAGTGATCACAGAGTTCTTCAGAGAGACCTTGAGAGTGTCTTCGTATCTCTTCTTCTAACTTCCATGTGAGTGCTTGCCTTGTGTATGTTCCCTGTAAGACAGTCTTTTAAGCAAATGTAGGTTTAGGCATTTGAACAACATGACCAGCATGTCAGAGTTGTGCTCTCTATAGCAGAGTTTGAATGGTTGGTAGTTTCGCTTGAGATAGGACCTTAGTGTCTAATACCTTATCTTCTCAGGTCAGAATCTTCTTCAGATAATTCAAATAAGTCCAGTACCCAATATTGTGAGTCATTGGTGGGGGGTGGAGAGAAGGGGGATGGGATCATTAGAATGCCTAAGGTGGGGTGGAATGATGGCTTAGGTTGGAAATAGAGCAGGTTAAATCTTTTATACTAATCAGCAGTGGGGCTGGGTGGTGGTGGGGTAAGAAGCATTTATATAGCACCTTCTGTCTGCTAGGCACTATACTAAGCACTTTACAAATACCTCATTTGATCCTCACAGCAACCCTCAGTTGAGAAAACTGAGGCAGAGTTTAAGTGACTTGCCCAGGATCACACAGTTAGTAAATATCAGAGGTCAAATTTGAATTCAGGAACTTGAGTCTGCCCATGAGTGAAATGGAAAGATCCAGTCTCAAATAATTAAATAAATAAATAATGAATATTTAAAAATAAAATAAAATGAAAGATGAACTCCCCCTTACCTGTTCCCCCAACTTGTTCTTTTTCAGAATTCTCTGAAAAACAAAGTTCTAGAAATCCAAGTTCAAATGTTAACAACTGGTGAACACTGGGATAGTGGCTGCTTGAGTTTTTTTCCTCCATAACAACTCTTGAAACACAGTCCATTATATACAGTATACAGTTGCTCCAGGATTGGAAATAAGCACTATAGTCCCAACTTTCCAAAGGGAAATGGGTAGAATCTCATTTTGCTCCCTAGAAATAACCACAGAATATGCTTGTAGTTGGATTGGAGTATTCCTCATGGAGCATAGTTTTCAACGACCATACAGTAGAGCATGCACTGAGTTTCCCTGACAACTGCTGGGGACACGTGTGGCTCAGAATTAAAGGAATTGTACCTGGAGATGACAAAAGAATCCTTTTATTAGCCACTAAGCCTAAGAGCTGCTGATTCAGTAGACCTTAGAAGGAAATGATTTTGTCCTATCTGGCTACTTCCTCCTTTCTGCCAAGTGGGACAGGAGTCTTCAAGCTCTTCTCCCACCTTAGCAAAAAATGATGAATTTCTCACACATAGCAGCCAACTCATGTGCTGGCCTAAGTGAAATTAAGATGGAATCATATCACTAGCTGCCTTTTCTGCTTTGTGTTTTTGTCCTGAGTAGGGGTAAATGAGCACTGATCCTGAGACACATAGTTTCCAGTCTTGAAGGCAACTTTTTCTAAGGGAGAGAAGTTACAGGTCTTGGGTCCTAGGTGGGTGCCAGCTACATTGTAGAAATTACCTTTGACACCTTCTGAAGAACTTCTTAGAGAAAAGGATGGCCATCAACAGTAGGAGGCACTTGACCTCTGACTTAGCTTGCCAGAAGATGTGGTTATCAAGGGAAACAAAAGTGCAGAAATCAGAAGAAAGGAAATCTATTCAGCAGTCCTGAAAATTCTTCATATTTTGATATTTTATTCATCAACCACCTGCAAGAGCATAGCAATAGTTGTGTTAATGTTACCTGTTTGTTTTTTTTTATCAGTGTATGCTTATAAATTTTTTGCATTTTTTTGGTGAGTAAATAAATAGCTGCCCTATACATGACTTACATCATACACTGAGTGCCCCTCTATTTTTCTCATAGACAGTAGGGCACGCAAAGGACTGTTGAAATCTAGACTTTAAGTGATTTTAGAGGCCAGGCTTCCCAAAGACCTGGTCCATATGCTAAGAGGGGTCCCTTAGTGGAGAAGGATCCTTATTTCTCTGGGTAGAACAAGAATTATTATTGATATGTCCCTATTAAAATGATGGTTTTGTGAGATTTAGAAAGGAAAGAAGCTTTGATCTAAGAGCCAAAATGGTCATTTTTTTATAACTTCATAAAAACAGGTCAGGACAGACTAATTGTCTTTTCCAACAAGCATTTATTAAACACCTGTTATGTTCTAGGCATTATTTTAGGCTGCCCTCAAGATTACAATCTGCAGAAGAAAAGTTCTTGAATGAGACTGGTAGATAAGGGGTATGCTATAGGATAGAATGTACATGCCTAGATAACAGTTACTGTGGAAAACATTGAGAGAGTTTACTGGAATGCAAACTCAATATAAGTTAACAATGAGACATACAAAGGATATAAACAGGCAGTTTTCAGACAAAGAAAGCAAAATTATCTATGGTCATATAAAAAAATGCTCTAAATTACTATAGATCAGAGAAATGTAAATTAAAACAACTCTGAGGTACCACCTCATACCTGAGTGGCTAACACAACAAAAAAGGAAAACGTTGGATATTGCAGGGGATGCAGAAAAACTGGGACATTAATACATTGTTGGTGGAGTTGTGAACTGATCCAGCCTTTCTGGAGAGCAATTTGGAAGCATGCCCAAAGGCTTATAAAACTGTGCATACCCTTGGATGCAGCAATGCCACTGCTAGGTCTATATCCAAAAGACATCCACAAAAAGGAAAAAGGACCTATTCATACAAAAATATTTATAGCATCTCTTTTTGAGTTGGAAATTAAAGGGATGTCCATCAGTTGGGGAATGGCCAAACAAGCTATGGTGTATGATTGTAATGGAATATTATCTTGCTATAAGAAATGACAAGCAGAATGATTTCAGGAAACCTGGAAAGACTTACATGAACAGATGCATAATGAAGTGAACAGATTCAGGAGACTGTTGCTCACAGTAACAGCAATATTATATACTGAAGAACTGTGAGTGATTTAGCTCTTCTCAGCAATGCAGTGATCCAAGGCAATCCCAAAGGACTAATGTCTTTTAAAGGACTATCTGCCTCCAGAGAAAGAACTGATATTGATTGAATACAGACTGAAGCATGCTATTTTTCACTTTCTTTCATTTTTTTCTTTTATTCCAGTCTTCTTGTACAAAATGACTAATATGAAAATATTTTACATAATTGCACATGTATAACCTATATCTGATTAATTGCCAGCTCAGGGATGGGAGAAGGGAGGGAGGCAGAAAGGGATACAATTTAGAACTCAAAATTTTAAGTAGAAATTTTAAAAAATTTTTAAAAGCTCAATGAAACATAAATTTCAATGGATCTGTGATCTTATTGATTCTGGAGGTTCCTCTAGAGATACAGATGGCAGCCCACTGATTCCGGCTCATCTTGTCCATGTTCTCCCAAAATTTGCAACAAGGGATCCAATAACAGGCAAAAAAAATCCAATAAAACCTTAAGTTTTGTTTAAAGAGGCACAGTTTACCCAGTGAAGTTTGGAATACTCTTACCTGTTTATGCTACACACCCTGGCCCTTCCTACCTTCTTGGCTTTCTTATTTTTTATTGTTTTCTACACACTCCATGTTGCAGCTGCACTCAGTGACTTGCTATCTGTTACAATCCCTGCAACATACGCTGGCTGTTCCCATGCCTCAGATGCTTTGCTTCCCAACCTCTGACTCAGTTTCTATTAATTCCTTCAAGATTAAGCTCAAATCCCACCTACTATAGGAGGCCTTTCCCTGTCAGACTATCTTCTATTTACTCTTTGTGGTATTAGTTACTTACCTGTTGTCTTTCCCATTAGAATGTAAACTCCTTGAAGTCAGGGCCAATGTTCTCTTTTTTTATATCCTCAGTTTATCACGGTGCCTGACACTCAGGAAGCATTCAACTAAATACTTTTTGACTGCTGTATCCTGTCCCTACTTGCCTGAACTGCCCAAACTGGCTATTTTAAGGGCAGGGGTAATTAAAGATCTCAGGGACATGAACAATTTTCATCCTCTTCTGACTCAGAGAGAAGCATTCATATTTAGTAAAGAGATCACCTGATGTTTACACTATGTTATCACATCAACACCTCACCACCTGTGAGGAAATCCTGAGACAAGTACCCATCAAGTACTTGAACAAGAACATCACAGGCATCAAGAGATGAGCAGCATGTTTCATCCTAAATCCTTTAGAACTTTGCTTTTCTCAATGTTAGGTATATAGTAGGTACTTATTGTTTGATTGATGGTCTTCATGTTGATCAGAGTTCCTACGTTATTTGAGACATTCATGACCAATATGGGAATTCATTTTGCTTGACTGCATATTTCGAAACACTTTCTCCCACCTTTTCCCCTTTAAAAATATTTTATTGATAATTTCTGTTTTCTTAGGTCACTATAGTTATCCCATGTATCCGTCCATCTCCCCTTCCCTGAGAGCCTTCTCTTATGACAAGTAGTATTTTTTTAAGAGAATAAAATAAAGTTAGCACAACTGATTGATACCCCAAAAAAGTTCAAAAACATGTAAACAAAAAAGTCCAATAACATGTAAACAATGTGTAACACCCATGGACCTCCCACTGAGTGTCCTCTCATACCTCTTCATTCGAGTCCTGTTTGATATTTATAATTTTATTTATTTTTGAATTTTCGGCGTGTGGTTGTTCTTTGCAATTTATGTTGCTGTAGTTACTGTATACATTGTTTTCTTGGCTCTGCTAATTTCACCTGCATCAGATCACATAGGTCTTTCCAAGCTTTTCTGTATCATCACCCGCATTTCTTACAACGCAGACATGTTCCATTATAATCGTGTCAAAAATTTTTTAGCTCTTCCCCAATTGGCTCTCTCCTCTTTTTTTCACAGGGGGAGGTGGGAGGAAGAGAAAAGAAAACAATGGAAAAAGTGAAGTTCCTTCCAGTTCTAAGGCTATGACCTCTTCAAAACGCAGCCCTCTTAAAAAGAGCCTAATTAAGTCCTTTTTTATTCATTCATTATTACTTCTGCACCGACTACTTGGTGGATATCCCAACTGTTGGCTTAAGTACACGATGGCATGCAGTGTGTTGTGCACTCAGTACACACCAGGGTGGACAGGGGGGAGGCATACGCACCTGAGCTCCTGAGGCCAGCAAACAGCCTGTCCCTCCTGGCCCCCTCCAGCTCCCTGGCCAGAGAGCGGCTATTCTATACAGTACGGTAGTGGCTCGCAGCCCCTCCCCCGAGGCCCCCACCTCCCCTGGCTCTCTCCCCTCCTCCTCTTCCAGCCGAGCCCCGCGGCTGGCCCGAGGAGCCGCGTTGGCGCGCGCGCCGCCTGGCTGCCCCCCTCGCCCGCGGCCGCGGCGGCCGAAGCAGCCTGTCCGGGCGCTCCCTTGCGCTGCGATGAGCAGTGGGGCGGCCGCGGCGCGCCCGGGCTGCTCCGCCGCACCATGAGACTCTCCTGCAAGGTCGTGGCGGTCCTGCTGTGCCTGGCCAGTCTGCTGCTTCTTTATCTGCTCGGGGGCAGCGCGGACGAAGCGCCCCGCAAAGCGCCTCTGGGCAAGAGTTGGCTGCGCGCTGCGCTCTCCGGCCCCGGGGGAGCCAGCGCGCCCTCTCCCTTCGCCCTGGTCAGACCCTTGGGAGCGGCTCAAGTTTCTAAGCGGCTCAGGCAGCCACGTCTCCACTCGAAGCCAGGCAGGAGGAGCGCGGGGAGGCAAGACAAGTTTGCCGGCGTTAGGTAAGCCCTTCCAGGCAGACGGGGAGAGATCGAGGCAGGGGGGAGACGTCGGCAGGAGGCTGTCCTGCTGTGGAAGGGCTCCGGGTGGTCGCGGCCGCCCTGAGCCCAGGTTTCCCGCCCCCCACCCCCATCTTCCTTTCCCCGACCGGTTTGCCCGGGGCGACAGCCCTGGAATCCGAGCCTTGCGATGAAATGGACCGAGAATGTTGTCAGTGTCTACCCAGGGACTCGGATGAAGCCCTTCTCTAGATCCCCCCCCCCCCCCCCCGTACGTTTGTGGTTTCAGGTTTTACCCAGCTGGCAGCCCCTTTTTCTTATTGCACAGAACCATTTGTATTTGTTCTTGCAGTTCTAATTATCAATCTGTAGTTTAGTAAATGTGTTTACTTTAGGGGGAGTGGTGGCAAGGAAGAGAGAGAAAGCTCCTGTTTAAAAAATATTCTTGAAAGGTCCCGGGGCTGGCAATTTTGTATCGCAAGATGCCGTGGTTACTTTTAAATCTGTGTGTTTTTCTGGATGCCAGATATAAATGTTGTGGGTATTCATCAAAGGTTTCTTTCTGTCCCTGACCTTAACCGTGCTTTCCTATTCTCTTGCAGTTTAGGGATTTGTGTTCATTTCCTTTGTTGTGAACAGCTTTTTACAGTCTCCTGTCAGTTGGACCTTTTCCTTTTAGTCTGATTAAAGCTTTTGATGTTTCTAACTTGCCGCACTTCAGATGTAATACACACATTTGTTGGAGTCTTTAATAGCTTGCAAATAATTGAAGAACTTTTTTCCCCAGCTGAAACTACTAAATCTGTTCTAGCGTTTTGGCAGAAACTAACTGAAGATAAATGGAATGCAGCCAGGTGTAGAGAAAAAGCACTAGGCTTGGAGTCAGAAAATCAGAGGACTGTTATCTGGCTCGTTGGATGACCTTGAGCCGCTCATGGAGGCTCTCAGAGCCTCACTGCTTATCTTTAAAATGGGAATAACAGCTCGTGCTCTGCCTCCCTCATAGCCCGTCTCACGAGGATCAAATATATGAGGAAAAGGACTTTGTAGAATGTTTGATACTTTGTAAATATGAGGTATTATTATGAAGTAAAAGAAAGTAAATCTTGATGATTCTGACTTTACTGCCTTTATTTACACTTGCCATTCATTCAGTAAGCACTTAGGAATATAATGACAGAGAGAGAGAGAGAGAGAGAGAGAGAGAGAGAGAGAGAGAGAGAGAGAGAGAGAGAGAGAGAGAGAGAGAGAGAGAAAGAGAAGGAACCCAGTGCTTTCCCTCAAGGAACATACATTCCATCAATATTTTATGGGTTTTAGTTAGCTGGATGGGGCTGAAGAATTGCACAGCACAATAGATTAGAAAGTGCCCAGGTTTTCATGTTAGAGGACTTGGGTTTGCATATGTCCAGTGGGCCATCTGTAAAATGAGAGGATTGGTTTATTTCTGAGGTTTCCTTTTTTTTTTTTTTTTGAACCTTGGAGAGGGCTGTAGTGGTATTGTAAGTATAACTAAGCATCTTTACCTCTTCTGACAATGGCCTCCAAAGTTAGGAGGCATTAAGATTTTTTTTTAAAAAAAACAGATATTTCTATTAGAAAATTATGCAGATTTCAGAAAATATATCCCCTGATTCCTCAAATTTCCTATGTTGGGCTCAAATGCAAGCTCATTAGTATTTGGGAAATTTAAAAACCTACACCCATTTCAAAGTAGCAGACATGGTATTTAGTTATGCTTAATGTGTAAACTCACACACCAGACACCCAAGTATTTTAAGCGTTTCTCCTTGATCACATTCCATTGATTGAACAGAATAAATTAACACACAAACAGCACTACTCATCATTTTACAGAGATTTTTGTAATGAAAATAATGTGGTGAGAGCTCTAAGGGACTTTCAAACTTGGTTAAAAAAAAACATTTAGGAAACACATTTGGGTGGCATCTTATTGCCTAGCTGGCCAGGTTTGCTCTGACAGGGAGCCGGTCATGGGCAGAATATAAATGGATGTTTTAAAGTAGGATTACTTTCATGAACAACAATGCCTCCCCAAGTCATTTTTCTTTTGAACATATCGATTAGATTATCATGGAAATCGTGACCAACACTGGAGAAATAAGGAATAAAATGAGAAAACTTTGCACAGGGTAAATAAGCCCCAGAAAGTCTCTTACTCAAATGAATAAAGATGAAATTCATTTTCATATGCTTTGGAAAAGTTGACAGTTTTTAGAACCTTATGTATTCATTTTTTTCTTGAGCCACTTTGATGGGCATGGTACCAAATTCAGCCTAGTCAAGGACCACTGCACTGAAGTCCTTTTCCCTTTTCCTGACCAGATTACATTGTTATATTTAAGTAAGAATTTCACCTTGGGGAGGGTAAAAGGCTAGATGTGTTTTGGAATACAAATGCTTCAGTCCCTTTAAGTGGCTGGAACCCAAAAGAGATGTGGAGCAATATGGGTGACTTCATCATTTCTGGTCTAAGGAAGGTCAGACTTGTGGTTATGGTGAGCAAAAAGAAGTTTGGAGTTGGATAAGATGCAGATGACCACCTGCCTACCATCCGAGATGCAGCGGGCTGTTCCCTGGGGATACTGAGGGGAGGTGGAGTCCTGCCACGTTGATTCATGAAACACAATGCTCTTTTTCTTCCAACATCTTGTTTTCATTTTACTTAAGTTTCCAGGGATTTGCTTAGGCTCATCCAGACCCTACAATTTTGCAACTGGTCATTTGATTACAATGTTGCTCTCAATAGGCGTAGACTCTATAAAAAAAAAAGGAGCTGGGCCCTTGGAGAAAGCATTCCCTTTCTTGGTGGGGTCTGTGAAAGGAGACCACAATGTCATTACGTGCAAGAAAATGAATACTTAATGTCAAAGCTAAAAGTAGAAGTCTGTGTGGCTGCAAAGACAGGCAGCAGAACTATGGAATGGACTGAGTAATGCATTACAAGTCAGGAGGTCTGGGGTCTGGTTCCAAATCTTCCACTGTACTTTCCCCAGGCTCAGTTTCCTTGTTTGTTCAACGAGGAGATTGGACTAAATATGGACCATCAAGCATTCTTGTGGTTAGTCAAGGGGTGGGTGAACAGGGATTGGGGAAAAAAATTACACCTTTATTTTCACTAACTTTTAACTGAAATTTAGCATTTCCTTCAATTATCCAAAAGCATTCTTATGATAAGGGGCCCATAGTCTTACCTGGACTGCCTAAGGTTTCTAGGACACACACATGAAAAAGACTGAGCGATTTCAAGTTTGCATCTAGCTCTGCAGTTCTTCTGGTGTTTCTCTGATAGTGAGATAGTGAGGACTGGTTCTAACCTCAGCACTCTAATCAATGATGGGAAAATACAAACTCTTGTTCTAGCTTCCAGCTCCTTTATGCAGACCATGGTGCCAACCAAGAGTTCTTGCTGTATTTTGTCTCTTCTCCTAGTTTCATAATGGGTTAAGCGTTTTCACTTAAACCTTCTCAGAGCTTCCGCTGCCTCCTCTACCTGTTATACCTAGGGGCAACTAGGTGGTGCACTGGATAAAGACTGCCTGGTCTAGAGTCAGGAGGACCTTTGTTCAAATATGGTGTCAGACTCTTAGTAGCTCTGTGACCTTGACCAAGTCACTTAATCTTGTTTGCTTAAGTCAACTCCTTGGTAAAATGAGCAGGAAAAGGAAATAGCAAATCACTCCAGTATCTTTCCTGAGAAAACCTTTAGTTGGGCATGACTAAAAAATGAATGAACAGCAATAGTACCTACCTCCCAGGGTGGTTGTTTTTATTTTGTTGTAAGTTGTGTAGTGCTTAATTAGGAACTAAAATAGAAGGTCTCTCTTGTGCAACACAGGTAATAGTTTACTATGCTGGAGATTTATTATATTCTGAAATAGATCATTTGTAAGTGCAATTTTCATTATTAAAATACTCCCACCCTTTTTGTTTGTTTACAAGTTGTAAACCTATTCTGAAGGCTGAATAGATGTTCAAGAGTACAGATTTAGAATAAGGTAAATGCTTTACAGGTTGTATTTGAAGGACCATCTGCCATCATGACTTTACATCCATCATTGCTTTTTAAAATCATAAGATATTTTGATATTAGCCTTTCTTTCTTCATCGTCCTAAACAAGAAAGCATTTTAAAATGAGTTGAAATTAAGAAAGCATTACACCTACTAGAAAAAAAGAGACATGAGGATCACCTGATCATGAGAGCCCTTGTTTTTAGACCTGTCCCTTGATTTCATGTGAGCTCCCAATGAGGAGATGCCCTTTGCCAACATAGATCATCACTTGCTTTGCAATCTGTAGCTGGAGAGAGTTTCCTGGAGTACTGAGAGACTAACTGGGTTTTCCAAGGGTCATGTGGTCAGTACATGTCAGGGTGGTATTTGAATCCCCAGTCTCTGCTCTCTGTTCACTGTAAGGCAGCAGTTGGGTCACAGAGTGGATAGACTCAGGAAGACCTGAGTTCAGATTCTTTCTCAACCACTTGACAACTTCATAACTCAGTCCCCCAGGCAATTCTTTAAATTTTTAGGCCTCTTGAAGTCCTTTAGGTCTAAGATCTTTTAGCCTCAGTTCTTGCATCCATAAAAAGGGGATGGTAATAATAGCACTGAACTCACAGGGTTGTTTTGAGGATCAATCGAGATAACACACATTGAGCATTAAAGTGTTATAGAAATGCTAGCTATTATTACCATCATCACCTTCATTTTCATCGCCATCCTCATCCTCATCATTATCATCTTCCCTCCATGCTTCCTCTCTTGTTATTACTGTTACTTCCTGGAGCTACCCATTACACTCTCTCCCTCCCTCTACTTTCTCACTCTTACTGGCTAATCTCCACATTTCATTTTGGGTTCTGAGCAAGGTCTTCACAGAAGCCTCCTAGCTGTTTTATTGTCACTACAAACAGTGCCCCAGTAGACAAAATGGTGGTGGAATGAGTGTCTTATATGATCTATCGGTTTTCAGAAGATGTCAGCTTAGATTTCCGTTGCATAGTCACCAAAAAGATGGCATTTCTTGGCTTTCAGTCCCCAGATTTAGGAAATGAGTTTTGTAGATTTTGAAATCTTTTGATTCAAAAAGATGAAGTGTATCCATGTAATCTTTCATAAGAAAATAAGCACAGTAGATCTGTAGGACCTGAGAGTTGATAGAAATCTTGGAGATCATCTAATCTAACCCTCTTGGAAATGGAATCTTAAGTACAGCCAGTCTGATAGAGTGGAAAGAGAACTGGATTTGCAGTCAGAGGACCTGCATTCAAATCCTGACTGCCCTCTCTTTCCTAATGAACCTGAGGAAACTGAGGCCCAAGTGGCTGACTGATCCATCTGTGATTGAGGAGGTTGGACTAGATTGCCTTCTAAGGTCCCTTCCTGCTCTAAACCTATGATCCCAAGACTTGATAAGGAGACTATCTAGTGAACCACCTTGAGGGCGAGGACCTTTTGCCTTTCTTTGAACCTATCCCCACGATTTAGCACAGCACAGTACCAGACGTATAGTTAGCACTTAATAAATATTTGTATGCTGACTGAGAACTATGTGACCTTGATCAAGTTACTTGTAGGTTCAGTCAATCCATCAGCATCTAGTAAGTGCCTATTATGTGCCAAGCACCCAGCTGACGGTACAAAAAGAGGGAAGACAGGCCCTGCCCTCACGGAGCTTACAATTTAATGGGGGAGATAACATGCAAGCATAGATTTAGAGCTGGAAGGAGCCATATAGATTATTTAATCCAGCCCTCTACTTTTACAGAAAAGTCATGAGACTTGCTCAAAGTCACATGGGGAGTAAGAGATAGATCTGGGATTTGAACCAAGGACCTCTGGCTCTTTCTGCCACACCAAGCTCCCATTCCACTTGGTCTCTTTCTCCCATAATCCCTTTTCCTTCCAAGTTAGAAATCTTCAAGCTATGAGGCAATAAGAAAAGGTCCTGGAAAGGACCTGGAAAAGAGTCAAGAGAGGGGGAAAAGGGGAATGAAATGGGGAATGCGATGGACAAATGCACTAAAAATCATGCAGTATTTTGTTTCATGATTTAAGACTTGAAAAAGTGACTAGAACCTTTGGGCTTCAGTACAAGGTTTGGATATTTATTGAATTGGAATCTTATCCCTCCATCAAATTTTTAGTTTTGCCGCCTGCCCAGCAGCCAAAAGCTAGGATTGCCCAGCTTGGGAAAGCATGGAGTAAGTTTAGAGTTTCCTGTGAGTCATGAGTTTTCCCAAGAAATCAAATTCATGCTCTCCCAAAGACCCTGCTAATTTTGGGGCCTGAGTCTTTTGGCTTTGTCACTCCTGGAGGCTTAGCTTTGGCTTCATGTTTTCATGTTTCCAGTTGTATGTTGTGTGTCTAAATGAAAAAATTAACAGAACTTTGGTTGTGTGGCTACTTAAAATGATAGGTTTTGAGCCAGAGGGACCTAAGAAGGGTCATCTAGTTCCACTCTACATTTTACAGTTGAGGAAACTGAGGGTCAGGGAAATTAAGAACCCAGGGTCACACACAAATAGGATTTAAACCCAATTCTTCCTGATTCTAAGTTCAGCACACTGTCTGTGATTTACTTGCCCAAGATCACATAGACAATACATAGCAGAGATAGAATTCAAACCCAGGTTCTCTGGTTCTCCAAATTTAATGCTTCCTTTCCTAGACTACACTTCTTTTTTCTTGGGGGAAGCATTGCAGATTTACAGTGAACAGAGGAAGTGTGCAGACTGATTGTATTTGAGATGCCCTATGGTATTTTAAATGAATACAAGCTACTCTCTGATGCACAATCTCATCTTTTTAGCAGCAATATTTTTCTGGCAATGCCATATGACTACAAATAATGGAATCCTGCAATCTGTGGAAGTATGAAGCTCATAACCATTTACTCTCCAGGGATGGGGTCATGGGAACTGATAACAAAGTCTCTTGGATCTTAAGGTTGCTCTTTTGGGCATAGATGTACCAGGTTCACTCCTGGAGACTTTGCTTATGCCAGGGGAAGTTTCTAAGTCATTTTAAGTTCTACTCTTGGAGATTAAAACTGTGAATAGCTTGAAACTTTGTGATCTAATTCATGCCATTAAGTCCTTAATGGAATCCCTTTGAAATAGATCCCCTTAATAAAGTTTCCATCTTTGAGATTCAGGTAGATGTAATTTTGTTGAAAACATAGTTTTTCCTCTCCTCCTATTGCCATCCCTATATACCTGAGCTATGCTTAGGAAGAGAAAATACACATTCTGTCTATTTACAGGTTGTATGGAGTCACAGAATTTTAGAGCAAGGAGAGAAAATAGTCGATTCTTTTTCTTAATAGGTCAACATCTAATTATTTCTAACATACTGTTGGTTCATATTTCACATCTCCATGAAATCCGATGGTAGGCTAAGGAGGGAGGGATGAAATAGGCATGAATCGAATGAAATTATAAATGATAGATCCAAGTGGTCAGACAAAAGATATGAGAAGTGATCTCCCTCATTCTTTTGAAGAGATAGGAGATTATGGGAATGGAACACTGAATATAACATCAGATTTATTTCATGTGTTGGTTAGTTTCACTTATTTGGATTTTTTCCCCCATTTTATTCTGTTATAAGGAACTGCTCTTGGATAGGAAGAGGGATTACACTTGGAAATGTGGCTGATATAAAAACAAAAGATATCGTAAGACATTATAAGATATAAAAAGAAAAGTTATCACTAAAGGTTATTTTTTAAAAGATGAAACAAAAACAACGGGTCACTTACAACATGAATTAATTACGACACATTTTTTGGAATCAGCCTCTTTTTCATTATCACCATTGTCACCATTGAACATTTATTGAATGCCTATTGTTTAGGAGGCCTAGGCATCATATGTAACGTAGTTATTTTTTTACCTTAAAGTTTATGAACCAAATTCAGTATGATGAATTGATTTATATTGCTTCCTCTACTATTTACAAAAGAGACATTTTGACTTTACCCTTGAGTAGTTTCAGACGTCTGACTCCTCTTGGCATGGTACTTGCAGATCAGAGTCAGCTATCAGATTTCCCATCAGTCAGGCCAAGCCAATTACACTTTATGTAACTGCAGAGGCCTAAACATTGGCTACCACAACAGATTTAACCAATTAGTAAAGCCCTGAGTGCCTTCACTCAACAATCCATCCTCCTTTGATGTTCCAGGCATCCAGTTATATCACCCTGGATGCATCCTTGCTGGTTGCCATCTGTCAGCCTCCAGGAAGCTCTTGTCACCTTTTTCAATAACTTTCTCACCTGGCTGTCAGTCTTCCCTTCTACCTAGCTTCTGATGTCATTTTGATGACTTTTTTCTTTATATTCATTACCCTTCAGTTTCCATGACCTGTACTTCCTACTCCCCACTCTACTTCAGACACGTACATGAATGTGGACACAGCGTGGAGTAAGAACTGCCCCATGTCCAGGATCTTGGATTCTGAAATCTTCTCTGATAAGTCCCCTAGCCTGCTTTTTGCCCATTGCTCTTCCACTCCCCAACCTGACCTTTGCTTTCCCTCATTATGACCTGCAGTCCCTTGTTTGTTCCCTGTCCTCTCAGGGAGAGAATATCACCCTCACTCTGGCTTTGGAGGCTCACAATCTCAAAGTTAGAAGTGACCTAAAAGGCAATTCCTTCTGAAAAAAAATCTGCTCCCTAATAACTCCAGCAATAGTCATCTAGCCACAGTTTAAATTAATCCCCTGAGGTTATGAGTTCATTAAAAAAATGAAAGAAAAAGACTCCCTTGTAACAAATAAATGTAGTGGAGCAAAATGAATCCACACAGTAGCCACATCCAAAAATGTCTCTTTCTTCATTACCTCAGTGTCAGGAGATGGTAATGGTGCTTCGTCCTAGGCACTCTAGAGACATATAGTGACCTAAGTTTGGAAGTCTTTCAAAGTTATTTTTCATTACAATGTTATTGTCCTTGTAAAATTAATTGTTCACTTGGTTCTGGTCACTTCACTCTGCATCCATTCACATTACCCAAGATTCTCTGAAGTTGTCTTTCTTCAAGTCTTACAGACCAATAACATTCCATTCCATTCATATACCACAGTTTGTTGACCTAATTGTCTAAGAGGTGTCTAAGGCACCTTCTTAGATTCTAATTAGTTTTTTTCTCCCTTTTTTAACCCCCCCTTTTAGGATTAGGAAATTTGTTTTGAATGAATCCAAAATAATTTTTTAAAAAGACAGAAACAAAGGCATATAACGGAGGATGAATATAAAAACATTATGATCCAGCAAGAATACTGTCATGAATACAAAATTCAGAGTTGAAGCTGGTGGAGAAAGATAAGGATAACAAAAACTTCATTCTCAATAGCTATAGTAATAGCTTTATTGTTTCAGAATGAACTAAGGTTCATTTGATGTAGGTGCCCCTCACCCTTCTTCCATGTGCTATGTGATACTGGGCAAGTCAGTCAATCCTCCTTGCCTCAATTTCCTCATGTATAAAATGAGCTGGAGAAGGAAATGGCAAACCACTCCAGTGTCTTTACCAAGAAAACCCCAAATGGGGGTCACAGAAAGTCAGTCGTGCCTGATTCACAGTGGTCTTCTTTTCAGATACCCCAATTAGCAAGTGGTACCCTTTTCTTCTTCCTTTCTACACTAGTATATTTCTTCTTTTTCCTCCCCTTTTAATCCTCAGAATGAGCAATCTGCCCCCTTAAACTTCTGTTTTCCTTATTTCACTCCATCGGTAGCCTTTGAAGATACTAAGATTTTTAAGGGGCATCTGTTTCTTCTCCCCCGTTAAATGGTAGTGCTGTATCATTATACTGTTCCTTCTAATTACGTAAATACACTTATCTTTTAGGTTTCTCTGGTTTCTTATGTTTGTATTTCAAAGTTCCTCCTCAGCTCTGGTTTTTTCATCAGAAATGCTTGAAAGTTGTCTCTTCCATTAAAGGGTCATCCTCCCTCCCCCGCTGAATGATACTCAGCTTTGCAGGGTAAATTATTCTTGGTTGCCAGCCTATTTCTTTTGCCTTTTGGAATATTGTAATTCAGACTCTCCTTGTTTCTAGTGTAAGTTCTCAGATCTTATATGAGCTTTACTGTGTGGCTCCCTGGGAGCTTGACTTTTTTCTAGACACTTACAATCCTTTTTTTTTCCCCTTTGACATGGGAGCTTTGGATATTCTTGGGATTTTTATTTTAGGGCTTTCTTTCAGAAAAGGATGGCTTCTTTCTGTCTTTGCTTTCTGGTTCTAATAAATATGGACAATTTCAATGTATAATTTCTTAAAATATAGTTTCCAAGTTGTTTTTTTTAATCATAGTTTTCAAGGATATCAGTGATTCTTAGATTATTTCAGTAGACTGTGAATTCCTTGAGAGCAGGTACCAGGTTTTTTGTTTGTTTGTTTTTTACCATTTCTATCCCCAGGAGCTTAATAGACTCTTTGATGACTAACCATCCCTCTGTGTGGTGAGGGAAAAATGGTCTGGGGACAGGATTTTCCTCCTCCAAAAAGGAAAAACAAATGGAAGGAAGACCCGAAAGAATCAGAGACAAGCGGGGCAATTTTGAAAGTTACATATTGAATTTTTATATATTGGCCAATGAGAGCCTGGTCCTTTTGAGCATGCATAGTAGGCTCTGTCTGATGCTGTTTCTTACATAGACTTCAGAGTCTTATAGCACTCCTTGCCCCACTTGCCACCAGGAAAGAGGGCTTTCTTTGGCCTTTCTGAATAAACACTCAGTTCCAGCTCAACAGTCAGCCACAAGGCCTTTTCTTCACCACATGCTAAGCAGACAGGAAAACAGTAATACAATATCTTCATGTGTTCTGAAGTCCACACATGGGATTGCATAAAACCGAGTTCGCTGTATATGATTAAAAGGGTTGGGCTTTCATTGGCCAGTCCCCCTTACTTTTATTTAAAAAGAAAATGAGCTCTGTATAATACAGTTTTTCAGTTTCATGTATAAACCTCTTCTGTACTACAGCATATATTGAAATGGTCATTTTATTTATTGTTTAGGTTCAAAAATTGTTTTTAATGGAAAAAAAAGGTAGCCCTTCCATGGTCATATTCCTGTCATGAATCTCATTCCACCAAGTTTCAGTAATATCTATGAAGTTAAATTTTCCTCCTTGTTTTGGTATTTCTGTTTCATCTTGCTTGTTATCCATACTCTGTGTATATCTGTAGAAATAGGATGCCTTGGTGTTTTATATTATTTTTTCCTGCCTCCTTTTTGTATTTGTCACCTCTGAATTTCTAAGGATCTTTAGGGTTGTTTTTTGTTTGTTTGTTTTGTTTTGTAGTAAATCTATAGTATCCACTAAACTTGATGATCTTTTCACATAATGGATGCAAGAAAGAAGGTAGATATCACTGTAAATTCCAGGTGGAGAAACAGCTGCCATGGTCCCTATCAGCAAGGGGACACCAACTTCCACCACTGTGTTCCTCTTTGACCCTGACTGGGTCTCACACCTGACAGCACCTGTACATTTATGTCATTAATTGCCTCTCCCCCCCCCCCCCCATACACATACTCCAATATATCCTATAATCAGCTGTGAAAATTATTTTCCTAAAGTGGTGATCTGACCATCTTACCCTCCTACTCAGTAAAAACTAGTGGCTCCCTATTGCCTCCAAGACCAAATATAAAATCCTCTGTTAGACATTTACAGTTCTTCATACCCTGACCCCTTCCTACCTTTCCAGGATTCTTACACTTTCCTCCCCTCCTCGCGATACTGTTTTACCTGCAGTTAAACATGGTGCTTCGTCTTCTGTCTCCCTGCTTTGTTACTGTCTTTCATCATTCCTCTTCACCTCTTAGTTTTCCTGACTTCATTGCAGATCTCACATAAAGTGAGATCTGGTACATAAAGCCTCTGCCAATCCCCTCAGCCACTGAGGTCTTCCATTCTGAGATTATCTCCCATCTATTTTGCATATATCTCATAGTTACCTACACTCTGTCTTCCCCATTTTATGTATGGTGAAAGCTTGATCATTTACCTTTCATTAATATGAGCCCTATGAGGGAAGAGGTCTTTTTGCCTTTCTTTATATCTTCAGAATTTAGCACAGTACTTGGTACATAGCAAGGACTTAATAAATGCTTATTAACTGATGGACCAAGGGGCCAACTTTCCCCTCTTTTAGAAGAACCTATTATCTGCCCATTAACTCCAAGTGTTTAGTGTTTCTTCTGCCCCTTCTCTGTGTAATGTTCTCCTACCTTCCATTCCTGATGTGGATTCAGATTACTCCCTGCCTCTTCAACCCTAAATCTCTTTGGTTTTAAAACAAACCAAAAAACACCATTATTGCCTCCAATAAATTAGACCATGGAGAGGTGGGCTTTGAAGTGTGTTGATTCCCCTTTTCTAGAAAGAAGACAACTTATAGTGGGAGTGGACAGTAGATAACCATTCCTTGACTTTGACTGAAAGGTATTCAGTTGCTCACTGTGAAATTCCCTTGGTTCTCCATTTTTTTGTGGAAGCAAGAGCTCCATTTCTGTGTAGTTCTAATAGTTCTTCTGACCAATATGGAGAATTCTCCATCTTGTTAGCATTCTTTCTTCCCACCAATGTGGAAATAGAATGGGATTATCTGTTGTCTATTCTCCGTACCCCATACCTGAAATACACTCTACTGTTGAAATCCTCTACCTCCTAGGCCAAGCTTAGGTGGAGCATCCTTCACAAAGCCTTCTCCAACACCTTCCCTTCACCCAGAAGAAAGTCATCTCTGCCAACTCAGAATTACTTAGAGCATTTTTTTCCTGGATATTCTCTTGTCCTTGTTACATTTTTTCAAGTATCATATTTATTTGTGTCATGTGCTTTTACTCAAACTTCCTGCAACCTCCCAATCTTCACTTTAGATGGTAAGCTTTTTGAGGGCAGAGACTATTAAAAAAAATTTTTGAATCTCCATATGCCTTAAGTGCTTAAAAACATTTTTGTAAAATAAATTTTAACATCACTTTCATTTCCAAATATATACCTTTCTCCTCTCCTCCAGAAGACCACCTTTCATAAGAATAAAAAAGAGGCCCCACAAAGCAGTTTAGCAAAATTAACCAAACACATAAATTGGGTCATTCATTGTTCAGTGTTCCACTCCCAGAGCCCCCCAAATTCTACTAGAAGGAAGGGAAGGGAGTTTCTTGTGTAGGACCAACCTTGGTCACTCTCTCTGGACTTTGCCAAAATCTTTCAACCCACTTGTCTCTCTACCCCAACAGCCCCATTCTCCCACTGGTAAGTTCTAGAAGGGCCTAGAGCAGCGCTGCTTCTCTTTCTCTGGATCTTGCCACTGTCCCCTCTATGAGCATATCACCCTGGTTTTTCATCCCTCTTTTACGTGTTCTTTCTCCTGTTAGGGTATAAACTCCTTATGGATATAGACCATCCATTTGCTTGCTTTTGTATCACCAGGGCCAGTCAGCTAATAAGGATTTCTTTTTTAATAGTATTTTATTTTTTCAGTTACATATAAAAACAATTTTCAACTTTCATTTTTATAAGATTTTGAATTCCAAACTTTTCTCCCTCTCCTCCTCCCTTAGACAGCAAGCAATCTGTTAATAAGCATTTATTAAACACCTACTATGTGCTATGGGCACTGTGCTCATTGCTGGAGGCAGAGAGAGGCAAAAACAGCCCCTTCAGGGAGCTCACAGTCTTAAAGGAGGAGACAACAAGCAACAAGAGCTTAGTACAGTGCCTGGCACATAGTAGGTCCTTAATAAGTGCTTACTGACTTGACTATAATTATACAATATTCAGTTTCCTTGTTTTTATTCTTCCCACACATATTAAGACCCTTAATAAATGGTTGTTTTATTTCACCGAATTGCCATGCCTGGAATTGGTGTGTTCTACATTTCTTTGTAGCAGAGACTCCAGACTCTGACTCCAGGATTGAAAACTCATCTAAGAAAAATAAATGTAAGGGCAGCTAGGATAGATCACTGACCCTGAAGTCTGGAGGACCTGAGTTCAGATCTGGCCTCAGACACTTGACACTTACTTAGCTATGTGACCTTGGGCAAGTCACTTAACCCTGATTGCTCAGAAAAAAAACAAAACAAAACAAAAAAAAGAAAAATAAATGTGGCCCTAATTAGCCATTCTGAATTACCCCTAGGAATTAAAGGGAAGAATTTTTCACATCCCAGCTAACAAAAGCTGGGCGATGACCTGTCAGGTATATGGTAGGAACGATTCTTATCCTGGTCTGTGTTGGACCAGGTGACCTCCAAGAACCCTTCTAGCTCTGTGATTCTGTGATTCTAGAATGGCCAGATCATACATTTAGAGCCAAAAGTGTCTCAGAGGCCTGCAGATCCAACCCCCTCATTTTATATGCGATGCTTAGTGGTAGTAGATACTGCCGTTTTGGTAAGGTAAGATAATATGTCCTAAATAGAGATCATTATGATGTCACCTTAAAGGAAATTCAACTGAGGAGAAAAAGAGAGGCTCATGTAATATTCCTTTAAGTTGAGTACACCATCTTTTAAGCTGGACGCATCTATTCCCCTTGTCTGATATCTTTCAGTTGTGGAGTTATTTTCCTCTGACTAGTTAGGGACAACCTTGGTTTGGGTCTTATTTTAGGTGCTGGCTGCTTTCCTAATAATAAGATCTAGTGTTTTTTAGAGCACTTTAAGGTTTTTGCAAGGTACTTTGCCTATGCTATCTCATTTGATCCCCACAACAACCCCATGAGGTAGGTGCTATTATTATTCCCATTTTACAGATGAGGCAATTGAGGCCAACAGAGGTTAAGTAACCTGTCCAGGATTACCCAGTTAGGAAGTATCTGGAATGGGATTTGAACTCAGGACTTCTGACTCCAAGTTCATTATTCTATCCATTATGCCACCCAACTGCAGTCCTAAAAGCTTAGTCACTATCCAGTAGCAAAGTCTCACATTTATGCACAAACAAGCTCCTTGAAGGTTTTGGCTTTGTATACCCAGTCCGCTGCCTTGCACGTAGTAGGTACCATGAGATAAATGATTGTAGAATTGGATTGGATGAAGGAATTTAGCTCATCACTTGAGAGAGTGCAATAAGAAGAGAGGTAGAAGACAAGAGGAAAGACTTGCTGTGTGTAGAGTCAATTATTCACTTTAATAATTCAGTGTTTTTTGCACTAATGGGCTGGAAAGTAAATACCACTTCACATAAATGCTGTATTTCATTATTTATAATCTCTAGAAATTGAGGTTTAATTAACTCTAACGCCTGAGACTTTTAAGCTATTAAGAAAATGTTACATCTCAGGCAGCCAGAAAAACAAGCAGCACCAATTTTTCAGATACTCTGGAATTTTTAGATTAATTTTTTTTCAAAGTTGGGAGGGACCTTAACCCTTGTTTTACAAATGAGGAGATTGAGTACCAGTGAAGGGGTAGGGCGTGCCTGAGATCATGTATCGATTTAGGAGCAGAACCCAAGTTTCCTGACTCCCTCTAAAGCACTCCTGTCATTACATCATGCTGAATATGAGAGTTTCTGTCCCAAATATAATTTTTTGGGGGGTTCTTGGGAGCAGAGGGTCTGAGTCAGAGTAGATGTAATTTGCTGTTTTCTTCTGGATCTATCTAAAAGCATGTCTTTTCTTGTCTCCAAAGCCAACTCCATACATAGCTTTGTAAGTGTCTTCTTTTAATCTGTTAGCTTCCTGAAGGACTTCTCCCTGGTACTTACAATGGTATTCTTCAAGTGGTCCCCAGACCATGTGAATCATTATTCTAGACAACTTTGTAAGAATTATATGTTACAGAAAAGGTGCTGACCTGCGGTGATAGAGGACATTTCTTCACCTGGGAAATCATGTCTATCCCAATTTTAAAAATGCTTATATATGTGCATGTCATCTTCTCCAATAGAAAGAGCTTAATGGTCTTTCATTTATTTCTCTTTGTCTTCAGTGCCTGGCACATAGCATACATTTAATAAAAGCTTGACTGATTGATTTTTGTGGTAAATTAAATGAACTTGTTTCAGAATTGCTCCTTTTTGAAATCCCAGAATTATAGAATTTGGAGTAGGGTGGAACCTTTCTCTTAGAATCAATGGACAGTTTTCCACTGAATCCCTTCTATCTGACATAATTGAAAGGTTACTGAGTGAGGAGTCAGGACATCTGGGTCCTAATCCTGACTCTGCCACTAACAATCTGCATGGAAGAATCCTTTAATCTCTGTGTCTCAGTTTCTTTACATCAGTTTTGTTTTGTTAACATGTAAAGGGTGATAAGGTCTGGGGATGAGTACTGGTTATTTAAAAGGAGAATGGGACAGGCTTGAAACACTTGCTGGGGAATCGTGCAGCAGACAAAGGAATGCATTACCCAGCAAAATCCAAGGCCCTGAACTCCATTTTTTTCCTCCAGATGTGTTCCAGATGTCTTCTGACTTTGTTCCCATGTGAACCAGTAGAATTCAGTAAGATCCATAGGGTTTTGTGCTATTACATCTTGGATACATAAGAAACACACTTCTCAGTATTTCTTTTTTAGAAATGGTTGTTCTTTTTGAATAGAAGGTTGCCATAGGATCATGAATTTGGAGCTGAAAGGGCCTGTGAAAGCTAAATCCAACACCAATATTTGTGTAGACAAGAAAACAGAGGCCCAGTGAGGTTAAGTGATCCTAACTGGGGTCACATAGCTGGTGTCTGAGGCAAGATGTGGTCTAGCACTCCATCTATGATACCACTTTAGACTGAGTTTTAGTCTACTAGTATATACCCTAACATCTTTAATTGCTTCCATTTGGCAAAGTTCAGTTTCAGAGGGATAATTAAATCTGTAGGTACAGTGGTATAAATGGCCAGTTTTGGTTACCCACATCTTTGAGTAGCCAGAATTAGCATGGCAAAAGCTTTTTAAAGGCCTTTATGGAGATCTGCAGTTATAATAAGAAATCAGAGTGCTGAGGCTGAGCTGAGCAGAGCCTACACTGGCAGGGTGCCCTGAGCTGGGCTGAGCTGCCCCAGGAAAATGTGGGGCAGAATTCTGGGGCAGCTGCTGCCAGCTGTGAAAATATCCAGCCTTTCAGGAGCAAAAGGAAGACGCTTCTGCCTTTTGAAAGGAAGACTTTTGGTTATTGGTTTCCTGCATTTCTTTACCTTGGCAGGAAGGAAGCCCTGAACCTGGGGTTGGGGACCATAGAAGCAGCTGCAGAGCAGTTATAAATTCCTTCCAAACCCCTGGAGTTGGTGACAGGGTGGATCAAGGTCTGAGGAAAGAGGAGGAGGAGGAGGGAAGAGGAAAAGAAGGAAAAACAAGGAGCCAGTTCTCTCTGCCCTACACCATGCTGACTAGCACATAGTAGGTATTTTGTGAATGCTTGTTGAATTGAATTGTAATGTGACTTCTTAAAAGTTTGTGCTTCACATGGTGCACACAGTGGATGCTGCAGTTAGGAGTGGGTATTAATCCTAGAGTAAAAAAGCCAAAAGTATGAAATTTAAATTCACAATTTCATTTAGAATCCCCGTTTATGCTCTGTTGTGTGTACAGAAATGTGTTATATAAAAACAAATTGCATACCAATGATGTTTGGCACAAGGTCACGGAGCTTCATGACTTGCCTTTTATATTCTCTCTTTAGGTGAATGTGCATTTATTACATTATAGATTTCTAGGCAGTCACTCTGGGTAGAATTGGTTCAGCAACTGAACTCCACCTACCAACAGTGGGTTAATAAATATGGTGATACTCATAATAAGCATATTGAAAACGGCATATGAAGGTACAAGTGGTTCACTAGTGATGCCTCTGGTCAGTGTTTTCACAGTAAGAGTCCCCTATCCTTTGGATGAGAATCATTGTAAAAAAATGTCTTTGCTTTCATATTTCTTGGTCCTAAATTCAACCCGTGCTTGAGATGATTAATGAATAACTCAAACAGTGGAGCTCTGGCAGGAAGGGAGGAGGCTGATGGCCTTCTTGCCCTGGGCCTGCCCCTGCCCTATCCCTATAGCTGGAGGGGGTCTCACAGTGGAAATGGAAAGAAAGGATAAATGGGAAACTTTTATGGGAGGGAACTGTCTAAGAATTGGAGTACGTCAGTCCTGTTTGAAAACGACACACTGTCTCTTTGCAAAGAGTGTTTGCAAGCCTTAGGGGGATAAATTAGGTTATAAAGTGTTGTTGTTTTGACTCTTTGTGACTCCATTTAGGGTTTTTTTTAGCACAGATATTGGAGTGGTTGGCCATTTCCTTCTCCAGCTGAGACAAACACGATTGAGTGACTTGCCCAAGGTCTCATGGCTGGTGAGTGTCTGAGGCCAGATTTGAAGTTAGGAAGATGAGTCTTTCTGACTTTGGGTCTGGCACGCTATACACTGTACCACCTAACTACCCTATAAAGTCTTGAAGACCTTGCTTTTCTGATATATCCACAGGGTACTGGAACTTTTTAACTTCCAGTAACAATGTGCCACAATGAGGGGCCTGGATCAGAGGAACAGATGGGGCCCTTCTGGGAGTGCCCTTGCTGAGAAGAGGAGGATAGAAAGGTTTGCTGGAATTCTGGTAGAATGGATGAGGACCCCATGAAAAAAAAAGACAAGAGCAAATCTGAATGAGTGGTGTTTGCTGTCCAAGTGTCTGGAGTGAGCTATATGATCCCAAGGCTGTGAAAATGATGGTCTTGCTGTATCATAATAGAGGTATATATTGGAAGGGTGAATTCTATGTCTTGTAGATGCTAGATAATATTTTGTAGAATTGAATCGCTCAGTTTTGGAGGGTGCTGTGGTAAAAACAATGTAGTTGAACAATGGGCTAATCATCCTTGGAACTGAAAAGGACCTCAGAAGTCATCCAATCTAACCAAGACCCTGAGGTATAAAGCAACTTACCCAGGGACATATATCCAGTAAGTAAGTATATGAGGCAGGATTTGAACCAGTGTCTTCCCAACTCCCAAGTCCTCTGCTCTATCCACTATACCCTGCTGCCCAGGAATAAGGAGGTCTCTGGTTCAAATGCTAGTTCTGCTACTTGCAGAGTATGTGGCCTTGGGTAAATCATCAGAACCTCAGTTTCCCCATTTGAAAAATATGGAAAGTGGATTAGATGTTCTCTAAAATCCCACATGGCTGCAAAAATTTCCAATTCTAGCTGATCACATCTTGTGGCATATAACAGGAGGACTGGGAAACATGGATGTGAGAATTGTCTTCAAGCTGTAGTGATTGCTTATACATGGAGGCAAAGGGGGGGGAAGAGAAAAGAAGAGACAAAAGGGGGGATACTAGAAACAACCTCTGAGTCTCATCTAATAGAGGAAAAAAATAATTAAATGGTCAAAACAATGAAGTATATCTCTTCCCAAAGACTATAGATCTGAGGGGGTAAAGGGCTCCAGCTTTTACAGCCAGATTCTCTGCCATCATTAAATAGCACTGGCCAGTAAGTGATAGCCAGCTAAGTTTGCCTTTAATAGAGGATTGGGAAAGGTGCCCACTTGAGTGACCTAAAGCTTTATCATCCATTGAGCTTGCACAAGACCAATTCATTACCTGAAGCCTGAGATGACTAGCGTAACATGAGAGGTAGACAGAGGGGTGCTGCTGTGTCTCCAGGGCTTTTATTCCTTCTGGCCGCTGTGGATTTATAAAAAGTGTTTGTCACCGGACACCAAGATAGACGGCAATCCCTGGCTCAGTGCTTTCTGTCGTGCTTGGCTGAAAGGGTAGGGAACAGCTGAAGAGACCAATTGACTCCTAATTCTGACCCAAGAGAAATAAGTGGCATCGCTTCCCCAAGCACATGCAGAGCTATGGAAACCCCAGGTTAATTGCAGAGGAGCTTGCAGCAGCTGGCATGTAGAAGATGGGCAGGGCAAGATAGAATAGTGGAAAGAACTTGCTAAGGTCCCCGTAGACAAAGAAGAAATGGATTCAGTGCCATCTGCTGATGGACTTTCTAGCTCTGTGAACAACACTAAGTCACTTGGACTCGCTGACAACAGCCTCAGTTTCCGTATCTGTAAAATGGGAATAACAGCTATAAAGGTTGTGAGGACTAGATGAGAACATGTCTATGAAGTGCTCTGTGTGTCTTAAAGGGCTATATAAACATCAGCCATATTTATTAACTGATTATTGTTATGACAGGCAAAAAGACCAAGAAGACATAATAGAGGTGGGTGAGGGAGAGAGATCCAGGAAGAGACAGATGTTAGGGTTTGGGGAAAAGTGGTAAGTTGTCCTCATTGCTATGCAATATTAATTTTTAGGTGCACCGTTAGAAAAATGTGGTCTCAAAAGGAAATGGGATGAAGGTTATTCTAGGATATATTGACTTAGTGTTTAGAGTTTCTGAGCAGGGTTTTACTTGTACCAGTTACAGTCTGAGATAATCAAATTGCAAAGCTTGCCAAATGACCCCACCCAGATCTTCAACTTTTGTGATTGTGAAGGAAGCCAAGAGCAAGCCCTCTATTAGCTGAATAAGTGGAATGCCGATTTGCCTGTGCACTTTTGGAAAGCAGGTGGGAAGGAGGCATCCAATTCTCAAATTAATTTCAGTTGTCTCAAAGTGCCTCTTACTGCCCTCCTCCACTCTCTTGAAAACTCTCCTCAGCATTCAGCGTGTTTGAGAATTGGCTTCTTCTCCTTGTTTGGAACAGATCTTTTATAGGGAGGAAATGTCTGTTCGGCAACTGAATTAGGATTCTGGCTTCAACAATGGTGTTCCCAGTCCAGTGGCTGACTCAGTACTTGATACATTGGTGATGCAGATCACCTACCCTCACTCTGCCTCTGTTTCTCCTCTGTGCTGAACTTAATACATAAACATCAGCTCACTGAGCCTGCAGTGAGGCATGACTAGTATTAAATTTGTGTTCATCGAGGCTCTTGCTGGGCATAGAAATCTAGACATTTTGTCCTCACTTCCTCCCTTTCTCTCTGACTTGCACATTCTCCTTTTATGCTGTGGTCATGCATTCCACTCTTAAAATGAAAACATCCCAGTGGGGGGTGGGAAATATTGTGTTGCTCATATTACGTGGGAAAAGTTGTGGATGGTCCTGCACTGACTTCTTATAGGGCTGATGCCCAAATCGGATTTCCATGGCCCGTGCAAATAGAAAGCCTCTTCATCCTTCAGGAAGATGGGGTCAGTTTGGAAAATCAGCAGTATTATTTCAAAATAGTCTGGATGAAATTCATACCTATAGTTGGGGAGACCTTCCCTTAGCAGGGATAGAAGCAGTTAAAATGCCCTTAACAATCCAAGTGATTTATCTGCTGCTACTGGTACGTATATATGTTTGTATACACACAGAGGCATATGTACACCCATATATGCATACTATATATACATACATGTATACACGCAATATATAATATTGTTTAGTTGTTCAGTTATGTCTAACTGTTCATGACCCTGTGACTACATTGTCCATGTAGTTTTTGTGGCAAAGATATTGCCACAAGTAGTTGTCTATTTCCTTCTCCAGTGGGTTAAGGCAAACAGAGGTTAAATGACTTACCCAGGGTCACACAGCTAGTGCATGTCTGAGGTCAGATTTGAACTCAGATCTTTCTGACTCTAGGGTCAGTGCTCTAGCCATAGAGCTGCCTAGTTGCCTCAAATATATCATATATGCACATATGCATATTTATAAATATAAATATATATTATATATGTATATATACATGTTTGCATATAGATTATATATTAAATTCCATCATATATATGAAACTCTATCTCTTGCATCTGTTCCCTTGTCCAGAATATTCTCCCTCCTCAACCTTCCACCCCCTTAGAATCTCTTAATTTCATTGAAATCACAACCCAAGTATCTTTCTTTGTGAGATCTTTCTTGTTTCCCCTTCAAATCACAGGGCTCAATCCTTCTTGAAATAACGTATTTTTTCATGTACCTATTTATGTACATGTTTTATGACCCCAATAAATATCAGCGACTTGAGGGGCAGCAAGGGTTTTGAGAACTGTTTTTGTATCCCCAGAACCTAGCACAGTACCTGGTATGTAGGATTTGTTTAATATGTGCATGTTGAATTGAGTGGAATAAATATGGATCTAAATAAACAGAATTGTCAAAATGTTTATCACGTCACAAAATATAACAGATTTTGTCTGTTGATGGGTTTTTTAATTGGAGATAACTTAGCACTTAAATGCTTGTTGACTGACTGATCCCAGAAGTTTTGGGATGTTTTCATGCATTTTACCCGATCATGTTTTTATTTTCTCCTTCCAGAAAGCACGAGGAGCCAAAACGCTCCCCAGCCCTGCCAGCGGAACAATGGATGCACCTGGCTGTTGTGGCATGTGGGGACCGTCTGGAAGAGACACTCATTATGCTCAAGTCAGCCATCCTCTTCAGCTATCGGAAGATTCGATTTCACATCTTTGCTGAGGATTCACTGAAGCTTGAGTTTGATAAGAAGGTGAATTTACAGGAAACTGTAGTAGGCCCAGGCTAAATAAGGCCTGAACTTGGGCAGAATTGTCTTTGAGAGTTGTCTGTTTCCTGAGGATGAGGAGAGTCTTCTCTCTGTCTTAGTTCCGTGCATCAACCATGGAGAGCATTGCTTTATCCTGTGATCAATTCTGTTTATAGATACTTTATTTTCTCCCTTTTCATTTCTTCTTAATTTGACAAGTCCTGAGGTTTTTCACTTGGGGAAGAACAAAGAACCTTTCTTAATTTCTACCTATCTTCTCTATCCCCTGTCCTCCATCGTGCCTCTAGGCAAGTTATAGTAATGAGAAATACCTAAGAGGAGTAGGTTGGGTAGAAGGTTAATGATAAGAAAGCTAGGAAATATTACATTTTCTGAGCAAAAAAAAAAAAAATGGGTTTAATGGCTTCATCAAGAGCAGCCTGAGGAATATTTTGAATAAATTGGGATCATAAATTGGCTTGAAAATGCCAGAGGAAGAGGAATCAACAGGGAAGGGGAGAAGGGAAAGGGGTGACCTACAGTCAATATCTTTCAGTTAATTTAAGCATCAACAGTATTGTTGTTGTGGGGTTTTTTTAGTTTTGTTGGCCCTTTTTGTTTTTACACCAGTTATTTCCCCTTAATTTCCCCCTAACCCTAATTGAGCCCTTCTTCATAACAAAAAAACCCCAAAACATTTGAATAGAGCCCACGACACTGTCAGTCTACAGGCATTTGGTGTGTTCTGTGTACCAAGCACTGTGTACTAAGCCACTATGGTGGCGATACAAAGAAAGGCAAAACCTATATTAATCCTAATTACACTGGAGTTAGTCCTAAGGGGAAGACTCTAACCTTGCGGATGGACCAGCAGGGTATAGAAAAGGCTTCTTATAGAAACTGGGGTTTGAGCTGAGTTTTGAAGAAGCCAGGCAAACCAGAGGCAGAGACAAGGAGAGAGAGCATTCCTTATTCCATATTGGTAGTTTCCTACTTCTCTACTGAGAGGCGGGAGGGATGTTTTCATGATCAGTACTGTGGAGGGACTGATATTGGTCATTTCAGTTAATAAGAACTTGACTAACTTTTATATTGTTTTCACTAATAGTATTATAACTATGTCTTTTAGGGGCAGGTAGGTGATGCAGTGGATAGGTAGAGTGCCCCACCTGGAGTCAGAAAGACTTTTTTTAAATATGGCCTCAGACACTTACTAGCTATGTGACGCTGGGCAAGTCACTTAACCCTGTTTTCTTTAGTTTCCTCATCTGTAAAATGAGCTGGAGAAGGAAATGGCAAACACTCCAGTATCTTTGCCAAGAAAACTCCAA
This sequence comes from Notamacropus eugenii, assembly GCF_028372415.1. NCBI lineage: Eukaryota > Metazoa > Chordata > Mammalia > Diprotodontia > Macropodidae > Notamacropus > Notamacropus eugenii. Next base: position 450,280,009 of record NC_092874.1, on the reverse strand, counting down.
AATGGGATCATCAAGTCAAACATGACTGAGCAACAGCAAAAACTGTGTGTTTTATCTGGTTTTGCTTCATTCCTCATCAGTTTGGACAAATTTTTCCATAGTTCTTTAATACTTTCCTATTACTATGGAGGGTACCACCATCCTCCTAGTCAGCCAGGCTTATGACTGAAGGGTAATCCTGGATTCCTCACTCTCCCACTCAGTGGCCAAGCCCTGTCATTTCTACCCTTGTCCCATCTCTCCTTTAGAAGCCACTTTCTTTCCTCTGACAGGACCATCACTCTGGTGCAGACCCTTTTCACTTCACACCTGGGCTATTGAAATCACCTGTGATTGGTCTACATGTCTCAAATTGCTTCCTACTCTGGGCCATCTTCCACTCAGATGTCAAATCGATCAGGTCTGACCATGTTACGTCCAGTGACCCTACTTCCAGATCAAATGTAAAAAACTCTGACTTTTAAAGTCCTTCACAACTTGGCCCCTTCTTGTTTTCCCAGTACCTTACCCTATTCTCCATACTCTTTGATCCATTGACATATAATACTCCTTGTCTTGGCTCTAGACTTGGATCTTACTAGATGTCAATCCCCATCCTAGCTTCCTTCTAGCTTCCCTGAAGTCTCAGCTAAAGTCCCACCTTCTGAAAGAATCCTTTTGCATTCTTCCTTAATCTTAATGCCTTCCCTCTGAGGTTATTTCCAATTTATCAGTCAGTTAGCAAGCATTGATTAAACACCTGCTGTGTGTAAGTCTTGGGAATACAAAAAGAGTCAAAAGATGGTCCCTGCCCTCAAAGAGTCAGAGTCTAATGTGGGAGACAATATAAAAACAATTATTTATGAGGAAACTATACGAGGGATAGAAGGGAGATCATCAAAGGAGGAAAGGCCGTAGCATCAAAGGGGATCTTTGTAGAAGATGAGATTTTAGCAAGGAAGCCCCAGGACGCAGAGATGAAGGGGAAGATTTCAGACATGGAGGATGTATCTGGTTTGTTTATAGCTTTGGCATTGTCTCTCCCATCATACTGTGCTCCCCTAGGGAGCAGGGACTGTTTTTGCCTTTCCTTGTTGCCCCAGCATTTAGAACAGAACCTGGCACATGGTAGGCACATTGTAAAGGCTTCTTGGCATCTTCATAGTCATCATTTCTTAGAGTATAATAATATGCCATTGCCTTTGTATCTCAATTTATTCAGCTCTTCCCCAATCTACTGGCACCCACTTTGTTAGCGGGGGGGTTTGCTACCCCCCACAAAAGTCATCATCTGTGTTTTACTCTGTTGAGTTTAAGGGGGAAGGTACTGGGGCAGGGGAGAGTAAAAGATCAAGACACATGTTATGTGCTGTCAGTGATGCTTTCGTCTTCATTCTGCTCCCCAGAAGCCTAAAGGGTGTGGAGGGAACAGGACAAGGTTTCGTAGGCTGGCACTGCTGGCACCATTTACCTTTGGCATCATGCTTTGAATTCCCCTTGCTCAGACTTTCTGACAACCTTCTGCTCTGTCAGAGCTTCTGTGTTCTAGGTCTTGTTCCATTATTACCTTGCTAACTCAAGTAACAAAGGAATTTAGAAAAAGGCCTTACTGCCTAATAAGGGTTTTTATCATAGAATATTGTGTGCTGTATCACAGGATAATGAATGAATTAGTGAAAAAACATTAAATAAGGGTTTACTATGGGCCAAGCACTGGGCAAAGCACTAAGGATACAAATAGAAAAAAAGGGGGGAGCATTCCTTCCCTGAAGGAGCCCATACGCCATTTGGGGGAGACCACACATAGCAAAGAATTCAACTGTAGGTGGATAGAAAGGTTCAGAAATCCTAAGGATGCAGCGTCAAGGTGGGTGGCAAAGCCTGTGAGTTTTTAGGGGATACAGAAATCTAGCGAATAATGATGATGAGAATGATAACAGTAACAGTAACTGACATTTACATAATTGGCTACCTTTGTACACATAGTATCTCCCTGAACCCCCCCCAACAACCTTTTCAAGTAAGTGCTATTGTTTCCATTTTACAGTTGAGGAAACTGAGGCCCAGAGAGGTTCTGTGATTTGCCCAGAGTCACACAGCTATCTTAAGTAGGATTTGAATCCAGGATTTTTTTTTTCCAAGTCCAACATTCTAGATACTAATATAGGATTGTGGATCTAGAGCTTGGAGTCTCAGAGACCATCTGTTCCAACACCCTCATTTTATAGACCCAAATCGGGTAAGTGATTTATTTAGGATAATATGGATCCAGCTTCTCTGACCCCAGAGCTCTTCCAAATAATGTTTGCAGTTTTTAACTGGAGGAGCAAATAATGGGGGGATTTCAGGCACTGTCTTTGAGCAGGTTATGGGAAATGTATAAGTGTGTGCCGCTCTTTTGATGATTACATCTAGTAGGATTAACTGTGTATAAATCTCCCCCAACAGATACCTGCTGGTGATGGTGGTGGCAAACCTCCAGCCAGATATTAATATCAGGGGTCGAGCGTACCATCTTATGGCTTACCTGTTAAACTTCCTTCCTCCTGCACTTAACAGCATCGCAGGTCATGTCACTCTTTTGTCGGTTCTAATCTCCCCTCTCTTGCTTCCCTGTCTTTCAGTTGCGACAGTGGCCTTCCTCATACACAAAGAAGTTTGAACACAGCATCTACCCGATCACATTTTCTGTTGGAAATGCTCAAGAGTGGAAGAAGCTATTCAAGCCTTGCGCTGCTCAGAGGCTCTTTCTTCCGGTAGGGACACCTGGTTTTCATTAAAGACAGTTTGGCAATGGAGTACTTTTGGAAGTGGGACTAAGTTGGTCCAAGCGTATTTGGAGATCATTGTCTTAGCACTAAAAATGCTGTCGTTTTGGGTTTTCTTGTAAAAAATACATTGGGGAAAAGAATATACAAGATTCTCATTAGAATAAATGGACCTTATCCTTTCAGGTTGGCCTGTCCATGATTAGGATGCTTTCTGCTTCTATTCTGCAATATTCTTCACAATCCAAATGGGAGGCAGTTAATTTGTTTTTTTTATTTAAAAAAATTTGTTTTGATTAAAGGGAGCTAGGTGAGAGCAAGTCAGTCTTTTAACAGTGTTATTAAACACCTGCTTTGCCAGGCATTAGGGATACAGAGACATTGGTGAAAGAACTCTTGCCCTTGGAGACTTCACATTCCAGCGGGAAAGACAACATGTACATACAGCAATTAATCAGTCAGAAAACATGGCTTATTATGCTGGGTGCTATACTAAATGCTAGGGATATATAATACACATACCTACAGACACACACACACACACACACACACACACACACACACACACACACTGCAAAAACCCACCTAGCTCTGGAAGAGCTTACATTTTAATGGAAAATGAGTAGTTGGTCTCATACAAGAGGCAGTGTTTGGATGACACCTAGAGAAACTTTCAAAGGAAGTAATTATCCTTGGCCATAACTGAGTTCCCTTAACCCAATTAACTCAATACATATTAAATACCTTCCATCTGCAAGGCACTGTGCTGATATTCCCCTCCCCCTAACCCCTTTCTCCTCCACTCTGCTCCACCCCATCAATATTGATATTTATTTTGTAGACTTAATCTCAGTCTTAAAGACACTGTGGTGTAGTGGGTAACGAGTTGGCCTCCGAACCAGAAAACCTGGATTCAAATTCTGACTCTGCTGCTTCCTGGCTGTGTGGTCCTGGACAAGTCACTTGATTTCTTAGTTCTCTTGGCAGCTCTCTGCCGATATCACAGAGCAAATGCCCACCTTCCTCAGTAGAGGACATTTCCTTATTTGGGAGTTCCCTGCATACGTGAAATCATAGGTTTGGTTTCCGTCCATAATCTGCAACGTCTCCAAGTGACTATAAGATCCTCGCTTAAAGAAAAGCCCTTATAACTGTAGTACACATGGATGGAGCCATAGGGATGGACCAAATACATATTTATATACATGTGTATATGGTGTGTATATATATATATGTGTGTGTGTGTGTGTGTGTGTGTGTGTGTGTAGGTATATGTATATATAGGCATACACATACAAAATATGCCAAATACCAAATATATGGAAAACCCTTAAATATAAGAGCAATATCTTCTTTGCTGTGTGTATACATACATATGTATATATGTGTATATATACACAATGAGTACATGTATGTATACACACACCAAAGAAGAATGTCATTTTTTGTTCTCTCAAATCAATGGAAGCTGCATGTGATCATACCCTGATCTAGAATAGTGATTTCTTTCCCACCACTGAAACAACAAAACCCATTGCTGTTGGTTTCCATTCATTCTCTGCTGACTGAATGTTCCCTTTTGAATGACAAATGGATGCTGCCATTACTTATCTTCTGTTGATAATAGAAACCAGCTCTTACTTCAAACAATAAAGGTCGATTATAGTTGGCAGTGCATTTACCTTTCTTTCAGTAGTATATCATGGCATCAGCTTCTAAACTTGACATTTCAGAGGCATAGTAGAGATGTATTGAGCCTTGAGGTAATTTAAAATCAAGTCTAGGTGGAATTTTCCCTTGTAATCCATCTCCTTAAAAACCAAGTCAGTTATGCTGCTGAGGTATACAGCACAGAAAATGGGAATCTTAAAATATAAGCATCCACATGGAGTTGATTGGGAAAGAACCACATTGAACTATTCTTAATCACCAGGTAAGGAATCACACCAGACTAGTGCCTAAAACAGAACCAGAACAGAGCTTTGGTGTGCAGCATTCAGAATCATAGGATTTAGGGGTTGGAAGGGACCTTATTGGCCATCTAGTCCACTCCATACACAAAAGGCATCGTCAGTGTAGCAGATCTGACAGGAGGTCACCCAGTCTTTGCTTGAAGGCCTCAAAAGAGAGGAGTCCACCACCTCTTCATATAGCCCATTGAACTCTTGGACAGCTTTAACTGTTAAGTTTTTCTTTATGTCCTGCCTAAATCTGTCTCTTTGCAACTTACCAGCCCTCTGGGGCCACCAAGAATAAGTCTAAACCTTCCTTCCAAGGACAGCCTCTCAAATACGTAAAGAGGGCTATTATATCGCCCTTAAGTCTTCTTTCTTTAGGCTAAACTTGCACAGTTCTTTCAAACAGTTCTCATATGACTTAGACTCCCAGCCCCTCACTGTCCTGGTGGCCCTCCTCTGGTCAGGCAGGCAGCAAGCATTGATGAAGCATGGACTGCATGCCAGATACTGTGCTTCTTCCAGCTTGTCAGTAATTTTCTTAAACCTCTTTTTATGCTCCGTGAATAGATTATTATCATTGCCATAAAATGACAACAGAAAATTTCACAATATAGGATTATTTCATTCTTAGGTATAATCATCTTTCATTCTAGTTCCACTAATTTGACCTTCATGACATCTAGGGATAGAGCTGAAGTTTCCTTTTGAATTTATAAGCTCCTCACCAGTCTTTGGATCCAAGGAAACCAAAAGGTCTCATGAAATCCAAGGCTAGTATATGCCAAAGTAAAATAAGAATTACAGAATTTTCCCTCAGCTAAATCATGACTTGGGATTTGGGAACTAGTCAGACAAATTAATGTTATACATTTCTCTTAAATCTTCTCCTCTTTTAACTGGCTCATATGGACTGATCCCAAGATATTCAGACTGTGGTCAAGGTTGGATACCCTTATGGATTTGAATAAATCTACCAGCTGGTCTAAGACTTTGGAAATGGAGCACTAGAATGCAAGCATCATTTGCACCTGATCTTGGCAAAAAGAGTGGGAAAAAATCTGGATCCAGGATTAGGCATTCCTGAAAACCCATCAGCTAGAATTACAACTTTAACTCCAAGTTTGGTACCTGAAATAGTCATCAGACTGCAAACCAAGTAGAACAAGGATGATTTTAACACTCCATAAACATTAGGTGAATTTAGTGCCAACCTAAGTCATAGAGTTAATGAGAAAAACAGTTGGACTTGATATTATTCACTGGCGGCAGATTTCTTCCAACAGTTTTTTTGGGGGGGAGGGGAACGGTAAGAGATTTTTGCATCTTTTAGTAACTTTCAACTTCTAGAAAAACTGATTTTGGCAACAAGTCTATCCTAGTTTGAAAAACACTTAGCTACCTCAATGACATAATATATCCCAGGAGATTTTGCCCAACTGACATTTACCAAGGATACTTATGTTCAGGTCAAACCAATCAAACCATAAGTGACAGATTTTCATTGACAACCTCCTCCAAAAGCTAATTAGAAATTAAATCCTTAGAATCAGATTTTGTACCCTAAAGAGATTTTTTTTAAAAGAAGAAAAGTACCGATATGAACAAAAACATTTATAGCAGCTCTTTGTGGTGGCAAAAAACTGGAAACTAAAGTGCTGCCCATCAATTAAGGAACGGCAGGACAAATGATGGTATATGAGTGTGATGGAATACTATAGGGCTGTACAAAATGATGAAGGAGATTGTTTCAGAGAAACCTGGGAAGACTTGTATGAACTGATATAGGGTGAAGCCAGCAGAACCAGAATAATTTATATAATAGTAACATTTTTGTACAGACAAACAACTTGAAAGTACTTAAGAGCTCCCTTCTGATCAGTGACCAACCACAATTCCAGAGGAGCCATGAGGAAGCATACTAGCTACCTCCTGACAGAGATGGTAGACTCAGGGTGAAGAGCCAGATGTATATTTTTTGGATGTAGCCAGTGGACAAACTTGTTTTGCTTGACTATGCGTATTTGTTATAAGAGTTTTGTTTTGTTTTCTTTTTTTAAAATCCAATGTAGGGGAAGGAAGCAAGAGGGATAGGAAATACATTTTTGTTAAGCCTAAGTTTAAAAAAACCTCACCTGAATTGACTTGGAGGGGCAGGTGTATATATGTGTGTGGGGGGGGGGGGTGACTTTACTGTGTGATAATTTCTTTTAAAACGTAAAAAAGAAAGAGAAAATCAGGACTGGAAACAACGTCCTTTGAAAGGTTGCCCCCTCAGGGTTGTCTGGCAGCTAATCTAGATACATTCTGATGCACTGATTCTGCCATATTCCTCTTTATAACAGGTTATGTGTACATAGGATGGAATCCATCTACTGAAGAAACTGGATTCTGATTTGCATGAATTGTCATGAAAAAAGCTAAAGTCAATATAAAAAAGTTGCATATGTTTCCTGGATGGTATTGTAACACCTGATTAAAGGTGGGGGATAAAGAGAGAGGGAGACAGACCAAAGGAAGAATCAAAACAGGTGGAAGAATGTTTGCTAGCTATTATCTGAACACACAGAAACCAGGTGCCTTCAAATGTAAGAATCTTAAATGTGGTATTGTGTCTTTGGATCATGGTTGGCATCATGGTTAAGACGGTGGAATCAAACATTAAACTTATCAAATTGTCTACTCAGAAATGTAGGAAGACCATTCTGTATAAGCCAGGATGCATTGACCAACCTGTTCCAGTCTGGCAAGGGCAACATGATCAAACATGTCTGCTGTCTGAGCCACGGAGATGTGGAGATAGTCACAGATAGAATCTAACCTTCTTTGTAGACTCCTGGAGAAGACCTGTGTAGAAATTAAAGTTATAAAAGTTGTAAAAGAAAATAGTTAAAGTTATAAAAGAAAAAAGTCGTAAGAGAAAATTATGACTTTCCATGTATGTCACTTGGAAAAATTGTTGTAAACACACATCACCAACGGTAGAATAAAGCAGTGTGGTGTGCATATATATATGTATATGTATGTGTGTGTGTGTATACGTCTCTCTCTCTCTCTGTCTCTCTGTCTCTCTCTTTCTCACACACACACACACACACACACACACACACACACACACACACACACACACACACACACACACACACACCACCAGCACCACCACCACCACTGCTACCACCACCAATCTAAACAGGTTAAGCTCTCTTATATAGCAATTCAAATACTCTACAAATTTGCTCCAGTGGATTCTAGGGGATAGAAATTGATGTTTCCTTGGTTTAGTGGAAACACCAAAGTTCACATCTTGACTTTCCCCACTTGTAAGCTGTGTGACTGGGAGCAAATGACTTAACCTCTATGTCCTCATCAGTAAAATGAAAGAGTTGGATTAAATGTGCTGTAGGGTCCCTTCTACTTCTCAGTCCATTTTACTAGAAGTATTCCCTTGTGCTGCAAAAAGGGCTAGAGTAAATCCCTGCTCAAATTATGAATGTGGAGTTCCACAAGGGGGCACAGTTGAAGCAAAAATAAAAATTAAATACATACATTTCCCAGCTGTTTTACTGACTACACAGCAAAACGTTTTGGAATTACAGAATTAAAATCACAAAGTCAGCTTATGATTTGAAAAAACCCCATACTAATGGAGATTTTTGTTAAAGAATTTCCTACTGTACTTTTTCTATTAAAAAAGCATGGTATGAAGACAATTCTCATGTATTTGGGAGTGTGTCTTCCTATTTCTTTAAAATACTTCCCATATTTTCAAAGGGTTTCTCCCATGTGAATACATTTAATATAGGACAGGAAGTCCTTTGTTCATTTTACAGTTGAAATATAAGGAAAATAATTTAAATTAGACCCCTGGGACAAATATTTTGAATGTTTATTTTGTACATATAGTATGTCTATGAACACTTACACATAGTTCTGTCTATACCCAGAAATCATAGAGTGAAATAGTGATTTCAGTGTCTCTTTCCATGTCTGTGTAGATCACATTCTCGCCTGATTTTCTGTCTTTGAATGTAAGTGTATTTTGTTGTCATTGTTTGAGAGCCGTGATCTCATCAGTGTGAGGGTCTCCCTGTGTGGAAACTCCATCTTCCCATGCAAGACTCATCAACTTTTGGTTTAAAAGTTAACTAGGTCACTGGAAGGTAAAGACCTTGGCCATGGACTCCATGCCAGTATGTCGGAGGTAGAACTTGAATCCAGGTCTTCTTCCTTCTAATATTAGCCATCTGCGTGCTTTCCTGTACTGCCTCTTGTACATTAGATAATAATGGAAATTATTATAACAACTATTGCCATAGTCGCTTTCATCCAGCGTATTAGCTGCCTCTCCTAACCTTGTGTTATTCAATTAATTTCGACAGATTGCTTCTTGACCTTCTGTGTACCAAGCACTTTGCTAGGCTCTGGTGATACATAGACAACAGAAACAATCCTGCCTTTAAGGAGCTTACATGTTATCTTGTATCCGTTTGTCTGAGTACATATTGTATCTGCCTTCCCCCCCAGCAGAATTTAAATTTCTTGAGGGCAAAGACCATAGTGCCTTACACATAGTAGGTAATTAATATATGTTTGTTGAATTAAATTGAAGGTGATTTGAGGAATAAGAAAGTACTAGCAACTGGAAGGATTGGAGAGGGATTCCTAAGCTCCTTAAGATCAGAGATAGTCTTTTGCCTTTACTTTTTGTATCCCTAGCACTTAGCAGAATGCCTGGCACATAATAGGTGCTTAATAAATATTTACTGATTGATTGAAAGAGGAGGTGGCTTTTCAGGTGAGTCTTAAAGGAAAGATAAAATTCCCGGAGACAGAGTTAGCATAGGTGATAGCTTGTAGAAAATTGGAATGCTGCATTAAGGGTACAGTCAGGAGTCCTTCCCTTTTGGCAGGGATACAGAATATCTGAAGGAAAGTAATGTGGGAAAAAGCTAAGAAAGGTAGGTAGGAGTGAGCTAGATTGTGGAGAGTCTTGGTTGCCAGGCTACCGAATTTATCCTTGACCCTAGAGCCTAGGAAGCCAGTGTCGGTTTTTAGACTGGAGAATGACATGGCCAGATCTATGCTGTTGGAAGGTGGTTTTAGTAGCTCTGTTGATGATGGAGTCCCAGAGGGAGAGACTGGAAATGCTAAGGCCACTAAGGAGACTAATTCAGTCATCTTAGTGAGACTGGTTGGAAGGCCATCACAGTCCCTCAGTTCTTTCAGGACCATGAAATGGAATCTTTCTGGGACTGATCACTTGAACTCTGAGGGCAGCCAGGTTCTCTCTAAAGGTCACTTATGGTTGTTCCATCTTTCTTGGTGCAGAATTCATTCTCTTTAACAGAGAAAAGCAAAATAGAAATGGGATTTGAGTACTTCTGCTTTTTCCTTCCCATCCTATATTTAATTCTCCTTTTAAATAAATGCATTCATCACTAACGTCAATTCCTTCTGGACTTTAGCAATCTTAGATTTATTCCTACAGGATGATGCCACCCATTTGCTTTCATCTGTTCTTCACTGTCTCAGCTTCTGTCTTCTAGATGTTATTTTCTTTTTTAAAAAAGGACACTTTTTAGCTATCCACATCCAGAGAAAAGAACTATGGAGTCTGAAGGTAGATCGAAGAATACTGTTTGCTCTTTTTTAATTGTTGTTTTTTCTTTCTCATGGTTTTTCCCTTTTCCTCTGATTCTTCTTTCACAATATGCCTAAAGCAGAAATATGCTTAATATGATTGTACATGTATAGCCTATATCAGATTGCATGCCATCTTGGGAAGGAAGAGAGGAAAAATTTAGAACTCAAAATCTTATAAGAGTGAATGCTGAAAACTATAAATAAATAAATTTTTTTAGGAAATTTGGAAATGGACATATTTTGTTTTGAAAAAACAGATGCTTCTCAGCAAACTCCCAGATACCACCTCCCCCAAGAAGTATGCTACCCAAAACAATGAAGTTACCTGTGGATGACAACATAAAAGAAGGAGATGTGGCTAACTTTGATAATTTGGTACCAACATTGTCCATTGTATTTGACATGAGTTTTTTGTATTGCCCTCATTTGTGCTGTTATTGTCATTGTATGTAGATTTCAATTTGTAAGGGACTTAGAAGGTCATTGAGTTTAATCCTGTTATTTTATAGATGAGGAAACCAAGTGATTTGCTTAGGGTCACACAGCTAGTTAAGTGTCTTGGGTAAGATTTGAACTCAGATCTTCCTGACTTTCAGTTCAACACTCTTCCAGACTACATCATCTAGTTTCTTTCCAAAGTGATCACGGTGGTCATGGAGTGACAGAGGTTCTACAAAGTCCAGATGAAAGAGGAATTCCATAAAGATAGTGAAGTTTCCTGATGTTCACGTTTGCAGATGACATCAGGATGATTGCTTTGAGCCTCTGTTCTTCTTTGGACTTTCCGTTTGTTCTCGTTCAGTCATGTCCAACTCTTCGTGATCTCGTTTTGGGGTTTGCTTGGAAAGATACTGGAGCAGTTTGTCATTTCCTTCTCCAGCTCATTTTATAATGAAGAAACTGAGGCAAACAGGATTAAGTGACTCACTCTCCCAGGTCACACAGCTAGTAAGTGTCGGAAGCCAGATTTGAACTCATGAAGATGAGTCTTCCTGACTTTAGACCTGGCCCTGTCTCTCTACTGTGCCATCTAGCTGTCTTTATTTGCATTACATTCATGTACCACAATTGGTTCAGCCATACCTCTGGCATGTTGTGTTTGTAGATTTTTGTCTGTCTGTACAGTTAAAGCTGCTATTCATACTCTTCTGCATATGGGTCTTTTCTTGGTGTCATTAAATTTCTTGGGATATAACCTCAGTTAGCAATATCTCAGAAAAAATAGTATGGTATAATGGGTAGTCAAGTCTACAAGTATCAGCTAAGTGCTTATGTGCTCGACACTGTGTTAAGGGGTAGAGATTACAAAGAAAGGAAAAAACAACCTCTGCCCTCAAGAAGCTCATCATCTAAGGATAGAATGCTGAACTTGGACTCAAGAGTAGGATTCAAATTCTGCCAAATTCTGCCTCCACCAAAGTCATTTAAACTTTAGCAGCCTCAGTTTCCTCATCAGTAAAATGAGGATAATCATGCTTATACCTGCTTCACTGGGTTATCGAGGGGCAAATGAAATACTATTGATAAAGTGCTTGGTGAACCTTAAAGTGCCATATGAATTTCAGTTGTTATCAACGACTTAGTAACTTTTTCCTCACATGATTCCAGATTATCTTCTAGAAGAGTCAAATCCATTCATAGGTCCATCAGCAGAGTAGATTACCATTCCCATTCTCCCATAACCTTTCCAACATCACCATTGATGCCAATTTGATGGGCATGAGGTGATACTTCAAAGTTGCCTTAATTTGGTGTCTGTGACTGTAGCAGAGACTTGAAGGAAACCAGAATAAATATCAGGAAAAAAATTGTTTAAACTACTAATAATCACAGATATCAAATTAAAAATTTTTTTTCTGGTATTTATTCTGACTTCCTTCAAGTCTTCCTTAAGTCTCCATCCTCCTTAATCTTAGTGCCTTCCCTCTACTGATTACCTCCAATTAATCTGCATAAATCTTGTTTGTATATAGCTGTTTGCATGTTGTTTCCCCCAGTTGATTGTATGCTCCTTGAGGACAGGAACTGTCTTTTGCCTTTCTTTTTATCCCTCACACTTAGCACAGTGTCTGACACATAATAAGTAGATGCATGATGCTAGTTGACTGACTAACCAGTGCGCATTTCTTCCTTGGGGCATTTGTTCACATGAAATTAGGAGTTCTTAAACTGGGATTTCAGGAGTTCTGTGAACTTGGATGGGAAAAAAATACGTCTTTATTTTCACTAATATTTAACTGGGATTTAGCTTTTCCTTCAATTATTTTATTCTGAGAAGTGATCCATGGGCTTCACCAGACTGTCAGAGGGGTCCATAACCCAAAAAAAGGCTAAGCAAGATGGGCCCTGATATAATTTAAATACTTTCCTGTTGGGGATTAGGTTTATGTCAATTCCCTATAGATTTTATGTGTACTTGTCATCTTAAAATTGAAGTTGTTAAATTACTTTCTTGCACTTTCATAATGAGGTGTCTGGGCAACTCCCCATTTCTTTCCTCCTTAGAGTCACTGTTGTCTGCATCTTCAGAATTTCTCTGAGAGATTTTGGGCCAGCTTCTCCTTGTTGAATTTTAGCCAGAGCTGCTACACTATTTTTCCTTGGAACAGCTTGAAATTCGCTCTTCTCTACAATGGTTCCTATTAGACTATTTCTAGATTTTCTCTTCTCTATCATAAATTCCAGTGTGGAATAGTCACTCCTCAGCTGCCCCCATTCTCTTCCCAAAGTTCTTACCATTTCTGCCCCAGCAAATGGTTCTTAATTGTTAATCAGAATCAAGTCAAGAATATCATTTCCCCTTGTCATCTCTTTTACCTTGTGAAGAATGAAATTATCTTAAGGCAAGTAAAGAATTTATCAGCCCTTTTGCTTTTGGCAGAGAAAAGAAAGTTCCAGTGAATGTTTGGATAATTAAAGCTCTCCATCCTTGTTATAGCATGCCTTCCTGTCTGTTTGTGCCCCAAACTTCTCATCTCCTCCCTCCCCATGCCCAGGTGGTCTCCCATATACGCTAATGACAGTCTTGTTTCTGTTTCTTAAGCCATTGATTCTCATCCAAATATTTTCTATTTGGTACCTGATGTAGTTCCCTGAAATTCCTCACATGAAAATATATATATATATATGTGTATATATATATACACATATATATATATTGTTCATATGCATTGCTATTCTGATCCATAACCTCTTACTTCTACTTCTTTTCCATAAGGTGTAACCATCTTAGGCTGTATTCCATTACTGAATCTCAACCTAACAAGTCTCAATACCTGAATGATGCATATATTTTAGAACATGGCCAGTGTGGAAATTTGCTTGGCTTACATATTTGTTATGAGGGTCTTTTTTTTTTAATTGATAGGAGAAACAGGAAGTAGAGACAAATAAGTACTTGATAATTGAAAAAATTAAAGGAAAACAAAAAATCTCAATACCTGTGAAAATGGATTTTCCTGTTGCCTTTTAAAATTTCTGTTGGTTTGCTTATTTTATTTCTGTTGGTTTATTTCTTTATTTCATTTCTGTTGGTTATCTTTTTGGATTTTGCATCTAGTAAATTACAATACCTTTGTATGTCTATTCTTCATATGCCCTTCTTGCTTTTCTCTTTATCTGTCTCTCTCCTTCTTCCTCACCCCGTCTGTCCTCCCTCTCTCCCTCTCTCTCTGTGCATATTGTACATATATATGTGCATATATACATATTCATATAGTTTTTTCTTTCTCTTTCCCCTTTCAGTTTAAAGCACTGTTTATCAGATTTGCAGTAATTAATTTTTGAACAAGGTCAGTGTGGGATTTGGCCATGCACCTTTGTTGCAAGGCTTTTATTTTTCTTCTTTTCTTTAATTGGGGGAGGGAGAGAGAAGAGGGAAAGAAAATAAATTCTTGTTAATTGAACACAAAATCTTAAAAAAAACTATGCAAAATAAAACAAAAAAGATTTGTAATAGTAATCCTGGGGAATATATTTTTACCATTCTTCATTTGATATACTTCATTTGTGGCCAAGAGCTCATCATTCCTGTTTTTTAACTGTGTTGCAAAATTCCAAATCCCATTCTCACACCTTTTTCTTAATTAGCTAGTCACTCCCCAGATTTGTTTTTCTCTTTTGAATCTTCTATCTTCAATCAGAAGCATTGGTTAAAAAAATACCAAACATGTCCATTATATCCATTCAAAATATGTCTCAGGTTCCTTCTGATGGTATCGCATACTCACCCCATGAATGATAAGAATTGGGTAGTGTTTGTCAGGTTTGCCAATTCTTGGCCAGTTTCTTTGTGGTTAATGCCAGCATGATAAACAATTACCTCAGCTTGGTGACTTAGAGAATAAAAAAAGGGTGGGCTTGGAGTCAGGAAGACCAGAGTTCAAATCCTTGCTTAGCTATTTACCAGTTCTTGGACCTTTGTTGAGTAACTTTATCTCTCTGTGGCTTAGTTTTGTTTTGAAATCTGTAATATGAGGGGGTTGGACTCAGTGGCCCCCAGAGACCCTTCCAAGTCTCATCTGGGAATCGCCAGTCACTATCTCCCATCTCTTCTTCCTCTTCCTCTTCCTCATCCTAGAAGTCAGCTGTAGGTTCAAGCTATTGTTCATTGGTTCCCAAGACACTGAAGAGCTCTGGTAGTCTTTATCAGCAGAGCCTCATCATTAGCACTTAGCTTAAAGTTGTTTTAGCAGCTTCTTTCCTTCCTCCTCTGCTGCAATTTTTTCAACCTGTAACTCCTTTGCTAGGTCAGGTTTCTATTCTCTTTTGCCTGATCTTTCTCTTTCTTTGTCATTTTTACCCAGTGTGGTGGAGTGTTCCTTCTGTTCATTTAGGTAACGTTTTTCATTCCCCTGATAAATAACCTCGAAGGTGGAGAGATCTCTGTTCTCCCCTCCTTTTCTTTTTTTAAACCTTCTGAAAGAGGGAGACTAACCTGAACTTTTTACGTACATTACTGTTACTTGGTGCTTGAAAAACAGATAACTGTAGCCACATTTGCTACAAATCAATGCAAAATTCTCCTGGTTGAAGTATTCATCAATTTGAGAATGACTGAACAGATTATGGTGTGTGACGGTAAGATTTTTTTTCTGTAAAAAATAACAAAAGGGATAGTTTCAGAGAAACCTGGGAAGATTTGTATGAACTTAGGTGGAGTGAAGCAGACAGAACCAGCAGAACAGTTTATTTAATAACAGCATTATAAAACAATCAACAGCTAGCATTCATGTAGTGCTTTACACATCTTTGAAAGATTAAGAACTTGATAAAGTGCTTGGTGATCAATGCACTGACCAGCCATGATTCTAGAGGAATGATAGTGAAGAATGCTTCCTTTAGAGAGGTGATGGTGGGCTCAAGGTGCAGAAGGAGATAGACGTTTTGGACATGGCCAGTGTGGCAAATTGCATTATTTGGCTGTCTATATTTGTTACAAGGTTTGGGATTTTTTGTTTGTTTGTTTTCAAAGAGAGGGGGAGATAGGAAGGAGAGAAAACAAATATTATCAATTGAAAGAAATAAAATAGAGAAAAAATTCTCCTTGTCTTTATGTTGTTTAGTAGTGTCCAACTCTTTGTGACTCCATTTGGGGTTTTCTTGGTAAAGGTACTGGAGTGTTTTGCTATTTCCTTCTCTAGCCCATTTTACAGGTGAGGAAATTGAGGCAAGTAGGTAGTTACGTGACTTGCCCAGGGTCACACAGGTAGTGTCTTATGTTTGTCCATTTTCTAAGAGGGACCATGACATCAGGGAAATGATGTCATGACTTGCAGTTGACTTTGATTTGAATGAGGGAGGGCAGTGCAAGGTTACCAGCTCACTTTCTCCTCCTGAGCCTGGATCCAGTGACCAGATATTCATCAGGATGACTGGAGATGGCCCAGGATGCAATGGGAGATTCTTACCCTTTTAGGCTAAGTCCTTTTGAGGTACTCACTTAAAGTGAGGTAATGCCCTCTGCAAGTGTCTGAGGCCAGATTTGAAATGACTCCAGGGCTGGCAGACTATCCACCATTCCACCTAGCTGCCATTGGCTAAAATACAGATCCTTAGTCATTAGAAATTTTTGTGGCTAACTCTTAGGTTAATCTTGCCATGGCAACCTCCTGGTTTACCTTACTGAAGACATAGTCACTGGAATCTCCTGACAAATCTTATGGCAGTCTTTCCTTCCTTTTCTCACTGGCTTGCTCAACTGCTTTTGATTGACAGTACACAGTTTCTTGCCAAAATTCCCATGCAAACAGAAGGCTGCGTCCAGCTGTTGGCTTTTCAATTATGAGCCATTTCATGGTTCTCCCTCTGTTCTCTCCTCCCCTGCTGAGCATATTTTAGAGGTCCTCTTCCGTCTTGACCATTTTTTTTTTTTTGCTTCTGCTGCTCATTTCAGTTATGGTTCAGCATTTTCTGTAATTCATCACAGTTTTATCCATTTCCCTCAGATTTTTTTGAACAGGAATGCAACATTTGAGTCTGGGACCACGATTATCTTTATTAAGATTCATTCATCTTTGAACTCTTTGTTCTCACAGCAATGAGCTGGAGTTTGATTGGCGTTTACTTTGACCTTTAATTATTCAGTGATCGGAATACCAAGATAGCAGGTTCTGAAATGACTCCTACAGTTGTTTCCTGTCTGTTTCTATTTCATCAAGTTTGTTGTTTGATTTTTGGCACCTGCGATGTCTAGTATCTTCCCACTCAGTTGCTAAAGAATGCCTTCTTGTGGTCTAGTATAAGGCTTCTGAGCAATCTACCCACCTTGACCTCTTTGGTTTACAAATATGAAAACCACATAAATATTTTCAGCTTGTCTCTATTTTCCAATTTAGTTTCCACTGCCTTCCTTTCTGTTGAAATCACCAGTGATCAAGGTACATGTTAACCTTGTTTGGAGAAAATTGTCAACTTCTTTGGAGAATTTCTCTATTTCATTCTTCAGAACAGATGTTAGTATATAAGCTACAATTATCTTTATGTTGGACTCTCTGCTATACTCATGGTAATCACAAGCAATTGTCCCATGAAACATTTCCTATTGTCTCTGTGCCCTTCACTAAACCATATACACCAACTTTTTAAATTTGCCTTTCTGAAGAAGCTCCTTTTAACTGCAGTTTATATTTTCTTATTTCTTTGATGGCTAGAATGTCCCTGAATCACAGAATATGAGAACTAGAAAGGATAGAGCTGGGGGTGTGGGGCTGGGGGTGGTGTGGTGGAGCAGTTTGTTCCAATCTACATCTGACCAAGAAGTCCTTCTCTTATGTCTCCAATAAATGTCTCTAGCATCATCTTGACCTACTCACTGCCTCCCAAGGCAGAAGCTCATTCACTTTTACACAACATTTCTTGTTAAGAAGTTTTTCCTCAAGTCAACCGGAATCTGCCTCTGTAACTTCCTAATTGCTCCTAATTCTTCCCTGGAGCCAAACAGAACACTTTGAATTCATCTTCCCCCTGACAGCCTTTCAAATACTTGATGACAACTCACATCTCCCTCCTTTCCCCCACCCTAAGTCTTGTCTGAGCTAAGATAAATACTCTCCACTTTCCTCAACCAATTCTCATAAGGCATGAACTCAAGACCATTTGCCATGAACTCAAGGTCATTCACCATTCTGCTTGCTTCTCTCTTCTGTGTGGTCTCTGGCTTATCCATGCCCTTCTTAAAAATGGGTTGCCCAGAACTGAACACAACGGGGAGGGAGAGGTCTAACCAGAGGAGAAAGTAGCCAGACTTTCCTCTCCTTATTCCTAGCTTACTGTGCTTCTGTCAATATACAGCCTGAGATATTGTGAGCTCTCTTAGCTACCAAAGCAAATGAGATAATGATGGTAAAGGACATAGCGAACATTAAAGGGAACGTGAACTGTTACTACTGTGGAGAGGTAGCCTGGCCTAATGGATAGAAAACCAGCCTCAGAATCAAGAAGGCCAGGGTTCAAGGACCACCTTTTGGCAAATACTACTTGTATGATCATCAGTTAACCTCTCAGTCCCCCCAGGTTAACTTTCTTGGACTGGATACTTAAACTGGGGTTTATAAACTGGAATGGAGAAAAAAAAAATCACATCTTGATGACAGTCTAATTAGTTTCCTTTGTAATCCTTTGTATTTTATTTTAAAACATGGTTCTGAGAAGGGCTCCCTGACCTTCACCAGACTGCCAGAGGGGCCTATGACCTAAGAAAAGTTAAACCCCCCTGCCCTAAGATGATACTTTAAAAGTATGTGCCAAACTGCAGTTGTTAGGGTTTTTCATCATCATCATCATCATTGTCATCATCATCATCATCCTGTTTTGATTCATCATGATAAGGATTAAGGGCCACTATATGGTCAATGGTTACTAAATTGACATATCAGGAGGATGCAATAGATAACATTTCTTCAGATTTAAGCAGGATTTTTTATAAAGTCTTTCAAGTTATTCTTGTGGGAAAAAATGGAGTGATATGGGGTAGATGATCATATCATTAGAAGAATTTAAAACTGGCCAAATGGCTAGATGCAGATCTGGCTGCATGTCCACTTGGAGGTCTCTAGTAAGGTGGCCCGGGGATCTGCGCTCAGCTCTGGTGTAACACTTTAACCTGTTATGTGGAGCTTCTATTACACTATTATATGAGTACAGATGGCTACCTAAGTCTCTGGGTGAGTCAGGCTCACTGGTAAAGGAAAGAGGGTTGTCTTCATTGTGTATGGACTCATGTGGGAATCCTTTGCACTTTGCATTTTGTTAGGTGACAAGACAGCTTGTTTTATATTTAGGTATTGTTGACTCAAGTCCTTATATAGATGATGATGGGTCTAACTGTTGTTGGTGTTGCTTTCTTTTTTGTGTTTATTTTAGAGACAGGTTTGGAATTTCCAAATTTCCATACTTGGAAACCCTTGGTGGGGGCATGAACCAAAAAGCATCATTTGTAGAGAGCCTCCAAAATCAAACCTATTTTTTGCAAGCCCAGCGCTGGCTTCTAGGCTGTAGGTTACATGTATGCAATTACATGTATACAACTGAAAAATGTTGCTTGTGTTTAGGATTTTTTTTTTCCTTTCAGGTTTTGGCTTTAAGACTTAAGGACTTAAATACGTTTTCAGTCCAAGACAGACATAGCTTGAGTAATGTTGGACAGGGGGCGTTGAAGAGGTGTGAATTTCAGAGTCAATGAAATCTTGAAGGATGATGAGTTTGTGAAGATTGTGAAGTCCAGGAGAGGAGCCAAACATTTGCCTTCAGCTTGGAGCCGTCATTCACCCCTTACCTGCACCCCCTCCCCCCCACTTCACCCTGCCCTCCCCCCCATCCAATCTGAGAGTATTAGTTGAAGGAGGAGCAAAGGAGGGCACCAGTTTGTTACAAGAGGATGTCAGTTCTAGAGAGAGGCAAGAGAATGATCCTATCTAGAAATAATTGTCAATAAAAAACAAAAAGTTTCAATCGACATGCATTTATTAAATGCCTGCTTTGTTCCAGGAACTGTTCCAGGTGCTGGGGACATAGATAAAGAATGAAAGATTCCCTGTTCTCAAGGACTTTATTTTCTATAAGACTTTTTTGCATTTGAACAGTTATTCATCCTCTCCTCTCTTAGTGCCATGGTTTAGAATCTCTAGCTTCCCTAAGAGTACAACTTGCATGTTGTACTCAAGTACACCCTTATTGTACTTATCATATACACCCTTATTGCCCCCCTCTCCACTCCATCCCCAAGTTGTTGGGCAGCTAGATGGTGCAGTGGATAGACAGATAGAGCGCTGGACCTGGAGTCAGGAAGACTTATCTTCCTGAGTTCAAATCTGGCCTCAGATGCTTACTAGCTGTGTGACCCTGAGCAAGTCACTTAAACTTGTTTGCCTCAGTTCCTCATCTGTAAAATGAACTAAAGAAGGAAATGGCAGACACTCCAGTATCTTTACCAAGAAATGGGGTCAAGAAGAGTCAGAAAAACTGAAAAACAACTGAACAACCCCAACCCCTGTTATTAGTGCTGTCTCCCAACTAAAATTTGTATTATTGTTGACATAAATTGACCATAAAGAAGATATATATGTAAAGATACCCTTCCCACTAACCCTCATTCTTTAGCAGGGGCTGGGTTCTGCATAGAATGTAAGGGGTTTTTAACGTGGTAAACACGTCTGTGGAATTGTTTTCTCTTTGTTTTCTTTTTAAAAAGTATTATAAGGGAGGTGGGAAAGATATGAATAAAATCTGGACTATGTAAAAATAATATATTCATTAAAATCTTTTTAAAATTTATATACATTTTTAATTTTAAAAATCAATTTATATTTAAATTTAAAATATAGCTATATAAATTCAATTATATTTAAATATTTTTAAAATACACACACATACCTCCTGGATGAAGATAAGCTCCCTGATGGTGATAATTGTTTCATTTTTGTCTCATTCCAGTCTTTATTACTAAAACACCCATGACATCAGTGGTATTTGCCTTGTCTATAAAAGACCTTTCATATTTTTATTTACACACAGACTTTACAGTTTAGCAGTAAAAAGTGAATAGTGTGTTTTATAATGATATTTTTATCCCTCTTTTTTTTAATGGCTCATTCCCCAAGGTGATTTTAAAGGATGTGGACTCACTTCTCTATGTAGACACAGATGTTCTCTTCCTTCGACCCATTGATGACATTTGGAGCCTTCTCAAGCAATTTAATTCTACCCAGCTTGCAGCCATGGCCCCTGAGCATGAGATCCCCAAGATCGGATGGTACAGTCGTTTTGCTCGTCACCCTTACTATGGAATGACTGGAGTCAATTCAGGAGTGATGCTAATGAATTTAACTCGAATAAGAAATACACAGTTCAAGGTAAGATAATCTAGCATTATAAACAAAAACTCTCCTACCACCCCCTGTCCCCCCAAAAATCACTTTTTAGGAAATTGGATTGACTTTCATATTTCTACAGTGGCATTTCCTTGGATGAATAATGTATTAGTTCCATGAGCTGGGTAAGGGTGTTGGGTGAAGAAAGGAGCCTTATTGCTTGAATTTGCAGTCTGTGCTGTTACTGAGTTAAGAGCATAATCATTGTTGTTATTCAGAAATATCAGGGTTCATTTTTAAAACCTTTAGTCATACTTGATTAGAGGCAGTGCAGCATGGTGGACAGTGCTGGGCCTGGAGTTGGGAAATTTGTGGTTGAAATATTGATTCTGACACTAGCTTGGTGACCCTGGGCAAGTCATTTAACCTTTCCTTCACTCAGTGCCCTAGTACTGTGCACGATGGCAGAGATGGATTATGATCTGTGGTTGGGTTGGTGAAGGAAATTTCCGCAATGGAGGTTTTTCTGCTCTCCAAGATCACAGATAATAGCAACAATAATAACACTGGTCATTTGCACAGAGCTTTGAGGTTTGCAAAGTGTTTCACATGGATCATCTCATGTACAACAGCCTGGGATGTAGGAACTATAGATATTTTCCCCTTTTTACAGATAGAGGAACTGAGGCATGGAGGTAATGGACTAGATCTTTAATGTATTCAAAAATTTAATTTAGGACTAGAATCTTGTTTCTTTGAATCAGATTGCTCCAGCTGCAGGTTCTCAAGAGTTCAGCAAGAAATGACTATGTTTCTTCTGTTTCTATTTTAATTTTTTGTATTACCATTTTTAATGTCAAGAGCTATCTTTGTAATGGAAAACAGATTATGATTAAGAGAAGCCATGGGCCATGATATAACAGTAGCATCTGCTATGACTGCTGACATAAGACCCAGTAAAGTTTTCATTGTTTCTTCTGTAAAACCCCCCTCCTCATGGGCCAGTTTTGTATCATGTGCTGAGGTTAACAGAGCTCTTATCTTTGTGATATGGATTTCTTTGACTATCTCATGAATAAATTCTCTCAAATTCCCAGGGGAAAAAATACATAGGATTACAAAGGAAACCAACTATACTGAATTACAGTTATTGAAATATCTTTAAATACTGAGACACCTTGGTGGCACAGTGGACAGAGCACTGGAAATGGAGTCAAAAAGACTCGAGTTCAGATCGTGCCTCAGACACTCACTAACTGTGTGATCCTGGGCAAGTCATTAACCTCTCAGTTTTCTCTTCGGTAAAATGGAGATATGAACACCACCTACTTCACAGGGTTGTTGTGAGAACCAAAAGGAATTAACATTTAGGATCTTTTGCAACTTTAAAATGCCGTGTAAATGCTTATTATTTTTGTCATTTTTTTAAAAAAGACAAGTTAATGGACTCTAGAATAAGAACCCCTAGATAAGAAGAATCTCTGCAGTACTGTATTTATCTCATATCCTTTAAGACATGAAAATGACCCCTCTATATTTTCTGTTAATAGGGGAGACCTTTGATCCATCATTCCTGTGCTTTTTCTCACCTACAGAATAGCATGATTCCAACGGGCTTGGCTTGGGAGGACATGCTGTACCCTCTGTACCAGAAGTACAAGAATTACATCACGTGGGGAGACCAGGATTTACTGAATATTATTTTTTATTTTAACCCAGGTAGGTCACCCATTGGGAAGGCTGTGTGTGTAGGAGGATTCCCACATGAACCCCAAAGAGCACATTCCAAAGCTTGGCTCCATCGCTGAATAGGTCAGATTGTACACAGTGGCAGTCTGTGTATCCCTGGCAAATGTCACTTCTCCCTCCTTCTTTCCCCTTACCCCCAACCAGTGTAGGCGTGTCCTTGTTCCTGCCAGCACAAAAGGCAAAATACTGAAGAATCCATTGCTGGACTAATTTTTGAGATAATCTCTTTCCAAATATGTAACACTTTACATACAGGAATTTTACTTAAAATTGATTTGGATTACAAACCAAATTTATAGAAATGCTGGGTTGATGGGATTTGATTCTTGGGATTTTTGAGTCTATAAATTCCTATAAACAAAGTGTTTGTTTGTTTAAAGACTGGGTGCCCCTTTTCACCCAAGATGGAAAGACAGGGACCACTAGTAGGGCAGATCCGACTTCTGAGTGGCAAGGAAGCTTTGACTTGCTCTGTTTCTGACCTAAGCAGGTTTGCCCCTTCTTAGGAAACTTCAGTGAGCCTCCCTGGAACTCATTGTATTACTGATGGACTTACTGCAGACACCCAATCCTCATAGTTCACTTAAAGATCCACCAACATCAGCATCCCCAGTAACTGGGTTTATAGGCATGTGTCATCATGGCTGGTCTCATTTAGAATTTTAAAAAACCCACAATAAAAAACCTAGTAGAGAAACCAAATCTAATTCTGTGCTTTCACACAGCTTTCACGCAGGTGCAGGCCTTATTGCCTCCCTCCTGGACTACTGCAATAGCCTTTGGGTAGGTCTCCCTCACTCAAATCCCCCTCCTCCAATCCGTGTCATCCCCTTACTCATTGAACTCCAACGGTTCCCTATGACCTCCAACATCAAATATAAATTCCTTTATTGGGCATTTAAACCTCTTTGTAACTTAGGGAGACATTAAACATAAGACTCTTCATAACTCATTAAAACTCTTCTTTACTTAATAAATTTTTACTTCTCCTCTTACACGAACCTTCTTGCTATTCCTTGAAAAAAATACTGTCTCCAACTCTACCTTTTCATGGCCTGTCCCCTCTCCCTCCATGTCGTAGGATTCCCCTTCCCTGTCTTGGCCTCTTGACTTTCCTGACCTCCTTAAAGTCTCTGTTCAAATACCATCATCTCAAGAGGACTTCCCCTTTCCCCCTTAGTGCCTTCTTCCTCAGATTACCCTGAGTGTAAACTTGCTTGTATGTGGTTATTTGCCTATTCTTTCCTTTATTAGTAAGTGAACTTCTTGAAGTCAGAAGACATCTCTTTGCCTCCGTATCCTCAGCGAGTGTCTACCCCAGTGCTTCTCACATAAGCACTTAGTAAATGCTTGTAGTCTGGATTCTGGACTCAGAAATTCTGACCATTAGAATTAGATGCATATAGAGGGATGGAAAGCTTATCACATGTGCACAAAAAGTGCTGAACCAGCTGAAAATAATAATTGTAAAAACCCATATTTATACAAACTTAGTAATCATCGACAAAAATGACCCAGTAGACATATGTAATGAGGAATAATGAAACCCTCAGCACTTAAAGCAGAAAAAAACAGTTTAGAAACAAAGAAAAAAAATGCAATTGTTCCAGATCCCCTTCTAAGTCTATCTGAACTTTTGTTATTTTGGGCTTTTAAAAAAACAAACAAAAATGAGATAATGTTTCCTAAGGTTAAATGTAAAGTCCTAACTTTGGGCTCCAAAAAATTAATGGTGTTTTATTTGTAGGTACATGCTATGTGTTCAATACCAGTTAAAAGTGATATGTGATAATCAAAAAAACTAATGTGGTTTTAGGCTACATTAAAAATGTGTACATAGCAAGGGAGGTGAGATTTCTGCTGCATTTGAGACATCTGGATGGTGCAGTGGCTACGACGTGGTCTTGGGCATCAGGAACAGCCCACCTCAACTCCTTTCTCACATACCTTTGTGATCCAGGACAGATCTTTTGACTCAGTTTCTTCATCTGTAAAATGGAGAAAATAATACACCTTCCTTTCTGGGTTGTTGTAAGGCTCCAATGAGATAATATATGTAGGATGCTTTGTAAACCTGAAAAGGCCATATAAATGCTAGCTTTTATTGTTGGTAGAGAGGGAGTGCAGCAGATAGTGCCTGGTGTCTGGAGTCAGGAAGACCTGAGTTCAAGTGTGGTTTCAGACACATTAGCTCTATGGCCCTGGGCAAGTCACTTAACCTCTGTGGACCTGAGTTTCTTCAATTATAAAATAGAGATGATAACAACACCTTCCTCCCAGTGTAGTTGTGAGGATCAAATGAGATAATATTTATTAAATATTTGTGCACAATACCTGGCACATAGAGCAGTTCATTTCTTTATATGAACCTACCAATTATGTATGTGTATCTGTACATACATGTGTGTATATATGCATAGATACATATGTGTGTGTATATAAAGCACATTTATTCTTTTTCCTTCCCTTCCCTTCCACCTTTCTCATTATTATCTGGCTCAGGTCAGACCACGTCTGAAGTGTCATGTCCAGTTTGGGATGCCATAGTTTAGAAGGGACATTAATAAATTGGAGCATCTCCACAGGATGTGTAACTGGTTTAGTAAAGAGAAACTAGAAATTTACGAGTGCCATGCCCTGATTGGTGAAGGAATCCCCTACATCCCCAAGTTCATTAATAATGAAAACATATCCAAGCCAAGTTCTATAAGAAGATGGACTCACATGAGGACTGATTGTGGGATCCAGGAATGTTTAGTCTAGATAAGGGAAAAGTTAAGGGTGCGGGCATGAGAGTGGCATTCAGACATTTAAGAGGTTGTCAGGTTAAAGAGAATTAACCTTTCTCTGTTTGGCCCTGGAGGGCAGTGCTAGGTCTAGTGTATGAACCTGACAAGAAGACAGTTTGGGGTTAGATAAGGACCAAACCAAAAATGGAGTGGCTGCCTCAGGGCAGAGGGTCCTCTTTTCCTGAGGGGTCTTCTGGCTGAGACTGGAGAAGCCTTTCTCAGGGGTGTTATAAATGGGATTCATGCAGTGTGTGGGAGGAGAAAAGTTCCTTCCTTCCCTGTAATCCATGGTTTTCTGATCATCCACTTTCCCCCCTCATCATCTAGGGCAAAAGAATGCACAAGGCAAAGAGAACTCTTTATTTGCATTCAAGACAATGCTTTGAGAAAATGAAAACAATTAGAATTTTAGGATGCAAGTTATTATCAGATTCACACATGAAGCTAATGAATTTTCCTTCCCTTTGTTTTACTCACATCTGCTAAGTGAGCCCCTAATCTTTATTTAGTATCAGCATCAGCATGTGTATACGCACGCACACACACACACACACACATTTTCTCTTTCAGAAAGCTCTGTTTACCAAGAACCACTTTTTCCAGTTTCATTTTTGAAAGTTTGGGTTCTATAGCCTCTGTTTTATGTTAGTATCCTTGGGCCAGAAAATATACTTTATCCAGATGATCAGTGCCCCTTGGAGTAAAACTCTAGGATGACTTTATCTTAGTTGACTTCAGAAGAATGCAAAATCCTCTAAGCCAGATAGGCAATCTGATATACAGCTTTTTGGAAGTGTTCGTACTTTTAACTCAATTAAGTGGTAAAGTCCTTGAGGTCAGGGAATGTCTTTTGCCTCTTTTGGGGGAGGGGGTATCTCCAAAGATTATCACTGGTCCTGGCACATAGTAGGTGCTTAATAAATGTTTACTGAATGAATAAATTTGGGTGTAGATTAGGGATGCCTTCCCCACTTAGGAGGGTGTGCTTTTAAAGCCTGACTAGGACTAGAGATTTAAGAGCTGGAAGACCCTCATAAATCTTCTAATTCAGTTCCCTAAATTTTACAGATAGAGTGAACCCAGAGAGGTTAAATAATTTGCGCAAGGTCACGTGACTGAATGACTGAGCCTGCATTCAATTCAACGAAATTCAATAAGCGTTTGTTAATTATTATTTTATGTCAAGCCATGGGAATGCAATGACAAAAACCAGAATACTTCCTCTCCTCAAAGAGCTTTCATTCTGCCAGCAGATCAAACCACATGTGACCAGATAAATACAAAATATTGGGAAAGTAGACACAGCATGATTAATATAGAGAAGACGAGAGAGAATGAATGGGAGCAAGGAGGAGAATCAGCTAGAGACATTGTGTAGGAGGCAACACCCACAAGACTGAGCAAGGCTGGAGAGAAGGGATTCCAGGCATGGACGTTGCCTCCACAAAGGCGGGGCAGTGGAAGATGGGATGTTAGTTATGTGTGGGGAAACAGAAAGTAAGTGGGTTTGGAGGAAATGTGGAATGCAAGAGGGACAGTCTTGTGTAATTGGTAGGAAACAAAATCAGTTGGAGCCAGATGGTGAAGGGTGTTAAACACCAATCTGTATTTTATTCTCGAGAATGTAGGGAATCATTGACTTCTTGAACAGGCGAGTGTCATGATGAAACCTGAACTAATTTTCCATTTAGGGAATTCACTTCAATTCAGTAAACATTTATTAAGCACCTACTATGTGCCAAGCCCTGGGGATACAAAAAGAAGCAAAAGACAGTCCCTGTCCTCAAGGAGCTTACAATGTAGTAGGGGAGACAACATACAGACAAATAGATACAAAGCAAATCTTGTATAGGAGAAATAAAGAATGATTAAAAGAGAGAAAACCCTGGAATTAAGAGGGGTTAGAGACTTAAAGGAGTTTCAGTTGGGACTTAAAGGAGGCCAGGGAGGTCTTGGCCTCAGTTTCTTCATGTTATAAAATGAGGTGTTGGAATAGCTGACCTCTGAGGTCCTTTAGTGACTTACTGAGAACTCCAGGGGAGTTAGTATTCTGCTGATAATTCTCCACAGAAATTTCTTTGTCACAAGGTATGAGATTGTTGGCTTGACAGTCATCTGAAGACAGTTCAGAACAGTGGAGATGAACTTCTTGCTGGGGTCTCTGTCACTATTAGAATGGAGACTGCTGATTTTCTACACCTAAGCTATAGAACTCAACCTTCCTTGAACTGTTAGCCATGTTTGACTCTGCTTTATTGTATCCAGGTGTTTGCTGTAAATTATTTTGAAAGAATTATGCAGTAATTCAAAGAACTGATTCCTAGCAGCATTAAATAACTGACAGTTTTTTCTTTTAAAATCATTAGATATTTCTTTGATCATTATATAGTCTGTATTTGGCATATGAGATAATGGTGTCAAATTCCAGTGACTTTAAATGTTTTCACTCCTTTCCTTGTTGTCTAGTAGAATGCAAACTCCTGAGGGCAGTGACTGTTTCCCTTGGGTTCATCTGTCCTTTCTTCCTTCCATCTTCCATCCCTCCCTCCCTTCCTTCCTTCTTTTCTTCCTTCCTTCTTTTCTTCCTTCTTTCCTTCCTTTTTTCTTCCTTCTTTCCTTCCTTCTTTTCCTTCCTTCCTTCCTTTTTTCCTTCCTTCCTTCCTTCCTTCCTTCCTTCCTTCCTTCCTTCCTTCCTTCCTTCCTTCCTTCCTTCCTTCCTCCCTTCTTTCTTTCCTTCCTTCTTCCTTCCTTCCTTCCTTCCTTCCTTCTTTTTTTCTTTTCTCCTTCCCTCCCTCCTTCCTTTCTTTCTTCCCTTACCCCTAGCAATTAGTTATTCAGTCAGTAAACATTTTTTAAGGCTCATTATGTGCCAGGCCCTATGCTGAGCTTCAAAAATAGAAAGAAAAGTAAAAAACAATCCCTGCTCTCAAGGAGCTTGTAGTCTGATGAGTGTAAGCAAGTATGTACAAGCAAACTATAGATAGCATAAATTAGAGATAATAAAGGGGAGGGCACTAGCATGAAGGGGGATTAGGAAAAGCTTCCTATAGATGGGGGATTTTTACTAAATGTTTGTTGAATTAAATTAATGTTAACTGTAGCTGGAACCATTTTCTATAAAAGAATAATTTGCTTTTGAATAAAAGTAAGATCTTTATTATAGAAAAAACATTTCTAGGCTTCTCAGAAGCTCTAAGGTAGTCTCATTGGTAAGACAGATAGATATGATTGTTTTTCTTGACCAGTGATTATTGTTGGGGTCAGGGTTAAATAGTTAATGGAATACTTAGCTTAGAATAAGACCTAGTGTCAAATTCTGCCTCCCACACTTCCTACCTGTGGGACCTTGGGTTAGTCCTTTAATCTTTCTATGCCTCAAGCAACTGTTTAAATCTTACCTACTAAATCATAAATGATTGGAAATTGGCATTAGTGAAGTGAATTCTCTTATTAGGAGTTTCCCCATAATGGAAAAAATCACAGATCCTGCATGGCATACTCTATCTATTCTTATAAATGATATCAGAGGCAAATTTTGAGAGTGGAGTTCTAAAACACTGCCCCAAATAAACAAGGGACAGGTTGTAATTTAAACAGAGATTTTCAAACTTTCCCTTAACTTCTTGCCATACCATGTGTACCCCATATCAGTTTCCATTGCCCTTCAAATAAAAAGAAAAATGGTTGAATCTCTCTATTGTACAGAAGAGTACAGTGATGATAATGATGGCCAAAGAAAGAAGTGTCTGGAGAGTCCTAGGAATGAGGAGTCCAAAAGACATTTCATTTTCTACTCTTCCAGGGAAAATGTTTATATCAATTTGTTTACTGAGCCCAGAGGGGTAATGAATAAATGAATGAGGCTTTGTTAAGGGCTTGCTGTGCCAAGCATGATGCTGTTTGTATCCCTGGTGATACACGTAGAAAAAGCAAGACAATCCCTGTCCTTAAGGAGCTTATCTTGTAGAGATAGCATATATATATAGAAATTTTGACCAAGGAGGAATATTTTGGACAGAAAAACCAGTGGAAATGGTGTTTGGAAGAAAGAGAAGGATGGATTGCCTGGGCCCAGCTGCTTAGAGGGGACTAAAGCAGAAGAAAGCAGCTCCCCCAGGGACCAGGGGCATTTTTTCTAACTCCTAACCAGATCAGATTCCTGGAATTGTATGGAAGTAAAAGGATAACTAATTGGATAGGGCAAGTGAGGGAAAGACAATTTAGGGATCCAGGAAGGGGACTGAGTCAACTGGTGCTCTTGACAGAAACAGGAACTCTGAAGAAGAAGGCGGGGGTGGAGTGTTCTTATTTTGGAAGAAAGATGACAAGTTTGATTTCAAACATCATGTTCCATGTACCCCCAGAACACCTAAGTGGAGGTGTTTAGTAGGCAGTGGGAACTGCCTGCCTAGAGGATGGGTGTCAACAGGAGCTCATTAATGCATCTGTGAATGAGTGAGTCAGGAAGTTCTCTTAACAGAATGCCCTGTTCCCAAAGCTGTATCTAAACCAAGTAGAAATAGATTATTTTTTTTCTAAAGTGCCTACTATGTCCCCAGGATTGAGATAAAATAGTAGTAAGAAGGCTTATGTTTCAGCTTTTGTCTGTTGATCCAATAGAAATATGATTCAATGTTTAGTGCTCCCTCCCTATGGTTTCGTCTGCCTTAGACACTCATAAACATTTTATATATGTCTTCTTCTAAACTTCTCTGGTCTTCCCTGTTCATAAAAGTGGCCTGTCCTTCCCTTCAGCTGTGCTAATTATTGTCTACATAATTCTTGTGCTGCCATGTGACAGCTATTATTTGTTGAGCTACAATTCAAATCTCAAAGACATAAATATCTTTTTCCCCAAACAGATCATAAACCCCTGAAGGGCAGGGCCATGGCTAATGTTGCTTTGTACCCTGCATATAGTAGGCCTTTAATAAAAAATGTCTTGATCCTAAAAGAACTAAGGGAATAAACACCTTTTATAATTCTGTACATTTTGGACTTTCAATAAAAGTTCAATGAGGATTGACTGTTAAAGAAGAAATCCCCTTTATTTTTACCATCAGTCTTCTGTGTTGCTATTCATGTGTTTGGAACAAAGCTCCAGGGAGTCACAGAACCTTGCTGATTGTATTGCTATCAATTTGATTTAACTTCTTGGCCTTTGGGCAAAGGTCAAGTACAGATATGTAATCCCAAGTGGGCCCTCACTACAGCAAGGCGATCCTTTTATTCTTCCATATTGATTCTATTACACTCCCCATAATAACTTCCAGATTTTCTCATTTTTCCTAAAGCCTCCCAAAGTAATTCTCTCCTACTCCCTTTCAAAAGACAAACTTGATTCCTGTTTCACTGTCACAAGACGCCATTTATTGTGAACTTCACCAGTCCTCTAATCTTCACCTCAGAACCCTTCAACATTGCCTCCTGTTGTCCAGTTCAGAAGGTAGGCCTTCTCTCACTAAGGCCAACCTCTCTACTAGTGCCTTTGCTCTCATCAATCATTGAGCATTTATTAAGGGATCACTATATTCCAGCCACTGTGCTAAGTACTGGGGTTACAAAGGAAAGGAAAAGCAAGTCCTTGCCCTCAATATTTTCCTTCTCTCCCCTTTGACCTCTCAGTCTCCTCCTCTTTCTTTCTGCTCTCCCTTCTCTGTCTCTCTCTGTTTCTCTTATTTGATCTCTGTCTCCTCCTCTTTTCCTTATTCCTTCTCTTCTTCTCCTTGAAGCCTTTCTAGATTTCCATAGTCATTAGATTATCACCTCTTTACAGGTTGTATCCCTCTAGAAGAATTAAGATCTATAAAGGCAGGGACCATTCTTCATTTTGTCTTTGTATTTTTTTGTTGTTCTGTCGTTTTCAGTCTTGTCTGACTTTTTGTGATACTGTTCAGGGTTTTCTTGGCCAAGATACTGGAGTGGTTTGCCATTTTCTTTTCCAGCTCATTTTACTGATGGGGAAACTGAGACAAATTAGGTTAAGTAGATTGCCCAGGGTAAGTGTCTTGAGGCCAGTTTTGAACTCAGGTATTCCCAACTCTAGTCTCAGGGTTCTGTCCACTTTACCACTTAGCTGCTCCTTGCCTTTATATCCCTAGCACTCAACTCAGGACCTTGCTTAGAGCAGGGGTGAGTCTGCCTAGAAATGGTGATGGGGGTAAGGTAACTCTTAAACTGCCTTAAAAAAAAAACCCAAACCTTCCTTTTTTGTAAAAATAAAAGTGTGTTTTGTTTGATGTGTCTGAATAAAAATGAAAACGTTATATTAGTGATCTATGGGGGGTAAAATGAGTTCCTAAAGAGGCTTCAGGTTACTGGCCAGCATAGTTCCTAAATGTTCCATGTTGGAGATCAAGCAATGAGACAGTGTGGAAAAGCTTGTTACACTGAGCCAGAGGGAACAGAGCATGACAGAAGTCAATCAGGCTTCCCCCTGCCCTGGGCTTATCGTAAATACCATCAGATTGTAATATCTATTATTATCCAGAGTGGTTCCACAGGACTGCTGCTTTTCAAGTAATCCTTGCCTCATGGAGCCAAAAGCATTCATTTGAATGTGATTTTAAAAGCATGTTAAAAATCCTCTTTTAGAAGCTCAGCATAAAAAAACAGAACATCCTGTAACCCACTTTATGGTAGCTGCAGAGTAGGGATTTATCATCTTTTTACATTTGCAGTACCCCTCCAGCGAGGGCTCTACCTGGTGTCTGAGGACAGTGGCTAGTAGGCATGATAATAACGAGGAAAGAAACAAGCATTTAATGAGTGCCTACTATGTGCCAGGCACTGTGCTAAGCTTTGTCAGTATCCCGTTTGATCCTCAGAATAACCCTGGAAAATAGGTTCTATTATGATCCTCATTTTACAAATAAGGAAATTGAGGCAGACAAAGGTTAAATGTTTTGCCCAAGGTCACATAGCTATTAAGTGTCTAGGCTGGAATTGAACTTGTCTTTTGACTTCAGACCCAAGTTTCTATTTATTGCACCACCTAGCTGCTAATAGTAATAATACCATAGTTTACATATATTATCTCAATTGATCCTCACAACATCCCTGTGAGATATGTACAGCTGTTATCCCCATTTTACAAGTGAGGAAACTGAGGTTGAATGAAGTGACTTTTCTAGGATCACATAGGAGATAAGTGTCTAAAGCAAGATTTGAATCCTGGTCTTTGTCTCCAAGTCTCTATCCACTCTATCCACTATGCCAAGCTTCCTTTTCACAGTCAGGGACAAAGGGAGGGAAAAGGAAATGGGAGAAAGCAGATGTAAAAAGAAAAGAGTGAGCAAAGTCAATGGTCAGTAAACATTTAGTAAGTACCTACTATGTGCCAGGCACTGCACTAAACATTAAAGATACAAATAAGAAAAAGACAGTGCTTGCCCTCCAAGAGCCTCTAATTTAATGGAAGTCAACACACAAAAACAAGCTGTGAAGGGTGGGAGAGGAAGACAGCAGGAGTGGGCATGGTGGACACAGAGAGGGCTGAAATGGTGGCAGCTGGGTGGCAGATGAGGAGCTGTTGGTCCTTAGATGGAGGAGTTCATGGGGCTAGTTGGAGGGGCAGAGGGTAACAAGACTGGTTAGATATTGCAAGATGATGAGATGTCCCAATGATGAGTTCCCTGGGGACATGGTGGAGAAGGCAGAGGAAGTCCACATTGAGGGCAGCAGGGTGGAAATGAGATTCAGAGGAAAGGAAGAGATAAAGGGAAAAAAGGGGAAAAAAAATCTCTCCTTGGTTCACTGATTTCTGGTGATCCCCTATTACATCCAGGATCAAATATTTTCTCATCCTTGTTTCTTCCTGTCTTTGTAGCTTTCAAATATTTGGCAGTCCAGCCGAACTGGTCTTCCTATGACTCATTAAGATATTTCTTCTACTACCTTCATGCCTTTTCATAAGCTGCCCCTTCCCCCTGGAACATACTATTCTCACGTCTGCATCTTAGAATCCCAAGAGTCCTTGAAGACACAACTCAGGTGCCATTGTCTGTTGTTCAGTTGTATCCAACTCTCCATTTGGAGTTTTTTTGGCAAAGATACTGGAGTGGTTTGCCATTTCCTTCTCCAGCTCATTTTGCAGATGAGGAAATGGAGGCAAACAGGGTGAGTCACTTGCCCAGGGTCACATAGCTAGTAAGTGTCTAAGGCTGGATGTAAACTCAGTTCTTCCTGATTCCAGACTAGCCAATCTATCCACTGCGCCACTCAATTGCCACTATCTACAAGAAGCCTTTCTTGATTCTCTCAGCTGCTAGGGACTTCTCCAAAAGAATTTTGCCCTTTTCTTTTCTCACTTGACCAGCACTCTCCTCACCTGAATTACACTTCTGGAATCCTTGGGTCCCTGTTGAAATTAATCCACTCATCTTTGGCTGTTCCACAGGCCTCCCTTCCTGATTGGTGACTGAATGAATCATATTTGCCTTTTGTCTGTTAAGCAGATAGAAGTTAGGCTCAGTGGTTAATGTCCCAGTACAAACTGGATTTATTAGCTGACCCAGACCCCAGACATTGCTTCAATTTCAAATTCTAGTTAGCCATCTACCTAGACCATTTAGCCGTCGGTCTGTTTCTACGTATGTGTCCCCTTTTTGGCCATCCTCATTTCTCTCCCCACTTCCCACCTCATACCATGAACACAGTATTCAAATCAATGGGATCACTGCTCCTAGAAAGGGCATGTCTATCTACTCTCTTATATGGCATTCTATCACCCTTGTGGCTCCCCATAAGTACTAAGGCTCCCTTCCCTGGCTGACACTCCCCTCTATGTTTTGTTTTTCCCTACCTAGAATTTAAACTCTTTTAGGATCATAAATTTAGAGCTGTAAGGTACCTTAGAAGTCATTGAGTCTAACCTTCCTCATTTTACTGATGGGTAAAGTAAGACCCAGAGGAGGGATAAGTGACTAGGGCAGGATTCTACCCGGGTCTTCCTGCCTCTGTCTGTTATACCGCTGGGTTTGGAGAGCATTTCATCTTTGTGGTTTTTGTATTTCCAGTGTTTTAACATAGTAAGTGTTGGAGACATACTTTTTCTTTCTCTCATACATATACATACACACATATATAGCCTATGATTACATATGTATTCGTTGTCTCCCTTTATAGAATGTAAGTTTCTTAAGGTCACTTTTGTCCTTATATCCCCAGCTTTTAGTACATGCCTAGCACACAGTAGTTTCTTACTAAAGGCTTGTTGATTGAAGAAGAGAACCTCATTACTTCAGATGCTCCTTGAGGTGACTGATACCCCAGGTGACTCACCTCTGACATATGTAGCCCAACGTCACTACCTGTATGACCTTGGACAGGTCTCTTGATGTCTCTGAAGCTCAGATTCCCTACCTGTAAAATGGGGATAATAGTTCTGACACTAGAATAGCTCACAGAGTCATGCATAGTAGGGAAGGCTTCCTTTGTGAGCACCAACGCACTCCATAAATATGAATCATTGTTGTTTTTATTGTGAGTCCTTAGGGAGGAGAATGAAAAGCAGTCTAAGGGAGGTGAAGTCCCAGAATGAGTCAGTTTCCAAAATTATTACCAGAGTAGTGGAAAACCTTTGTTGCTGACAACTCATTAACTCATTCTGCCTTGTTCCATGGGGAGGGTGTTAGATGAGGGATAGAACCGATCTGCTATAAACAGATTACAAAAACTGGAGAACATAAATGGAAAAAGAATCCATTCTCAAAGCATTCGGTAAGTGCTCAAGATGCTTTGGAAATTAATATGGAGCTTTCCAGGAAAACCTAAGGTCCGCAGGAAAGTCAGTTAATGAATGAATGAGTGAGAAATGAATCAATAAGTATTCATTAAATACTTTCTGTGTTCCAGGCAAGAAGGGCCTCTACTTCTGCAAATTATGGAGTGAATTAGGGACAGAAATTCAAAAGACAATGTTATCTGAAAGTCATTTTTTTTTAAATTATGGCAATTTTGAGCTAAAATGTCAAAACTGGATGTCGTATTGTGATTACCATGAGGGCAGCAAGAACAAGCTGAAAATTTAATAGGATTCAGAGCTATAAGAGGACCTTAAAGATTACTTTGTCTAACTCTTGTCATTTTATGGATGAGAAAAACTAAGGCCCCAACTGGTGAAGGGAATTTAGTGATGTCACCTATGTAGTAAGTCTACCGTGCCATATTTTTAAATGATCATTTGTCCATTTCACATGTTACTTTTCTGCTGAATAAAATTTTTTTTCCTTCATGTTGTGACCACTGGGGAAATGGTGGAATGTGACAATGACTTGGATAAAATTTAGACTTGGGTTCCCAGTGTCCTTTGGCCCAATGTGACATGAACACTTGAACCAGAGTGGAATTTTTGATGACACTTCTAGCCTTTCATTTACCTCCTCCTCTTCATGCACCCTACACTATGTCTAGACTGGAATTATTATGATTATGATTATAGCTAGAATTTATATAGCACCATATGGTTTGCAAAGCACTTTACAAATATCTCATTTTATCCTCAAAACAATTTTGTACTGTTATTATAGGTAGGTACTGTTATTATCCCCATTGTGTAGATGAGGAAACTGAGACAGAAGTTGAGTAACTCGTCCCAAAGTTGAACAACTTACATGTCTAAGGTTGGATATGAATTCAGATCTTCCTGTATCCAGGTCCAGTGTTCTGCCTGCTATACCAATCACTCGCTGTTCTTTGGATGTTGTCTGTGCACCTTCAGGTTTTGGTTTATACTGTAATGTCCTGCCCTACTCCCACTCCCATTTCTGCCTTCTGAAGTCAATCTATCCTCCAAGGTCCATAGAGGTCACCTCTTCTACGAAGCCTTCTTTGAATTCTCCTAGAAGTGAACTCTCTCCTGATTTTCCATAATACTTTGTACCTGTCTTATGGCACATCATAAATCACTTTGGGTGGTAGTTATTTGTGGAATCAAGCCCAGGAACTTGACATCTTAAACCAAGTGGGCTTTATGACCAAAACCACGTTGAGTATCTGTCAAATAAGGTAATATACATAAAGCATTTAGCCAATCTTAAAGTGCTCTCCATAGAAATGCTAACTCTACAGATGTTCCCAGCTGTCTAACGGTGCTTTCTTAAAAGCCCACAGAATTGGAACTCAGAGTGAGTCATCAGGCTTTTTTGTAGAGTCCGTTTTGTTTTTTTTTGAGGGGAACATTAAAGAGAATGAAGTTATTAATCTTGGAAAGAGAATTAGGTTTGGAATCTAAGCTCTTTTATTTACTAAGATTACTGTTAACTGTGTGACCTTGGACAAATAATTTAATCTCTCGAGAACTCAGTTTCTTTATGTGTAAAATGAGTGAGTTGAAAAAGTTGACCTCTGTGGCCCTTTCCTGTATTAAATCAGCTTTTATAAGCCTGTGATTTTTATGAAATAAGCTACATTCCTAAAGGGTATCAAGACATTCCCCCTGCTCCTCCTCCCGTACAATTTTTGGTTCATTCTGTATGTTAAAACAGAATCATGCCTAGTAAAGGTTTGCCAGTGGACCTCCATTCCATCATTTTTAGCAGATTTCAGCGAAATTGGGTTATAAGGGTGTGCATATATTATGGAGATCTTAAAACACATTAAAAGAAATTTGTAGCAGGCAGAACCACTCTTTTAAAATATTAGAAATTGCTACTCAGTCAATTGAATTTATTTATATATGTGTGTGTGTATATGTATATACATAGTATATATACATATATATACATATAAATGCATATATATTTTTTTGCCCCTAGAGTGTCTCTATGTGTTTCCATGCCAGTGGAATTACAGGCCTGACCACTGCATGTATGGCAGTAATTGTAAAGGAGCAGAACAAGAAGGCGTGTCTGTTCTTCATGGCAACCGGGGTGTCTACCATGACGACAAGCAACCGACTTTCAAAGCATTATATGAAGTAATGCGTGATGTAAGTTCTAATTCTGGGGACAAACTTGTTTTCAGGCAAGAAGCATGCTTTGCTTGAACAATCAGACCCAAAAGGTACTGATTAATGGGCTAATTATTTCCTATTTATCCGGTAGATTGTTTTGTGTACATTTGTTTGTGTGTTGTCTTCCCCTTTAGATTATGATCTCCTTGAGGACAGGGACTGTCTTTTGCCTCGTTTTGCATCCTCAGCACTTAGCACAGTGCCTGGTGCATAGTAGGCATTTAATAAATGTTTACTGATTGATTGATACAGTATGGGGCATGATACGTATCATGTTCCACAGTCCAAGAGGCTGAGGAAAGGAGTTTCTGAGGAATCTGTTCATGACTGTTTTTGTTCCTCCATGTTTTCATCAGTGACTTGAGTGAAGTCATAGAAGGCTTTGCTTTTGAGATGACACAGAGTAGAGAAGGGATAGTTATAAAATTGAATAACATAGCCAGGGTAAAAAGAAGAGTTTGATAGGCTGATACATTGGGCCAGATCCACGAAGATGAAATTTCATGGACATCAATGGAAAGTCTAGCACTAGGTTTTAAAAAATAAACTTCCCAAGTACAATGTGGTCATGACTAGAGAGCAGTGAGATTGAGAAAGACCTGGTTCTTTCATTGCACTACAAGTTCAGAATAAGTGAACGGTGGCATGCCAATCAAGAAAGCTAATGCCATCTGAGGCTTTTATTAAGGAAGGCACAATACCAAAGACCACACATGGAGGACAGAATTTAGTTCTTGCCATCATGTGGCAGGAAAGAC
This sequence comes from Notamacropus eugenii, assembly GCF_028372415.1. Classification (NCBI taxonomy): domain Eukaryota; kingdom Metazoa; phylum Chordata; class Mammalia; order Diprotodontia; family Macropodidae; genus Notamacropus; species Notamacropus eugenii. The sequence goes on along the minus strand of NC_092874.1, from coordinate 450,241,607 downwards.
ACTTCTAAGGCCGAAAGATTCCAGGATACTTTCAGAGGATGACTGGGTGACCACGAAGGAAAGAAAGCACATGAATTTATTGAGCGCTTACTGGACTCCAGGTATATTCTAGGTACTGAGGGGTCTTTAATGGCATATCATAGGAAGATTGAAACCACTGGGGAGGTCGGGAGGGACATGATAGCTGTCTTCAGATATTTGAAGGACTGGGAGGGGGAATTGGAATTCATCTCCATGGTCCCACTGGGCTAAACTATCAATGTATAGACGTTGCAGATGATGATTTTAGCTCAATGGAAAGAATAATTTCCTAAGAATGAGAACTATTCCAAAGTGCAATTAGCTCCTTGGGAGGTGATGAATGGCCTCTTTCACTAGAAATATAGGTTGGTTGTTGATTGTGTTCAGTTGTTCAGTCACGTCCAACTCTTTAGTACCCCATGGATAATAACATGCCAGTACTGTCCATGGAGTTCTCTTGATGAAGATACTAGAGTGGTTTGCCATTTTCTTCTCCGGTGGATTAAGGCAAACAGAAGTTAAGTGACTTGCTCACTGTCACAAACTACAAATGTCTGAGGCCATGTTTGTACTCATTTTTCTGATGCCAGTGCTCTATCCACTGAGCCACCCATCTCAACTGGAGGAAACTATAGGCTGGACAAAACAGCAAATTGGTGAGTTGCCTATTTGAAGGCAATAAATACTACTCCCAATTTTATAATGTTTGCAATGCCATAAACATTCCTGAAGCATTAGAATACTGTGCTGAAAACTCCCGGGGGTTATTTCTATTCTATTTGTCACAGAATAAGGAAAGGAAATTTGAAAAGGAAATAATGACACAAATAAGGTTCCTCTGGCACTTGTGCAAAAGCTGGATTTGCTTGATTTCTAGTTGAGTTTAAAACTTGAGTTCTCAGGTAATCTAGTTTTGATGAAGACAAAGCAGAACACATTTTATACACTGTGTGTGCTCCTTTATAATCTCTCTCTCTTAAATATTATTAAATGAGATATTTGTTTTAAAAAAATATTTATCATCATACTTGGCACATAGTAGGTACTATGTAAATACTTATTTCCTTCTCCTTTCCCCTCTGAATATTCTCTTTTCCAGGATTTTCAAAGCCTGGGAAACTGAATTAGGGAAAAGAGGTGGGAAACTTCCGTTTTTGGTAATAATACATTCAGATAACCAAGGGGTGGAGCAAGATACTACTAGAATACACAAGTAAACCAAAGTAAACCAAACTTTGGGTACGTGGAGGCAACTTGTGAGTTTCCTTGGCTAAATGACACTGAGCTGATTTACAGTGCTGAATTACAGTGTCTAGTATGTGAACAAATTGTGTTGCCTTCCTGGTCATGCATCAGACATTTAAGATTGTGCTTGCACTGGTTCTATAGAGACACATTGTTGAGGTGGTTATTCAGCAAAAAAAAAAAGAAAATGCTTGAAAAAAGGACTAATTAAAATGGACTATCCCAAAGGATTTATTTCCCTACCCAACACCTTGTCCATGCCAATGTCTCTCAGCTTACTCTCCCTGCCTCAATTCTAGGATCTATCCCTGGTCTCTGGGAGGGCATTGACTAGATAACCATTACCATATGGAGATAGCTTGTCTGTCACACAGGTAGGTTGGCTGTATTCCAGTAGACCTGCCATCCCAAACCATCTTCGTTGCAGTCTTTGGCATTGTTCCCTGCAACCCAACCAGAGGCTCCCCTGGGAAAATATTAGTGTTAGTGTTATTTCCTCTTCTAAAATATTGAGCAATAAAAATTGCTCATGTTTATGTAATGTATTAAGTTTGGTAAAGTACTTTTCCCATAGTGACCCTACAAAGTAGGGAGAGCAAGTATTATCCTCCTTTTACAGATGAAGAACGGAGTCTCTTATGGATTATAAGACTTGCCCATAGTCGCAAAGTTAATAAGTGTCTGAGCTGAGATTTCATTTCACCTCACTAGATTGCCTCAGACCACCCAGACAAGCATTTTATGGGTTTGGGAAAGATATTTCACTCCCCATAGTTTTCCATGACCAACTTAGTTTGGGAAGTGCTGTAAATAAGCACATTCCACAGGAAAACAGTCCTAGAAAATAAACCACAGCAACAACAGTGCATGTTTCTTTTTTTTTAAAATGTACCCTGACAATAAATAAAAAGTAAGAAGACTAAGAAACTCGATTTTTAAAAAAAATTCCATTGAATACTGGTCAAATGCTTTAATAATGACTGATCTATGGTATGTTTTCTATTTCTGATCTTTCCCATCAGTTATCTTGGGTCCATTTTGCATGGACATGTTGTATCCCATTAGATTGTATGAGCTCCTTAAGAACAAAGACTAGTTTTCCTCTTGTCTTTGTGGCCCAATACCTAGCACATAGTAGGTGCTTACAAAGTGCTTAAAGATTAATTGATACTTGATCCATATAGACACAACTATAAAATCCCTTCATGAAAGACAGTATGGTCCATTGAAAAGTACATTGGCTTTGGAGTCAGAGGATCTGGGTTTCAGTATCAACTCTGCTCTTTTTACTACCCATGTAATCTTGGGCAAGTTACTCCATCTCTTGGAACCTCAGTTTCCTCAGCTACAAAATGAAGGAGAGGAGTTTGACTAGATGACCTCAGGATGACCTCTTAATCTTTAACTCTTTGTATTTCCCTAAGGAATATGCCCCCCCCCCAAAAAAAATCAAAGAAAGATGAAAAAGATCTATTTGTACAAAAAATATTTATAGCATCTCTTCTCATGGCAGTCAGAAATTGGAATCTAAGTGTATGTTGGTATCTGAATGTATTGGATTATTATTGGGCTAGTAAGAAATGACTAAATGTACAATTTTGGAGGAGACTGGGAAGATCATTATGAACCCATGCAGAACAAGGTGAGCAGTTATACTACGGTAACAGTATTAAAAGGAAACTCATTTTGAAAGACCTGAGAACTCAGACAATTTATGTATTACATACAGTCAACTTGGTGGTACTATAGATTGCTACACTTGGAGTCAGAAAGACCTAAGTTCAAAATCTGCTTCACTGGCCTACTAACTGTATGACCCTGGGCAAATCACTTTACTGCTGCCTGACTCAGTTTCCTCATCTGTGAAATGGGAATAATAATATTAATAACACCTACCTCCCAGGATTGTTGTGAAGATAAAATGAGATAATATTTGTAAAGCACTTTACAAACTTTAAAACACCGTATAAATACTAGTTATTATTATATAGACCACGTCCAAAAGAAATGAAGATGAAACTTTCCATTCACCTACCAGAATGATGATGAACTTAAAATGCAGAGATATACATTTTTTGACATGGTTAATGTGGGAATTTATTTTCCAGATTACGTAGATATGTACTGACAGATTTGCTTTTCAGTCTTGTTTGTATTACTTTTCTCGTTGGGGAAAGGTGTCAGTGGGAGGGACAGATTAAATTTTAAAAATGCTTACTATTTGAAAAATTAAAATAATAAACCCCCCAAAAGTTTTCAGAAAAAATGAAGTTCCCTTAAGTACAGTACAGTACAGTATGAGTTAGCATCTTTTCACAGTGCGTGTGTTGGAGTGATGGTGTCAAATTCAAATAGAAACAGTAGTCACTAAACCATACATAAGGATCCCTGTAGGCAACATAATAACTTAGAAAGCCACAGAGTCTATCTAACATTATCTATCTTCTATTGTATTTTTAAATTTATTGTTGAATATTTCCCAATTATATTTTATTTGCCTTCTTTGACATCCCCTTTGTGGAGGACCTTGAAATTAAAATAAGCACCTGCCATGACCTAGGTTCTCTATGCCTTCTACACCCCATTATGTACAGAATTTGTAACAGACTCAAACAAAAATGCCAAAAAAAATAAACTGTGTTTCCACTAAGCAGAAACCTTATTCACTATTTCTTATTCAAACTGAACCCATCTTTGGAAAATCTGAATTTTAGATTTAATTTAAGATTTCTTTGAGATGGTCTAGTACTACTCATTCCTTTTACAGATGAGGAAATCTTAGGCCCGGAAGATAATGGATCTGAGGCCCAGAGAGGTAAATTTACTTCCCTAAGGTTACACAGCTAACAAGCTGTGAATTATGATTCCAAGTCTACCATTTTTAGAGCAGAGCTGGAAATAGAATCCAGGACAAATAAGTCCCTCTCCAGCATTCTTTCGACCACACCATACTTAGAAAACAAGCCTCAAACTGGGTCTCTATATCAAATTTGCCCCTTTTACCATTTATTGAGTGAGTTTCCAGTAAAAATGGTTTGCATTTCTTTGTTTCTTCGAGGTCTTTTTTTCAAATTTAAAAATGTTTTTATTAAGGACTTAAAATGTTAAAAAAATCATTTTCTCAGCCACAGCATAATACAAAAAGATTCTCTATAAAGCTATGAAGCCTCTTACCATTTATGCCTTTCCTGTAAGAATGGTTTGCATTTCTTTCTTCGAATAGCATTTTCAGTTGCCAAAATTAATTTGTTTTCTTTTGTGTTTATGTGTTTTCTGTCTTTCAGTTTCCCTTTCAAGACAATCTTTTTCAATCCATGTATTACCCACTTCAGTTGAAGTTTTTAGAAACTGTACATACTTTATGTGGACGGATTCCGCAGGTTTTTCTGAAGCAGATTGAGAAAACGATGAAGAGAGTGTATGAGAAGCATGTCATTGTCCACCTCAGATCCAACAGGATGTATTATTAAATACATCTTCTGGTCTTTTTTTTTTTTTTAATATTCTAAATTTGGTTTATTGTCGGCAGATCATTGCATCTCTCATGATCAAGGAGATAGAAAAAGCTTGAAGCAGGCTGGATCCTCTTTCACAGTTTCATCATGCTCCCAGACTGTCAGTAAAAATGCTTGTGAAAATTTTGCAATATTGATTTTGCTTCAGTGGAGTATGCTTTTTGTTAAAGGATTTGTTTTAACTCTTTTTTTGGGTAGGTTTTCATGTTATTGCTCATAAAACATTGCTGCAAAAGTATGAACTAGCTGTGAAAAGGAGTCTTTGGGAGCTTTCTGACTCCTATTAGCTGCACAAAATATTAAGGGTCGACTGGCACCTTACTGCCATCCGGACTCCTAAGGGAGACAGTCCCTGTTCAATTGCCTTTTCCATGACAACACATCTGTTAGTGATAGCATAAGTAAACTTGGGCATATATGCCAAAATCATCTATAGTGGCCTTAGAAAAAAAGGGATGATGAATTTTGTGCTTACAGTGTGCCATTTCAAGACTCTTAATAGAACTCCAGAGTGATTTAAGGTTCCCATTAATTAGGTTTTTATGAGGCAGTGTCGTAGGCGATAAGGATTTCTCAAGGTGCTTCTTATGAGAAGTATTTCCACGTCATTTGGAGACTGAACCAGAAGGACTTACTAAGCAACAGTAAACTGAAAAAGGAAATACAGTAACCGTTAAAGCCCCTGAGGAGTTTATTGAGCTATGTGGTGGGGAGATGTATTTACATACACATGGGAGTATCGTCTAGCTTCCATCTTCATGAGTACCAGCCATCAGGTATCTAGTGTCTGAGCTCTTTGGCAAAAGAAAATTGAAAGGCAACACCACCTTGTTGTAATGGACACCAAAGAGTTTAGCCAATTGAATTGGCAGAAAATTTAACTTTCTGTTGGTCACAGAATCTCTCTTGTTTTATACTTTGCTTTAAGTTTATGTATTTGCCAAGAAAATACTAATGTCCTAGGACATGTGTAGAGTAGAGGAAGTTCTCTTCTTACACAGGGTCTCCCTTAATCTCCATTTGGTACCATGAGATTGTAGTCATTTAGGGATGCTGTAGGTCTGTACTTTTCAAAGGGCTTGCTACACATATTTTGAGAGGCAGGCAGTATGTTTCAGTGGAGACACCACTGGATTTGAAGACAGATGTTTAGGATTTAAATCCTGGCTCTCCCATTCTGTTATTTAAGCATTCCTTTCTTTAGCAGTAAAATAAAAGAGTCTCCCCAATTAGATTCTAAGCTCTTGGAGGGCAGGGGCTGACTTTTGGCTTTTTTTGAATCCTCCGTGCTTAACCACAGTGCCTGGCACATATTAGGTATTTAACAAAGATTGATTGATTGATTGACTAAATAATTGGCTTTCCACTGTGCTGCAGAGGCAGTAGAAATGCTGCTGGTTTTGGAGTCTGAGGACCTGAGTTTGAAACAGCTGTGGTACTCACTGCTTGTAGGATCTTGGCTGAGACGCTAAAGTCTTTGGGTCTTACTTTCCCCTCTGTAAAAATAAGATTGGACCAGATAGCTTCTAAGGAACCCTAAACCTGTGGTTTCCCTCGTAGCAGTTCTTTGCGGGGGATAGGGGGAGGTGCTATCCCTATTTAACAGGTAGGAAAGTTAATGTAGAAGAGTCCGTTGCTACTTGCCAAAGGTCTCACATAGGCAGTTGAATAGGGATATCTCTGAAAAAGCCGAAGCTGGAACCCTATTGTCTGCTCATTCATCCAGTATTACTTTCACTGGCTTAGTCTTGCCCCATTGTCTCCACAGACATCCTTTAGAGGTATAGCATTCAGGGTCAAAAAATAAAAATTGTTTCTGAACACTAAATTGGATAACCATATAAAAAACTTCTTTTTTTCCCTATATAACTGTAAAAGCAGTGCCTTTTTATTGTGATGAATATGTTTACAATTAGTTCATAATTTTCGTTGCTTCTCTCCATAAGAGACTTGAACAGCCAAGAAAAGGAAAACCCAGGTTTGGCTGCTGTGGTAGGTAGGATACAAACTGTCCAGGAGTCTAGGACTCCACCCTGTTAAGTCCTGGAAAAAGTATAAAAATGTAAATATTGTGAATCTTTTTGTGATTTTCTGTATCAGAGTACATTTGGTTTTGGCTGTACCTAGGTTTAAAAGTTTTGGTAGCCTCAAAGTGGAAAAGAAACCAAAGGAAAACTTACGAGTATTGAGCATATAAATTTGACCTTATACTATTACAGAGACTTGGTGGGATCAGGAGCAAGACTGGAATGTGATTTTGAAAGGGTATGTTAGGGAGACAGTATGGCATAGTGAGTAGCTGCAGTGGATAGAGGACTGGCCTGGAGTCAGGAAGACCTGAGTTCAAATCCAACCTCAGACACTTAATCACTGTGTAGCCCTGAGCAAGTTACTTAATCCTGCTTGCCTCCATTTCCTCATCTGTAAAAGGAGCTGGAGAAGGAAATGATAAACCACTATTGTTCTTCCTTTGTTGTCAAAAAGGATGTATCATGAGGGTGATACCTTGACTTTCTTAGGAGTTGGATTTAAATAAGGTACAGATGACCAGCCTCACTCTCTCCTCCAGAGTCATTGAAGTCCAGTGGCAAAACAAGTGCCAAGACAACTGGTAAGGCCACCCCCACAGCTCATTTTATAGATGAGGAAACAGAGGCAAACTAGGATAAGAACTTGCCCAGGGACACACAGCTAGTAAGTTATGTGAGGCCAGATTTGAGCTTGAGAAGATGAGATTTCCTGACACCACACCTGGCACTCTATCCATAACCACTTCTCCCTTTCTCTGCCCACACCTAGAAAAAGCTACTTGTATTCTTTATATCCAAGTCCTCACCTCCCATTCTCTTCCCTTTTCCTGGCAACCAGCAATGAAGTATTTGAGCTATCCATTAATTATCTCACACTTTAGCCTTAGGATGTGACACATGAACAAGGATCCCAGAGGATGAAAAGGGATAGAGAACAAGCACAAAGGGTGCTTTAGACTCATAGTCTAAATGTGTCTGTTTTTGTCATATTACACTATAGGGTCATCTTTTTCCAACCAACCCAGCTTGTCTCTTACGGCCAGGAAGTTATCAACAGGCAGTATTTATCCTTTTCCTTACTACCAACCCCATTTAGTGAGATTAGTCTAATTCCAATCGAGCTGCTTCATTATAAAACCCCGGAATCTTAGAACGACAAATGTCCTGTCAGTAATATGCCATCTGAGCTCCCACGGGCTGTCGGTTATTCTAAAGCCACAACTGAGTTTTGATTGAGAAAGAAAATAGTAGAGTGGTGTTTGCTTTTTACGCTGCAAAATATTTGTGACTAATTATTGTTTCATTTGACACCGAAAGAGAGTTGCTATTAAAAAAAACTAGAGGTAACCGGGAATAATGAAAAACAACAAAACAAAACAAAACCCTGAGCTTGACTCTGGCATCTGATCTCTTACATCCTATGTGACCTTGAGCAAGCCTCTTTGAGTCTGTTATTTCTTTAAAAAACAATTAGCAATAACGACAATGAAAAATGAGGGTAATAGGACTGAAGACAGTTTCTGAGTTCCCTAAGAAACTCTAAGCCCGAGCATCCTGAGATAACGATCTGTGCCTTGGTCCTGAGATGGTCACAAATGTTCCTAGAAATCATGGAATCGTCTCTTTAGAGAAAGAAGTGAATTCAAATGCCATCAAATTTAACCACCTCATTTTAGAGATAAGGAAACTGAGGCCCAATTTGAATATTTTTCCAGCAAGGTTCTCTCCCTCTTGCCTCCCCCAACGTTGCGGTTTAAGCAGAAAACTCCAACATTTTAAGACGATGAACAGCTAGAAAGTTAACTTATTTACTGCCATTTCAAAAAAGTTAATGATTTCTATTTTAGTGTGATAGATTTCATTTCTCACTTCAAGTCGTACACATTTCATACTCAATGCACTCATTTCAAGTTGCTTGTAAGTTATCTGGCATTAGTTTTGACAATGGGAATTGTAAGTCATAAATATGTAATTTTTTGTGTTACAGTTAGAGTGTTGGTAACTCAATATATGAATATAATTGTAACCTTGTCATTTACACCATCCTGAAAGAGTGGACGAGAAATGGAATAGCAGCGCCATCCAAACCTCCTTAACTCACATGAAATTATTATATTTGGAAGTAATGACAAAACTGCATGTGTTCAGCCAAAAGGCTGAATGGGATGCATTATTTACATTCATGGGAAATGTTGAACAGTGTGTGTTGGGAGGGAGGGAGGGAATGGATTTACCCTCTGGTTAGAGTGCTAACAGAGGTCAGCAACCTGCAGCATTAATGCCATTCAGTGAGGGCAACCTAGGGGATTGGTATTGGGGTCTCTGGTCCCTTCCCATCTCATGTACACCATTCTCTTTATTTTATCCCCCTCATTCCTTGAGTCAGTTAAAATCAATTCAAGTCAATAGGCATTTATAAAGCACCTTATATATGCCAATCAAATTAAATTAATTTTAAAAATGGAACAGGCCCTGCCCCCAAGGAGCTTATTATTAATCTGCTTCTTTCTGGCAGAGAAGTTTATGGGTGTTGTTCAGTTGGATGCAGTGCAAAAGGGGTTGGTATTAATGCATATTTTCATGTTGTTATGTTGCTAGCAATTTAAAAAAGTTAAAAAAGGAGGAGGGACCTGGAGATCTGAATAAGGCATCATAATTTGATTGCACTCTGTGGAATACGAAAATGTTATGTAGCTAACATTCAGTCCCATGATTTCATAGAACATGTTTCCTTGAAATTAGGCTGGATTTGACGAAGCTTTATGGTAGTTTTTATTTTTTTATAGAGCAAACTGGAAATCACCTTTTGAGTCAGAGAGAGAGAGAGAGAAAGAGTGGGTGTGTGTGTGTGTGTGTGTGTGTGTGTGTGTGTGTGTGTGTGTGTGTGTGTGTGTGTGTGTGTGTGTGTAAAATTCAGGACCCATTACTACATCATTATTTGAAAATATCTCATTTGTTTTCACTTGACAAATGCACCACTTGTTTATCGCTCCCAAGGAGACTGTAACAGTGCATTTTTATGTTTGAAAATTTTTCTGCTTACGTTGTGAATAAATGAACTTTTGAAGGAACTTGCAATGTCTTGGGGTTTTTGTTATTACAGCAAATTGAAAGGGAACATAATTGTTATTAAGCACTACAAAAATAATTAGCATTCTGATGCTCTTTAGATGCTATTTCCTGTTTAAAATTTTTTTAATTTAATTTTTTTATTACCTTTTAAGTTCCAAACTCTCTCCCTTTCTTCCATCCCACCTCATACTAGAGAAGGCCACCATTTGACACAGATTTATAAATATATGTAAGACCATAGAATGCACACTTCTATTTATCAGTCCTTTCTCTGGAGGTAAATAGCACTTCTTTCATAGTTCCTTTGTAGTCAGTTTGAGTATTTATAATACTCAGCATAACTTGGCCATTCACAATTATTCTTTGAGCAGTATTGTTGTTACTATATATAACATTTTCGTGGTTCTGCTCACTTCACTTTTCATTATTTCATGCAAATTTCTCCATGATTTTCTAAAATCAACCATTTCTTACAGCACAGTAGTGTTCCATCACAAGCATATACCTTACGTTTTCCACCATTCTCCAATGGACAGGCATCCCCTTAATTTCCAGTTCTTTGTCACCACAAAGGGAGCTGCCACATATATTTTAGAACATATAGATTCTTTTCCTTTTTCCCTGATCACCTTGGGAAATAGACCTAGTGGTGGTATCTGTTTAAATTGTTATTAAAAGCTTTTGGAAACTCTGTTCTCTGGGATTATTTTGGAAAATTTGAGTTTCTCTCCTTTTATAGCCTTGCAAGCTTTAAAAGGCAAATATAGTCTAATTGAATTTTCATACAGGGTATCCCAAAAGTCTTAATGCATTTTTAAGCTTTATTGCACTAAGAATTTTTGGTACACAATGTACTTTTAGATCAAGTAATTGTTTTGCCCAGCAAGTCACTTTGATTAAAACTCATTTGCTTTATAAAAATGAAGTGTAATTAGTGTAAATTGTATTGCTTAGTTTTTTCTTCCTGTAAAGAGCTTCATTTTTCTGTCCCGTGAGAGGTTACAAAGATGTGCATGGCAGTATTCATTTATGAAATGGCTACCAAACGAACCCCCAGCCAAAGCAGAATGTCTTTATTGCAGGGAGGGAAAAAAGTAACAATACATAACAAAGATACCTAAATCTATATTACTTAGCTGGAATTTAATTGTATTTCAGCAAAAAGAAAAAAAAAAAGGGGGAGGGCTGTCTACAAGCAGAGTATTGTACTAATTAGCCGGGGAAATAATATACATTTATAAAATGCTTTATTGTTTACAAAGCACTTTTCTTTGCAACAACTCTTAGATGGGTAATATAAGTATTATTTCAATTTTACACATAATGGAAATGAGGCTCAGCGGTGAGGTGAATTTGTCCAGGATTACTCAGCTAGAATCAGAGACTTGAAGTTCAGTGCTCTTTCCATTATACTATGTAGAGTGTATATATTCCATTATATTATATATAAACAATATTGCCTCTCAAATAAAACATTTAGATAAGATAGTGTCATTCTCTGCCCTCAAGGAGCATATTAGAGGATTATGGTGCAAACACAAATAATGAATATGAGATAATACGTTAGAGCAGAAGGAAGGTGCAGATAAAGGAGGGAAGTGTTTGGAATCCACAGGGAAGGATTTCTGGAAGAGCTGTCATTTGAATTGGGCTTTAAAAGATACATAGGAAATGAAGAGGCAAGAGAGGGAGGGGAAGAGCATTCCAGTGTGAACAAAAGTAGCTTTGTACTCTTACTAGCTTTTTCTATATTTTGTTCCCTCAACTAGATTATATGCTCTGTGAGGGCAGAGGCATTTATCTTACACTTTTGTGTGTGTTCCTTATAGCACCTAGCACTATCTTGCAAAATTGTAAATAAATATTTGTGGATGATTTTAAAACGTATAGTAATCTCAGGACTGCTATAAATGAGCTTGAAAAGACAAAACTCATCTTGTGTCATTTCAATACTGGTATGAATGAAATTGAAAAGACAAAACTTAGTTCTTGGAGCAGGCATAACATGGACCTGTTTAAAGCTGACTTTTGGTCTACCAAATACAAATGTAACCTAATGCACAAAGGATTTGAGAGTTTAGAGAGAAATGTTTCCAACTGCTTTGAGTATAGTCAGTGTTATAGTGACTTCATGGAAAAGAATCAGAATGCTTGTCTAGAAATCCCATGTTACATCTAAAAAGAAGTGACCAGTGAAAACATTTTTCTTTTTGTAAAAAATGAAATACAAAATAAGAAAAGAAAAAAGAAACAAGCTTAAATACTAAAACGAAAATAACACAAAATAAGGGGGAAAAAAGCATTGTCGTGTGCACAACCAAACATGAGACGATTCAAAGTTTACAGCGATAAATGTCCATTTTAAGAAAGCCTACATAATAAATGCTACACGTTGTGTTCAGAGTTGTCCATCTTTTTTTTGTTTGTTTGTTTCCTTTTAAGTTCTTTTGTTCTCTGCTGCGCACTTTTTTACTTGGTTCTTTTTTCCTTCTACATTCCCCTCCATCCCCCACCAAGGCTACAATTAAATACAGAGACAGATATATATTTACACACACATACATAGATAGACATATACATACAAAGATATGCATATGTATACACATACCTGTACATACATACACATATATAGCTATTTATAATCAGTCATACATAGACATACATTCATATGCATCTATACTTATTTATATTATTATATTTTATTATTTATTTTATTTCATAAAATTTATATTTATATTTTATTAATTATACTTTATATTATAGTATATATTATACTATACTTATTATTCTTATACTAATGTATTCCCTTTTTTCTCTTACTATTTTGTTTTCTTATTCAATAAGATTTGATCTCATATGGTAAAAAGATTAGAACAGACAATACATACCAGACTACCTCTTCAGAATAAAAAGACTCAAAAATGTTAATACTTTAAGTATCCTGCATGATCTGTAGAGGAGAGATGTGTTGCTTGGTTTTAAATGTATTTTTTATGATGCAAAATAGTTTGGAAAAAGTGAAAATGGAGCCATCATATCCTTATGTTTGCTATAATAAATGAAAATGTGAGACCAGTAAAACAAGGAGAGCTCACATTTTTCAAAGAACAAATTTATAAAGTCTTTAGTTAGAGTGTTATTAGCCCCATTTTAAATGTTTTAAATGAGGATGAACACGACATCAAGGTCAACTGCTGCATTGATGGTAAATTCTTCAACTGGAAAAGGCTGCAAGCTAAGACCAAAGTGGAGGGAGTGTTGGTGCATGATTCTCTGTTTGCAGATGATTGTGCACTCAATGCAGCCTCTGAAGCTGAGATGCAACAAAATATGGATCACTTCTCTGCTTCTTGTGCTAATTTTGGCCTAATAATTAACGCTAAGAAACTTCAGACACTCCATCAGTCACCACCACACCATCCGTATGTGCAACCATCAGTTACAGCAAATGGAGTTTTGAATGCTATGGATAAGTTCACTTACCTTGGTAGTGTATTTTCCAGAGATGTACACATTGATAATAAGGTTGATGCACACATCACCAGAACTAGATCAGTGTTTGAGAGGCTTCGAAGGAAAGTATGGGAGAGAAGAGGCATTAGACTGACTACCAAACAAAGTCTACAGAGCTGTTGTGCTGACCTCATTGTTGTATGCCTGTGAAACCTGAACAGTATTCCAGCGCCATGCCAAGAAACTGAAGAGCTTCCATTTGAATTGTCTTAGGAAGATTCTGAAGGTCACCTGGCAGGATAAGGGACCAGACACTGAGGTCCTTACTCAAACTAAACTGACAAGCACTCAAACTCTGCTTCAGAGAGTGCAACTCTGATAGGCTGTTGAATGCAAAACGTATGCCTGCCAAAAAGACTGTTTTATGGAGGACTCACATAGGGCAGGCATTCACATGGTGGTCAGAAGAAGCTATCCAAGGATACTCTCAAGATATCTCTTAACTTTGGAATTGATTGTGTGACATGGGAGACACTGGCACAGGATCGCCCAGCATGACGTGCCCAAATCAAAGAAGGTGCTGTATTCTCTGAGCAAAGCAGAATGGAGACAGTGTGAAGGAAATGCAGGATGTGCAAGTTTAGAGAATTCACCCCATATTTTCACATGCACTATTTGTGCCCGATCTGTGGTGATCTGTGATCTGTGGAAAGCTTAGAGCATTCCAAGCTTGTATTGATCTGATCAACCACAGTCAGACACACTGAAACTTGATTCTAGCATAGTGATGTCATTTTGGTCCTCTTTGAGTACAAAGAACAACAACCAGCCCCATTTTACGGATGAAGAATGACTGATGCTCAGATGGAATAAGTAACTTTCCAGTCCCATAGCTAGTAAGAGGCAGATCTAAACAGAACTCAAATCCAGATCTTTGACTCTGCTTTCCACATGGTAAATAGTTTGTTAAACATAGGTTTGTTTTTTTTAAATGACTTCAGCAGAGTAAATTGTTTGGTTCTATAGAAGCTGAATTTTTCACTTTTTCCTCTTTAATTTTTCCCACCAGTGAAATGTAATAAATGCATTCACTTAATGTGTTTTCCCTATTCATCCATCTACTTTTATAGTATGTGGAAAAATGCAATAATTTCTTATAATACTAAATATTGTTTCAGTGTTTACATTCCTAAGCTGTTTTGAAATGGTTGTTGATGAAATCAGGAACCCTCATTTACCAATTATGTGAGTAAAACTCAGTCCAGGGATCCATAAGCTTTTGACCTTGGGTTGGAGTACAATAACACTTTCCTAGTTAGAGCCAAGGAGGAAGAGAAGACCATGGGGAGGCAGTGAAAGTGGCACCAGAACAGAGGACCAGGCAGCTGGCTTCTAACCCACCAGGTATCACCCTTGGGGTATGACCTAACTGGATTTTAGGTTTCCTCATTTGTATAATAAGCAAGTTCGACTTGGTGATTTCTAACATTCCTTCTGGGTTTGTTGGTTCCATATCTGAAGTGCTTGTAGCAATCAGACTAGCTTTGTTTTAAGCACAGTGGGTTATCCTACCTCTTGATAAACATGAAAGAGTCAAGAGGGGACAGAGAAAAACCTGACTCTTATTTCCCCTGGCATATCATCATGAGGATGAGGGTGGGCATAGGAAAGGGTAAACAGCTACCATAAAAGGACTGAGGCTTTGGAGAGGCAAGATGAGCCAACCTAATGGTTAGTTCCCTGGAACTCCATGCATTTTTGCTTCCAATCTATGACTGACCTTTTTTATTTCCTCCCCCATTCCCCCCACTGCCTTCTGACTCTTTGACTTTCAGTGGTCTGAGGACAAGCTTGCACTAACCTAGTTTGGGTTACTGGTTTAAGGGCCACATTCAGATTGTTTCTGTCCCCTAACATAGAGTGCCATTCTCCACCAGGATATTCATTTAATCACCTATACATGTTGACCCAACAGTAAGCTCCATAGGACCTACCGTGCATTGGTCATTGATGAACATTTGGTAAATATTTTTTGAAAAGAACACACATTATGAGAGAAAGGATTCATTGTTCAACACAAACTCTTGAGAAGACTGAATTAACAGTTTGTAGAAAATGCAGTATCTTGCACCAAGGGGAAGTGAGGAGAGCAAATCTTTAATTTCATTGCAGTAGGGAGCTGCCAATAAAGAAACTTCCTTTACTAGTGCAAATAGCAACTGCTCTGTAGTTTGCAGTCCTGGAAAGTTGTGTCATTCTAATATTACAACTTATGACACAATGATCCAAAATATAGCAAGTCTTAATAATGAAAAAAATTAGAGGACCTTGTAAAGTTATACCTTTCACAATTGTAGATAAGGTGAAAAATTCTCAACCACTTCACATTTGGAAAATGACTTTAAATTCTGCATAAGGAGATAATGAATTATGATTGTGTCATAACAAATATGAAGAACTTGGATAAAATATGGGAAAATTTATGTAAAGTGATGAAGAGTAAAGAAAGAACTGTTTACACACTCACTACAATTCTATAGATAAAGATGTGAATCAGCCATCAAGCTCATATTCAGTGTACTTGATGATATTGGTACCACCTTGTTTATTATATGGTTTAACCATTCTGGAAGCAGCTTGGAATTTTGCTTTAAAAAGTGACTAAAATGTTATTACCCTTTGTCTCCAGAGATCCCCCTAGTAGGCACATACCCCAGGGAGGTAAAAGATAGGTCTCATATATTCCATCATATGTTCCATTTATAACAACATTTTTTGTGGTATCAAAGAGGTGGAAACAAAATGGATGCCCATCAGTCAGAGCATTACTAAACAAATTGGTGTTACGTGGACGGAATGGAACATTTTAGTATCGTAAGTGATTATTATGAAGAATTCAGAAAACCATGGCAAGACCTAACCAAAACCAGAAAAACAAGGTAAATAGTAGGGGAACTGGCATTTATTAAGCACCTACTATTGCTAGGCATTGTGCTAAGCACTTTACAAATATCTCATTTGATCCTCACAATAACCCTATGAGATACAGTTGAGAAAACAAAGTCGACATAAGTCAAGTACCTTGTCCAGGGTCACATAGTGAGGAATTATCTGAGACTGATTTTGACTCAGATCTTCCAGGCCCAACAATTTAACTACTGCACCACCTTATCTTCCTCTAGGATAGGAAAGGATTAAAAAATCATAATAAAATTATAATAACCAGGTTTGGCCCCAGAGAAGAGATGAGAAAAAGTGCATCCTTCCCTTACTTGCAGATCCAGAGAATGGGTCTGAAACATTTAAAGTATTGTCAATTTGCTTGGTTGATTCCTTGCTATTTATTACTTTTGGGGCATCACTATGTCTCTGTTTCTTCTTCAATAAGGGGGTTGAAATGTCTTCTAAGCTCCCTTCTAGCTCTGAATTTATGATCCTGCAATATGGATTGGTTAGATTTGCTGAACCTTCCTCCCCATTTTGGAATCTTGGTACCACCACTGAAGGAGTTAATATCACCACCATGATATTTTTGAAATACGAAGGTGATAATAAAAACAAAAGACAATTTTTAAAAAGTTAATACAGATGCTTTTTCCTTTTAATGATCAGTAAGTAGGAAAAATACCTAATTAAGTATAAAATAGTTTAAAATGGTTTTTTGTAATGTTTAGGTTCCCTTGTTTTTTGAAGGCTTAAGCTTGTGCATGTGTATGTGTGTGTTTGCTGGTAGTCTTTTTTTCTGTACATTTGAATGCTTCCTAGAAGTTAAAATTATCAATCATTTGGGGGGGCACTGATGCAAAAATTTTTTTGAACAAGTAATGTTCTCTTAAATAACTGGATTACTTCTCTTTTCACTTACATAACTGACTTGATTCACAAATTCTCAAATACATGGTACAAAGGTAAATTTCATCACAGCCCCTGTGAAAATGTTCATGAATTTTGGGTGGTGGAACCAAATTATTTTCATTTTTATAGTACTTCTCCCATTCTTGGTAAGCCCTCAATTTCTGATGCTTACTAGATATTAACATAACAGATGATCAGATTATCATAGAATTTTCGAAATGGAAAGGATCCATACCCAAAAAAGTATCCCCACTACAACATACTCCCTATATGTCCATCTAGCCTTTGCTTAAGATCCCCAATGAAAGAACCCATTACCTTCCAGAGTAGCCCATTCAGTTTGGGAACAGCTTTGATTGGGAGGGAACTTCATGAGATCCAGTCTCAGTCTGCCTCCTTAGCATACCCACCCATTGTTTCTCTAATTTCCCTCTGGAACCAAACTGGACAAGGGTAATTCCTTTCCCATTTAACTTTTTTCACCTTCCTTTTGCTCATCTGAAAAATGGGGATGATAAAACCTTAGTAACTCTCTTATAAGGTTGTAGTTCTTTGTAAACTTTAAAGTGCTGCATAAGTGTCCACTGTTATAATCATTAGCGTAATGAAATGAGTCGGATTGTTGCTTCAGTTACTTATGGGTACAGGTGACCCTGAGTAAATCATTTAATCTCTCTCTGCCTCAGTTTCCTCATCTGTAAAATAGAAATGACATTAGCATCTACTGTCCAGGGGTGTCATCTTCACAACCCCACCCCAGGAGGAAGATGCCAACGTCATCTAATGGGATCGTATGTGAAGCACTTTGCAAACCAAGTACCGTATACATGCTAGTTTTTGTTACTGTTATTATTAGATAGCCTCTGAGTTCCTTTCTGGATCTATGATGCTATGAATTGAACTAGAAACACATCTGTCTTTGAGGAAATCACCCTTTCAACCACACTTTCCTTTATTGAATTTTATTTTTTAGGGCCAGTATTTTCTTCTTCTCTGATGCCAGGCATAATGATATTTTTGTGTAACTGTAGTATTATGTCTCTACTTTGGAAAGAAATATGTTGTCTGAGTGTCCAGCTGGAACCTAGAAGTATTGCTGGCTTGTGTCAAAACAGGAAGGAGAGTATTCCCTGGGCATGTGTATGAAAACAACTGTGCTGGATCTTCCTTTTATTTTTTTCCTGTTGAAAAAGTTCCATAAACCTGATAAAGTGTTTTTCTCTAAATCCTCTCTAGAAATGCATCAACAGAGGTGGAAGGATGAATAGATGATTTAAGAAAATTGAATTCTTAAGAGGTTGGTCTCTCGTGCCTTTCCCAGCTAGGGAATAGAGTGCTCAGTAAGTCCATCAGTCAACCAACATTTATTAAACGTTTACTATGTGCCAGGCATTGAGGAGCCAAATAGGAAATCAGAGAGACCCTTCCTTCCAGGAGCCTCCCATCTAATGATATAGAGGAGGAGGGAGAGCTTCCTGAGGTAGTAATGGAGCCAAGTGAGAAATGAGATGTTTTGAGCTAAACTCTCCATAAATGGAGGTTTGAAGTTCATGGCCTCACCCTCCAATCAGAGGAACAGAGGACGATGATGAGGTAGAATAACTATGGCAGGGAGCTCTTGGTCTCCTTAGGCAGGCTTCTCTTCATCCTCTTTGTGAAGATTACCCCTTAGGTCTAGGAATGCCTGGCATGGAGAAAAAAGGGAGGAGATAGAGGATTAGTCTTGAGTGTAAAGTGAATTTGAAATTTAGGTCTGGTGGTCCCCTCAACATGACACCCTGAAAGCTACTCTTACCCTCTTTCAAAATCCTTAGCTCATGAGCTGTCATTCACTTTGCCAGAGTAAGCCAGATGAGAGGAGTTCAAAGTAAAAGCCATTTAAGGAAGCCAATAGCATTGTAGTGACAATTAGATCACATAGCAAGTACTCAGGGCCCCCAGCACTCAGTAATAGTTACTGCCCATTCCTTAGAGGAGTGCTGTAAGCCAACCTAGCATTCCATCTCTCTTTGTCAATGTCACAAAAGGAAAAAGCACATAGGTGGTTTAACTCACTGCCTAATTACTGTTAGTCCAACAGGATAGAGAGTGCTGGTCAACCCAGCTAATGGTGCCTCCCACTCTGGGCCCTAATCACCATCAGAGTTCCATCTATTTCCACGTTGGCTGTATTCCTTTGGGCATCCCAGGTCTTGAGTCCACTCTCACCCATCTCAGCAAGATTTCAGTGAAGCTGCCATTCATTTCAGTCTCTCTTCTCTGTTAACCAACCCCTTCTTCCCTATAGCCCACCATGAGACAGTCTTGTCTTTAAATTTTTTATGGTAGGAGAAATGCCTACATGATCTAAGTCAATGATGCATGATGGGGCACAGTGGATTCTGTGCACAGCCTTCTGGGAAATGTTGTCCAGAGAGATCAACCCATCCGTGTAGGGACATGGCCCTATACTTTGTGCCTGGTTACAATAAATCTTTATTGACTAATGATACAAATAATTTGACCTGGCTTTCGGGTACATCTCTGTTTTAGTATTTTAGTTTTGTCTTATCACCACTCCTTCATTCTGGATCTCCAATGTCTCTAGGATGCACAAGTTGGCCCCTATCCACCAACCTTGTCTGCCACTACTTTTCAATATAAACTTTATACTCCAACTGGGCTATTCTTTTCTCTGACCCTGGGCACACTCTCTCTCCTCTATAAGCATCCAAATGCAACACCAATTGACTTTGGCCTGGCTCTCTGAGGGTCAGGCCTCTGACATCTCCTCCCTCAGGGCACTCAGATACCCAGAGGGGTTTGGGGTGTCACTCTTGTTTGCCATCACTCAAGGCCCCACTGGCTATGTTCCTCCCATTTCTAAGGGGCCATTGACTAGCATTCCAGTTCCTGAAAAGGAATATTGATTTCAGAGATCTCACCAGGACCAAGAAGAAACATTTGCTTCAACACCTTAGGGGAATAACCCTCTCTATATCACTTCAGTCTCTAGGGATGGACTTAGGCTTACAATTTAGCTTACTTTCTACATATCATTGACCTAACTAAGTTCATGTCCAACAACATGGCTACTAGCTTCTGCTGGGCTAGAGTCCTAGACCCTTTTTCCTCAGGGTATTGCTGCTGGTCTGGCTCTGACACATGGCCTGGATTTCTGGAATCCTGGATCTGCATTGCTTGGACTCCTGGCCCAGATCAGAAACTCTGCTTTCTGCACTTAAAATGGAAAAAAAAAAAAAAAGCAAAAGAAAAGGCCAAAGACCCAAGCCCTTCCTTTTGCCCTCCTGCTTCATTCCTTCCCTTCTCTTCCCGTCTCTCTTTTCTTCTTCTTCTTCCTTCTCCTTTCTCATTTTCCTCTCCTTTGTTCCTCTTCTCTGTTCCTTCCATTCCCTCCTCTTCTTCTTCCCCACTTGCTCTCTTTCCCTATCCCTCTCTCTTCTTGACTACTTACCATCTCTGTGACTTTGGATAAATCACTTCACATTTCTGTGTCTCTGTTTTCCTCCTCATTTGCTCTTATGATCCTTCCCTTTCCTTTTCATTTGTGATCTTTCTCTTTCCCATTTTTCTCCTTTTTTTTCCCTTTCCTCTCACTAGTAAACAATTTCCACCACTTTCATTTTATTTTGGTGAACTTTTTTCCATCTTTTCTTCTTTCCATCTCTTCTTTAAACATTTATTGATACAAGGCAGAATGTGCTAAATAGCATAAGAGAATGGTACAACTCAACTAACTATGGCAGCTGAGTCTTTAAGACTATAAGCTTTTGGAAGGCAGGAACTGCCTCTTCCATCTTGGTCATTTTGCCTCTACAAGGTCAGTAACATTTATTGAGCCTGCATCATGCTGTGGGGGAGGTACAAAGGAAATAAAAGGCATGATTCCTGTCTAAAGGGGTTTATAATAAAAATGTCATCTAATTCAGTATTTTGCATATGATAAGTTGTTGGGATTGGAAGCTCAAATCCGTGTGGATGGTCTCGGGCGGGTAAAGGTGGGAGCTTCTAAATCTTAGAGCTCTCACGAGACCCCCCCAGGAAACGGCAGGGGATCGAGGTGAATCGAGCTAGCTCGGGTATTTCCGCCTCTCCCCGGGAGATACGTGATGGGTGGAGTCTCCCTGCCCTCGAGATTGTCCCGGATTGGAGCACACCTAGTTACCTAACAGCACGGTATTGAGATGCAAACTGTGCGGCTGAAGGTTAAGTAGGATTGAGGAAGCCTGAAAGTTCTCTCTTAGCACGTGTGGAGCCAAGAGGACAGTAGGCTCCGCTCCTCCTCTTTCCTCTCTCCCCTCCCCCTCTCTCCCCGCTTGTACTTCTACTTCCAATCCCTTAAGCTTAGCCTCCTTAGGAAATCTCCCCCTCTTCCTCCTAAGGAAGACCCCCTGCACTTGTAACTAGACCCTGAAATAAAGCTCAACCCTTGTTCGACTCTGGAACGTCCTTTCTCTCATATGTGCATCCGGTTTTGGCCAGCTGAAGACCTCGGGAGGTGAGGTAAGAAAGACTCGGGTAGCCCAATACAGGCCTCTAGGCCTGGCAATAAGTAATGATGATACATTCTATGACCTTTTACAAACAAAACTGTGAATACCAATGTAGTTTCATTTTTATTCAACTTCCCCCACTTTTATACTCCATTTTCCTTATGTTTGCCCATTCCTCTTTAAAAATCACTCACTCTAGGGATGTAACTGATGGGCAAATGACATGGAATCATCCTGAAACACTTAAGTCCAACAACAGGGAAGGCTTAGAGAACTCAGGACTACAGAAGGACCTTGAGTTTAGGAAGAGATATAGAAGGAGGACAATTTGGGGCAAGTCTTCTTTTTAGAATGAAGGTGATTTTCTGACCAGAAGCCCAGCCCTCTTTTGTCCTGCTGGCTAATTTCCTCTAATTGCTCTTGTAGAAGGGCTGGCTCTTCAGCTCCTTCTTGAAGATTTTTGTTATCTTCAGGGTTTGAGTCAAGCAGTTAAGTATCTACTAAGCAGTTTAACCTGAGAGCTAGACTGAGATTGGCAAATTAATTAAAAACAACTAAAGTGATTTAAAAAAAGATTCCTACCCACCTGCCCTATCCCTTACCATGTATGTACACAAGATGCTCATTCTTTCACAGGTAATCATGTCATTGATGGAGGAGGGTATACATAGAGAGAAGATATGTGAACAGTGGTAACACATGGAGGGAATAGAGTGGCCAGGCATACATATGGAAAACACCTCTGTTGGATACTCACGTGACCAGAGTGCATATATAGTGGGGACACATGGGAAAGCTTGTGACAAGGATAAACTTGTGACCAAGTCAAGGTGATGGGGAGATGGGACTTGGACCCCTAAAAGGAAAAGACCATGTCTTTGAAAGCAACCCAGCCTCTGAATTTTCCCATGCATTTTAGTCACTCAGATCACTGAATTCTGGCCCAAGGCATCTGGTCCATCCCAGCCCACCTAGCTTACTTAATTAATTTACTTGACATTCCTTTCACTGTCCTCTTGGCCCACCCCAGACTTACTGGCATATATTTACCACCCCTTAATCCCATCTAGATCACCTAATTAGACTACTTGATAGGCCTTTCACCGTTGTACCTGGCCCATCCCAGACTAATTACCACTCCTTAATCCCATCCAGTTCTTCTCACTGTCTTTTTTGTGGATATAAGTATCATTCTCACCCCCATTAAGGCACTGATTCACTCGGAATCTTGCCTGCTCCTATTGGTGTTACAATAAGCATTGCTTCTCTGACTTGAAAGAAGGCTTGTGCTTGAATTCTTTTCAGGCAAACTCTCCCTGCACCCTTACATTTTGGGGTTCCCAGCAACCCCAAACCTCATTCAAGGCTCACCAAATGCCACACCCCCACTCCAACTTTCTACTGGCCATTGCCTCATTTCTGCCAGGGGTCTCATTATATTGCCTCTGTTGGTCTAAAGCATAGTACTCAGTACATATAAATAAAAATACTTGTGGATTGATTGAATGATTGATTATACTTGCCAAGCTGCTCTTTGCTACCCTCTGCTGGGTGTCCGTCATCTGTCACTGTTCACTACCGAGGTGGAGTGACTGGAAGCTTCTGGGGCAGTGCTAATGTTCTTTTAGTACTTAGCTGAGTGTGTGATCCAGGCGGCCAACAAAATCTATCAGAATCCCACAGGCTAAGCTTGTCTATTTTTGGACTGCTTTTCTCAGGTGCAGACTTACAGTCCTTGCTTCCAGACAACTATTTGATCGGGTTAGAAAATTCTGTTTTAACTCCTCTTAATTAACTGTTTGCGATCCTGTATTTCTGAAACTCTTTTGGAGCCTTGAAAAAGGAGCCATGTGAAAGCTGGGGTACAGAGACATCTTGCTCCCAGGGTCCTCTTGACCCCAACAAAAACTCAATAGAGTCAAGGTCATCATCACTTATCAAAGCTGGTTCATATTTTTGTCTTTATTCTGAATAACTGTCAAGAGTAAAACCCCCAGGATACAGAACCCACTCTAAGTGAACAATAAGTTCTGAGTGGGCCAGGCCTTTCAAGAGCAGATTAAAAAAGAATGACCATATGTTTGCTCTGTCTTCAGGGCCCTTTATTCTAGCCAGCAAGAAACTCTCTTGATCTCCCAACTATAATAAATAAGGAAGGGCTATATGGTGTAGTATAAATTATAAGTGTAATAGGAATTTCAAAGAGAGGGTGAGGAGGGCACCACAAAGCAGGGAAAACTTCAGCTGTACCTTGATAAAATGAATATCCAATGACATATGGTGATAGAATGCCTTCTATGTGCCCCAGTGCGGGAATATCTGTTTGAAAACAAAGACCTTTCAAACTTTTCCTAATTCAAAATCATAAAATTGAAGAGTCAACAGGAAACCTTAGGTATAATTTTTTCCATCCTTCTGGAGGAGTTTATGATTGTTTTTAGGGGAAAATAATGATATATGACCAAATGCAAGGCAGAATTGTGTAAGTGTTCTGAAAGAAGTGCAAATAAAACATTAAGGAAGTTCAGACGTGGGAAAAGATTGTAGCTTCTAGCCACTGGAATCACTAAGGGCTTCATGGAAGAACTGAGTCATATTTCAGTTGATCTGATTGTCCCTCTTCAGTGTATCAAAAGACCAATGATTACCTCAGTGGGTACTCCTTGATTCATGCATGTCCCAACCCTTTAATTGATTCTTTCAGGAGCTGTTCTTTTAGTATCCCATTTCTTCAAATGCCTTACAAAATTTATGGTACTATTTGGGTTATTACTTGTTCAAATCCAGAGCTCCAAGAACCCACCATTGTGTATCCATGGCAGATCATGTCACAACCAAATGCAGAGTAAAAGACATTCAGTGAATCTGGTTACCAAAGTAAACAGCAAGGAATAGAATGAGGTTGTAGCTCTCTGCAGTTGCTCCAATTGTTTCCAGCAACAATCCATCCCCCATTAATTCCCTTGTCTCCCAAACAAAGCTAGAGAGGGACACAAATCACTCATGGCACTGGTGTTGAAGAAAAGAGTTGGGGGCTGCTCTACGTAATTGGCTCCCATTCCATCTCAATGCAACCATCTAGAGAGTATTAACTTTTCTCAGTCATGATCAGTGTCTTCATGAGATGCCCAACCTCAGTTTACTTTTTGCCCACCTCTGTGCTATAGACACCATCTTTTCTGACACTGCATCTTGGAATCCTGCACCAGACTCCTTCACAAGACTCCAGCAATGTTGTTTTTAAAGCTCCCAGACTGGGGCTTCTTCACCCCCAACCAGGTACATAATCACTGATGCCACCATGTGATTGGAAAATTACCTCTAATGATTGAAGAAGTCCTCTCAGTTTCAAGAACTAGAGGAAATGAAGAGTTCATGTTTCTTCTACACTATGACCAACAATGTCATTGCTTATCGGCCATCCTTGGCTGGTCCTTGGACAGCTGTCCAAACAAATTCCTCCATCATAGAGCTGAAGAGGGGCTAAGAAAGTGTCAGAAGTAGAAATGTAAGCCAAAATAAGTTATGCTTCAGTGATTCAATCAGTTCAGGATCTCATCCATGAACCTTTTAATATCCTCCAATTTTTTTGTGATTCTTCTCCATGCCTTTCCATAATCCATCCACGTAGGAACATTCAGTGTGCCAGAGGCTCTCTTCAGGGCATTTGGATGTTTTAGGGATACCATCAGCAACCTTTGGCCTATTCTTCTGTTCAGTATCATTCGACATAACTGGCCTGCTAGACTATTAACCCTAATTCTTGAATGCCAGTGTTGTTACCATTTTGTTCAGTCTTTTTTTTCAGTTGTGTCTAACCCTTAGTGACCCCACTTGGGATTTTGTTTTAAAAGATACTGCATTGGTTTGACATTTCCTTTTCTAGCTCATTTTACAGATGAGGAAACTGAGGCAAACAGGGTTAAGTGACTTGCTTAGGGTCACACAGCTAGTAAGTGTCCAAATCTAGATTTGAACTCAGGAAGATAGATCTTCCTGACTCCAGGTCAGGCCTTCTATCCTGTGCATCACCTAATTGCCTGTTGTTACCATATTATGGTATTATAGTGTTACCATACTATGTACCAATTTCCAGGAAGGTCTGCTGGTTACTACTGGTTGCTAATATGGTCATTGGTATAATAGAAGAAGAAAGCGATTTGGAGTCAGAGGACCTAAATTTGAATTCTAACCCTGCTATGTCTTCTCCATGTGACTTTGGGCAAATTATTTCACCTCTCTGAGACTCAGTTTCTTTATCTGCAAAAAAAGGAGTGGCGGGAGATTATGGATTAGATTATCTCAGGGGTCTCTTCCAGTTCTAAATGCTATTCTCTAACAACGTTCCCCATTTTAAGTGCTCCCTGGTTGGGTGGGTGTGGGTAATAATGGAAATTGGTCCCCTATTTGTACAAGATATTGCTTACTATATATATGCAAGTTAGGCTGGGAAATCTTCAAGGTAGTCATTGGTAATGAGAAATACTTTGTGGAGAGTTAATGAAAAATCAAAGATTAGACTTATCAGTTTGGGTAAAAATTTCAGTGTAGGCATTATGTTAGCACTTCTCAATTGTCCTGTACTTCTCTCCTGCCATTCCTCCATCATTCTTCTTTTCAAATTACCTCTTATTTATTTTGCTTATGTCTTGTTTATAGTGTTGTTTCCCCAGAAAGAATATAAGCAACTTGTGGGAAGGGATCCTTTTATTTTTGTCTTTACATTCCTGATACCTAGTTGAGTCCCTGGCACATAGTTTTGTTTGTTTGCGTTTGTCCTTTGTTGCCAAAAAAGACCATGCCATCAGATAAATGATGACATGACTTGCACTTGCCTTTGTTTTGAGTGAGGGAGGGCTGTGCAGGTCACCAGCCTCACTTCTCCTCCAGAGCCATCTGAATCCAGTGACCAGATATTCATCGGGATGACTGAAGATGGCCCAGGATGCACTGGGAGACCTTGGGCCCTTTAGGACAAGGTCTTTGTAGGTGCTCACTTAGGATGAGGCAATGCCCATTTATGGAATAGACCTGTTTAAGAAGTAGCCAGGGCATGGACCCTTTAATGAGGCCAAGAAAAGACATCAGGCTGGGAGGGAAACAGCAATAGTTACTATTGATAATCACTATAAAGCTAGGAGGGTCCAGTGGAGCCCTTAGGCAGGGGCCCACTGGTGTCCCAGCTTCAGAGTGTAACAGGTTTAAGGTTTTGGGAGAGGACAGAAGAGGGGAAGGGAGAGGAAGGGGAGGGGGGAGAGGAGGGGAGGGGAGGGAAGGAGCCAGTAAAACCCAAGTCAACTTGGGCATCTTTTGGCCACCCAAATTTACCTTCCTTTGGAGAGGAGAAGGAAGGGGAGGGGGAGGCAGACAGGAGAGGAGGAGTTAAGTTATCCAACTAGCTGAGTCCTCATTCAGCCGGTTGCAGTTACACAAGATGAATGTAAGGGAGTATATGTATGTCTAACTCTAGGATACATATGATTGGTCAGAAAGTAGTAAATGTCATTATGACCCAGTACACAGCTAGTTCAGTCACTACACAGCTGGTTCAAACTAATAAATTCTGTAAGTGCAACTGGCTGCTGTAGCAGGAAGGGAGGTAACAGTTTTTGCTGAGGTAGGTTGTTCTTGGGCTAGGAAGAAACTGACTGGGATAGTGTTTTGAGACTAGGGAGAAATGTGATTTTTGAGAAAAATGTGATTTTAGAATTGGGGTTCAAGCACAGGCATCCAGACATTATCATAGGCACTGGGTTAATTTAGCACACTCTTTTGTAAAGAATGCATTAACAGATAACTACTAAGCTAGGATGCAATTTTCATAGCAATTAATATAAACTTACAGTTAAAAATAATTCTGATTTGCCTGGGATCAAATATAGCATTTTTTTTTGTCTTTACCACCACAAAAAATCTAATTAAGTGCCTACTATGTGCCAGATACTGTGCTAAGTGCTGGGGATACCAAAGAAATAAAAAACAAACAGTTCTTGCTTTCAAGGAGCTCACAGTCTAATGGAAGAGAAAAACATGCAAACAACTCTATATACAAACTAGATATATACAGAACAAAGTGGAGATTATCCACAAAGGGAAGGCACTAGTGTTGAGAAGAATCAGGAAATGCTTGTAAAATGATTGATGGTAAGAATTATAGCATTGAAGAGACTCTTCTATGGTTTGGTTTGTGTGTTCTCTATGCCTATTGGACTGAGTGGGATTTTAGATAAATCTTTACCTTTCTAAGGAATATTAGTGTAGTATAGACACAAGAGACCAACTATATGCCTCCGATTTTTGCCTACGTGAGAAGGAAGTCTGTTGCCCCAGAAAATTTCCTTCAGGAAAGCACGAAGTGCATTGACTGTCATCTGAGGTCTAGGGCAGATGCACATTCTTAGTCTCTGCCATGTGGCGATGTCAGCATAAGGGACTGAGCTATACCATGCTTCCCCACCAACAGCCATGTTGATGAGGTTATGAGTCTGAACCCACACCAAAATGAATCTTTGGAAGAAGACTTCAGTGGAGGGAGATCTCTGTGATCCTGAATTCAAATCCAGTCTGAAATACACACTAGGTGTGTCACCTTAGGGAAGTTACTTAACCTCTGTCTGCCTTGGTTTCTTCATCTGTAAAATGGGGATAATAATAGCACCTACCTCTTAGGGCTGTTGAGAGGATCAAATGAGATAATATTTGTACAAAGTGTGCCTGGCACATAGCCAGTGCTATATAAATGTTAGCTATTATTGTATTATTTTTATTTCTGTTAAATATTTCATCTAATTAAACCATTATAAAGCCCTCCTGTGGAAGAGCTCTGTCTTGGCCATCTTTATTATCCCCCTCAGTGCCTAGCCCAGTGGTTTGGAAGGGTCTCCCTCAAATCTAATTCACTTGCAAGTCAAGACATCAAGACATCTGATGTCACAAGAACAAAGGATCAGCAACTGTAACAAAAAGGTGTCTATCCTTTGTCATCCTGGGTCCTGAAGATCCGCTCAGGAAATAATGGAGGCGCTGGGTAAAGAGGAGGCACTCAATAAATGTTATAGTGTTATAGCGTCTCTAGAATTCTTCCACAGTATTGTCCTTCACACACATCAAGTTCCAGCCAGATTGGTTTGCTTGTTGTTGTTCCCAATGAAGTCTCCAAGTTATAAAATATCTATTGATATGGGCTCAGAGGATACACTTTTTAAAATCAGTGTTATCAGTCTTCACAAATGACCCTAGGAGGTAGGGGCTTTACAGTGGAGGAAACTGAGGCAAGGGGCGTTAAGTGACTTGTCCAAGCAAGCTTCCTATCCTCTCTAAGCCAAATGGGAATACTCCTACCGCTTCCCTCCACTGTGTGGAGAATCCTAGCAGACAGACTGAGTAAGGTGCTTGCAGATCTGGATACACTAAATGAGTTATTATTAGTTCTGGCTCCTCGCGGGACGTCCTCAGTTTCAGGAAACCAGTTCTAGCATCAGGTTTGCATCCGAGGTGCGGTCCGTAGGTCAGACGAGGGAGCTGGACCAGATTGCTGCAGCCCCAGCTCCTAGAAGTGTGGACGGCGGGAGGCAGGAGGATGGAGCCAGCAGCCGGAGGTCCCACTAGGGAGATTTGAACGTGGGTGCCCTTCCTGGAGGCTCCACCTCTGAGACTGTGATAGCGCACAAGGGCACTTAGTGTTTACGGAAAGAAGGAAGGAGGGAAGGAGGGAAAGAAGGAAGGAAGGAAGGAAGGAAGGAAGGAAGGAAGGAAGGAAGGAGGGAAGGAGGGAAGGAAGAAGGAAGGAAGGAAGGAGGGAAGGAGGGAAGGAGGGAAGGAAGAAAGGAAGGAAGGAGGGAAGGAGGGAAGGAAGGAAGGAAGGAAGGAGGGAAGGAGGGAAGGAAGGAAGGAAGGAAGGAGGGAAGGAGGGAAGGAAGGAAGGAAGGAGGGAAGGAGGGAAGGAAGAAGGAAGGAACGAAGAAGGAAGGAAGGAAGGAAGGAAGGAAGGAAGGAAGGAGGGAAGGAAGGAAGGGTGGGGCTAGTCCAAAATCCCGACATTGGATGGATGGGGAAATTGTGGCAAGGAACGTAACCACATGGTTAGGCAGCAATCCCCGATCAGCATTTATTAAGCACCTACTATGTGCCTGGCACTGTACTGCAGGCCAAAGACAGCGCTGGCCCTCGAGGGGCTCACACTCGATTGGATCAGAGGTGGGATCTGAACCCAGGATTTCTGCCCCCAGACCCGGTGCTCTTCCTCCCGCGGTTCCCCTCCTGGGCCTCAGTTTCCCCAGGTGTCCAACCCAATCGCGGGCGGGGGCGGGAATCCAGGCTACACGTGCCCAGCAGCTGCCGGCGCTCGCAGCCTGGCTCTGGGCCGGGGGGGCGGGGCCTTGGCGCGGAGGCCCCGCCTCCCAGGTGTGCTTCCGGCCGGCCCGGGGCCCTGGCCCCGCCCAGAGCCTGTGGGGGCGCGCCGGGGCGCGGGGCCGCGCTGGGCGGCGGCGGGGACGAGGACGGCGGCCCGGGGAGCGTGCGCGCGGTGACGTGCCGGGCGCCATGTTGGGGAGCTGATTGTGGGCGCTCGGGAGGTGCTCCGTCGCTCGCTCGCTCCTCTCGCTGCCGGTGCCACCGTCGCCTCCGTGTGTGTGCGTGTGTGCGCGTGGGGGTGTGCGGTGTGTGTGTTCGAGAGGGCGAGTGTGCGGGCGTGTGTGTGCGTGAGAGAGAGGGGGCCGGGACGGCGCGAGTGTGCGCGCGTGTGCCTGCGTGTGTGCGGCCTGCGTGGGGGCGCGCGTGTGAGGGCGGCGGGGGGGCGGCGGCGTTCCGGGCCCGGGGACTCGGGACTCCGCGGAAGGAGGCGGCGGCGGCGGCGGCCGGGGACGCGGGCCACCATGGACATGGAGAGACTGCAGGAGGCGCTCAAAGGTGGGGGCCGGGGGAGGGGGCTCCGGGCGCCGACC
Organism: Notamacropus eugenii; assembly: GCF_028372415.1. Lineage (NCBI taxonomy): Eukaryota > Metazoa > Chordata > Mammalia > Diprotodontia > Macropodidae > Notamacropus > Notamacropus eugenii. The sequence goes on along the minus strand of NC_092874.1, from coordinate 450,210,981 downwards.
CCCCCTCCCGCCGGGCCCCGGGGGCAGCCCCGCCCCGCCGGGAGCTTTGTGCCGGGAGCCGTCGGGGCTGGGGGGGCGCCGCACCTCTCCCTCCCCTCCCCCCCGAAACCCGGGCTGGGGGGAGGAGGAAGAAAGAAAAAAAAAGGGAAACCGGAGCCGTCCCCGCCCCCCACTTGTTGGCCTCCTCGCGGACGGACGGACGGGCGGCCGGGAAGTTTTCGGACGGCCCGGCCCGGCCCGGGGTGCCCTGGGGCCGGGGGTTCGCGCGTTCCAAGCCGCAGGCTGGGGGTTCGGGTTGCCAGGGAGAGGCTCCCCGGGCTGGGGAGGGGGCGGCCCCCGGGTCCGTCCTGGGGTGCTGTTTGCCCCTGGCTTTCCTGCTTCCCTTGAATGACAGGGGGACGGACTCGGGGAAAGTTTCCGATTGGAAGGAGCCTGGGGTGGGGGGACGACGGGGGCGGCCCCGGGCTTGCGGGGGTCGCGGAGACCGGGGGTCGCGGCCTTGTAACCGGTCCTTTTCTGTCTCCATCCCCTGCCCAGACTTTGAGAAGAGGGGGAAGAAGGAAGTGTGTCCGGTGCTGGATCAGTTTCTTTGTCACGTCGCCAAGACCGGGGAGACGATGTGAGTTCAAGAACTTTATTTTAGGGGCTAGAGGAGGGCTCGTGGTCCGAGGCTGTGCTGGAGTTAGTGCGAGAGTTCAACACCGGCCAGACCTGGACAGCTAGGCTCCCAAGTCCGCTGGCGTGGAGCGGCCCGTCCTGGGAAGCCTGGCCGAGCTGTCATCCCTGCGAAGCGTCTTTGTAACGTTCCTCATTCTTTCCTTTAGGAGCCGGGCTCTTGTTCGCTGCCTCGTGTCCCGTTTGTTTGGGGTTAGCCTGGGAGACCCTGGCCCCAGGAGTCTGGGGAAGAGTTGGTTAGACTCGTACTTTGTGGTCCTGAGCCTGAGACTTCACTCCTCAGTGCCCGGGGCACTTTCCTTTGAATTGGCCGGGGTGTCTTGGTGGGGCTTCCAGAGGTTCTACTTGAGGAATTCCTTGTACTGATGATTCAATCCGAGGTCCTGAAACAAGTGTGCATCAGTGAAAAGGAAGAAATGCCCTCGCGTTCTTTTGGTCGTAATGGGAAGAAACCATTTCTTTTCATTTTGTAATTAAATTGTCTTTTGTAGGTAACATTTTCTTCAAACTGGTGTCTGATCTGGTGTAATGTTGTTAAGTGTGAAGCCCCGTATCTGTTGGTTTTTATTTTTCTTGGGTTAGGGAAAGAGGCAGATATTTTATTAGTGACATTTGCTCCTGTTTTCATGTGTCCTAGAAACTTTTTAGGATAACTGACTTGTTACACTCAGCATTTTATTGGACACTTGACCTGAAAGTCACCTTCATTTTAAGAGTTGGAGGATGTTTTTATCCATATCATGTGTAGATGTTGGTGTGTGTCACAAGGATTTGTTTTTGTGCTCTACCTAGGTTAATCTCTGGAAAGCTGAGCTGCATTGATGACTTCCTTGTTGTCTCAGTTTTTGGCAGGAAGGGGAAAGGTTTCTTTGGGTGCCATGCTAGGGAATAAGCTCTCTTTCTGGCTCCTTACTCAACTCTTGATTTGAGGCCTAGTACAAGATTATAAGCTTCAGCAAGTGATAGGTTCTTATTTTTATCAAGTATTGAATTCATACAGGATTTGTTCGTACTTGTATACTGTATCATTAACAAGTTTAATCTCAAAGAGAAAAACAGAACTTTAATGCTTAAACTAATGAACCTGTTCTAAAAGGTTTTTAACCTTTCCAGAATTCTGCTAAAAATGTACCAGTGAGTTGAAAGGTGACTGTCCATTTAGAAAAAATGCAGCTTGAGAAAGATATTTGCCTTAAATGCTATAATGTTGGGCTGTGTATGTACTGTAATTTTGAGAAATGATGAAAAGTAAATATACAGTAGGTACGTTATTTTACTATTTAGTTGAAGACAAGCCTAAAAATTATTAAAGTTTTGTTTGCTTAAGTACATTGATTTCTAGAATATCACTTATACAGGCTCACATTTTTAATCCTTATAGTTTGACTGATCAGTTAAGCCAAACATCTTTATCTCAGCAGGACATTTCAAAGGAAAGCAGTGGCATTGTTCATGGTCCCAAAACTTCTGAAGCTTTCCAATAGATAATTACTACTAATACCATCTGTGAGTAAATATATAAGGAGACCAATAAACCTGTCTGAATGATAAGATGGTGTTATACCTAGTTTTAGGATTTTTTAATTTATAAATATGGTAAAGAAGCCAATAGGCAGTTCTTTGAAAATTTCTTTTACTGACTCACTATTTGAATATGTCTATTTATTTGGAAATTATTTTTTATCCCTATTAGGGAATTTAAATGAATTTAGTTACCACAGTAAATATTTGTGAAATATCAACATCTGGAGTTAAAACAATCAGTATTTAAAGCTATTCATTCTGAGATTGTGGAACATTTTGTTTTCTTACCACACAACCAAGACATGTTTATGCTTTTTGCTTAGCATTTAATTTTTTCCCAGAATGGGTATGGATTAACTTTTAGTAGTGAAAGAGAAACTAAAATATTTGTATACCTCTTTTCCTCCGTATATTTTATGATTGTCTAGTTTTGTCAGGTCTTTGATACTGTAGCTGGGGAAAGAAAAATGTAAGAATAGCAATTTAGTTTTTGAATATAATTTATGTGAGATATTATGTTAGAATTTCAAACTTTTGGTCATTGGTATTTTCATTAAGACATAAGAAGATGCAGGATGCAGTAAAAATAAGTGAAAAGTAAAGTAAAAAAGTGAAGTAAAAAAGCTTATGAATGAAATTCAGAAATGATTAACTTTCCATCAACTTTTAAAGGTTACCTTATTATTGACATTTTTATTGTGCTTTAGTATTTTACAGTTTGCTTTATCTGTATTATCTTACTTTGAGCCTTAAAATAGGCCTGTGAAGTATTACTTTTTTCCATTTTACAAGTCATCAAAGTCTTGGAGATTAAGTGCCTACTATGTCCCAGGCACTATGTTAAATCCTGGGGATACATAAAGGGCAAAAGACAATTCCTGTCCTCTAGGACTCAGAAATGTGGGAGATAACAAGCAAACAAAATATGTTCAAATAACCTATATACAAGATAAATAAAGAATTAAAAGAGAGAAGATTACTAGAATAGAGGCTTGGAAAGGCCTCCTGTAGAAGATGGGATTTAATTGGGACTTGAAGGATGCCAGGGAAGCCAGTATGAGATGAGCATTTCAGGTATGGGGGACAGCCAGAGAAAATGATGGATACAGCCAGGAAGCCAGTGTCACTGGATTAAAAAATATGTGTCAGGGAGTAAGATATAAGAAGACTGGAAAGGCCTGGAAGCCTAAGTTATGAAAGAGCCATTTGTATTTCATCCCAGAGGTAATAAGGAGCCACTGGAGTTTATTGAGTTCAGGACATGACATGGTTAGACCTACACTTTAGGAAAACCACTTTGGTGGCTGAATGGAGGATGGATTGGAGTGAGGAGAGGCTTGAAACACACAGACTCTAGCCCCTTCCCATTGAAGTTGTTGAGGTGTTAGTGATGAAGGCCTGCAGCAGGGTGGTGTCAGTATCAGAGTAGAGGAGTTCACAGAACAGATCCCTTTCGTCAAAGTATTCATTCTGCAAAACTTGGACTTGATCCAAAGGCTGAACCAAAGGACCTAGAAAGCCACAATATTTCTCATCCTGGTAGAAAGAATAAAGGGAGAAGAGAAGAGAGCTCAGAACAGAACCCTGTGGGACACTTACTGGTAGAGGGCAAGGGCTGGCTGGCTGAACATCTAGCAGAGGAGGGGTCTGACAGGAGGAGAACCAGGAGAAACTTGTCCCAAAACCTAGAGAGAAAGAGTGTTGAGGAAGAGAGGAGGATCGACAGTGTCAAAGCTGAGGAGAGAATATGGAAGTCATTGGATTTGTGTATTAAGAGACCATTGGTAACTTGGAGAGAACATTTGGTGGAATGATCAAGTCACAAACTGGATTGTAAAAGGTTAAGGAGAGAGTAAGAGGAGAGAAGGTGGAAGCAGCTATTGGGGATTAGACAGACTTTTTTTTTTTTTACCCCACCCCCACCCCATTATTATTTATTTTTAGCATTTAAAAAAAATTCCAATATTAAGTTCTAAATTCTAAACTCTCTACCTCCTGCTCTTCCCTCACCCACTGAGAAGGCAAGAAACGTGGTATCAGTTACATATGTGAAATCATGCAAAATGTTTCCCTATTAGCCACGTTTTGAAAAAAAAAAAAGTGAAAAAATTATAGTTCAGTTTGCCCTCAGACTCTGTCAGTTCTCTTTGGAGGTGGATAGCATTTTCAGTATAAGCCCTTCATTATATTGATCAGAAAAACTAGTTGATCATTGCACAATATTGCTGTTAGTGTGTACATCATCTCCTGGTTCTCGCCTCTCTTTATCATCAGTTTATATTAGTCTTCGTTGGCCTTTCTGAAACCATCCCCTTGTCATTTCTTACATCACAATCATATGCCACAACTTGTTCTCCCTTTCCACAATTGATAAATATTGCTTCAATTTCCAGTTCTTTGCCACCATAAAAAGTGCTGCTATATTTTTTTACTCACATGGGAAAAAAACTTTAAAGAATAGGTTACTTATTCTTTAAGGATGAATTGTGAGGACTCCTCTGAACGATCGGCTTGGAAACTGGCAACATAAGAGTCCTTCAGTGAATAGTGACTGGGTTAAATTGTAACAATGCGTTTTAAAAGTTTATCGAGGCCAAAAATGAGGCTAACTGCTGACCAGTGATGTCTGATGACCAAAATGTGCATTCTTACTACTCATTTAGGAATGTCAACATATAATTATGTCTCTGCATAGCTATATATCTCTTTAACGTATTGAGATGTTCTTGAGTGCAGATTTTTTTTTTCCATTTTGTATCTACCAAGGCCTAGTAGTGTATACTCAGGATCTTAAATATGCTTATTCATTGACTTGAAAGGAAAGAACAGAGCAGTGTAATTTTAACACAGGGGTTCAATCTGAGAGGATCTCAAATTGGAATTAGGGGAAAAACATTGTTCAAGTTTTACTTTTGAAAACTTATTATGAAAAAGACAGGAATAGGACAGTAGGGTCTGCACCATGAGTTCTTGTAATTTTATTTGATTTGTACCCCCTTTGTTATGTGTATCTGAACTGGATTGTTAATGTGTGTTTCTCACTCTTTCCAATTTAATTTCTTGTTGCTGTACATTTGATCAAGTATTTGATGGTATAGTCAATCTCAGAGGGGAAGACCCTCAGTGTTTCTGGCCAAAACTGAAACAATTGCAATTTTACATTCTCTCTGAGCCAAACTGTGACCAAGTGGGTCTTGGCCTGGGACCTATTGTTAGCCAATCTGAAAGCTAGAATGATTTGGTTTTAAGACTGGTCCTTAAGAAAGAAACCTAACCAGGTAAACCCTAGTTGTTTTCTCAATCAAAATTTACATTCCTTTGACCAATAATAGGTCCCAGCCTAAACCTCATTTGGTCATTGTTTGGGTTTTGATTGCTCTGGGTGAGTGTAAATAGCAATTGTTTCTGTGGGGTTTTTTTGGGTGATTGTTTTCTGACTGGATAAAAGAGGCCATTTTCTGTCTCATTTCTTACCTAGCCTTGATCACTGATCGGAAGTTGTCTCAGTCAGACTGAGACCTGTTAAAGACCTTAGCTTAAAAAGGCCACTGTCACCCACTGCATCTAGGGCCATCTCCAGTTATCCTGATATATGTCTTGCCACTGGACCCAGATGGCTCAGTAGGAGAAAGTGAAGCTGGTGCTTTTGCCCAGCCCTCCCTCACTTAACTCCAATTCACTTACATGTCACACCATCACTTCGCTGATGTCATGGTCCTCTTAGAGAAGAATGAAGGATAAACAACTTCTCCTTTTTACACATGTACAGTGTTTTAGTCAAGTGGACTACTCTGTTGTGTGAACCTGTCCCTCCCCTCTTAGCTTATATGTTTAGTATAGCTATAGGTGAGCTTTTGTTTTCCTCATTAAAATATAAACTTGAGGCCAGAAACTTTCATTTCTTTCTTTGTATACCAAGTGCCTAGCACAGAACCTGGCACAGTGTAGGCACTTAAATATTTGTTGCTCAATTAATTCGTATCTAGTACTGAAACAGATGGAGCACACTAAGAGATACATGAGGAACTGTACCTGCAGAGAACCTCGTATCACCTCCCACCTCTTGTGTACCACTATCTAAGTTTCTGTAGCCAGCTAACTTAAGTTTTAGTTGCCTCATCTGTAAAAGGAGGGGGCTAGTCTACATATTTTCTGAGGTCCCTTCCAGCATCAGATCTGAGACAGTCACTTGTTTTATTAAACTTAATATCAACAAAGATTCAGGAAAACATGACTATAGAACGAATCCTTGCTCTATTGCTTGCTACCTGCCGTGACCTTAGGAAACATCTCTGGGTCTTAGTTTCCTCATCTGAAAAATAAGAGGGGTGGACCACATAGTTTTCAAGATCCTTCTTAGCTCTAAATCTTTCAGAAATTTCCTCTAGGTCAAGATTTCTTAAGCTGGGGTCCTCCAGCTATTTTTTTCGATGTTTTGACAGCTGTTTCAGTATAATTAATTTCCTTTGAAATTCTGTGTATTTTTTTCATTTAAAAGCATCATTCTGAGAAAAGGAGCCAGTGAGCTTCATTAGGTTGCCCAAGGAATCCATGACTTAAAAAAGGTTAAAAAGCCATGCTTCTCTCAGATTAGCAGTAAAACTCAATTACTTGTTGTGTTTAAATGCCTGTATAAGCTTTAATGCAAATATGACTTAAAAAAAAACTGGTGGAAGGATACCATGTTTCATAGTAGAGAGAACAATTATTGTTGAATAATTTGCATTTATTTAACCAAACACTTTATTTTATACATATGAATACCATAAAACTTCTAAATTGTATCCTGTAATTGTCACTACTTACCTGTTCAAATCTTATCAGGTGTTCTGCCATATCTATGCTGAGCTATTAATGCTTCATATAGTGCAGTTTTTTTTTCCAGACTCTTATTTGGAAACTATTTTTGATATAGAAGACGATATACATATGTCTGTGTGTGTATATATGTGTTTTTGTGTGTATAGATACATATATATCTATCTCTGAGTTCCTTCCCCCCACCTTTCTCTTCCTTTTGATTCTTCCAGGTTTGTTTCCTTTCAGTGCTATGGCCTCTTAGGTATTGTTTAACCTTTTCCAAATAGCTTCTCAGAAGTTTCATCCTCAGTTCTGCCTGCCTAGAGTGATTGCTTTAAAAATTGTAACCTATAATTGGTTAACCTAGGCCTTTAATTATCTGGGGACTTCCAGGTGGAAGTACTGATTTTGGAATCCCCAGTGTCTACTTAGGTGTCTTCATTCCTCCTGTTTGCTCTGTTCTCATGTTTACTTCCTGATAAATCTCTCAGAATACTTTGAAACTCAGTTTGGAATTATGCTTTTTTCATAGAAGCCAGGCTTGAGACTACTCTGCATTATTTGTTTCTCTATAATGCTGTCCTCAGTCTCCCATACATATCTGTTACTCTCACATCTCTTGCTTTGGCATCACTGACCATAGATGCTAGCCAGGATATGTCATAGGAACTATTAGACAGTGTTTTGTCTCTGTGCATTTTGAGGAAAAAGAAAAAGACATTTTCTGGCAAGTGTCGTGAGGTAAGTAATTTGTATGAGTTTGCAACTGATTTATTTCTGCTTTCTGTCTAGGAAAAAGGTGTCTTTTATATAACGGCATATTAAGTAGATAGGTGTGGATAGTCCCTTAGAAATGAAAGAACCCATCCTTGCTGGATTTAGAATAATTGCTAGGAGTCAGTCTTTCCCATAGCTTTTCACCTAAGTTGAGTACTGCATTTCTACGTAGTAGCAAAAACTTACTATTTAATTCTTTACCATCAAACAAACTATTTATACACATTGCACTTTAAGGTTTGCAGAATGCTTTTGCATGATTTAATTTGGTCTTCAGAACATTTCTGAGCTTAAGATCACAGATTGTGTCATCCTAGTTTTACAGATAGAAAACTGAGGCTTAGGATGGTGAGAAATGACTTGCTTGGGGTAGTCACCGAGGCAGAGTCAGGAGCGTGGTGAAGTGTCTCTTCCTTCATCTTCAAGCCATGTTTTGTTTTTTTTTTGTCTTACCTTTCTCCCTCTACTAACCATGTATTTTGTAAGGAGGGTGAACCTGGAAATTAGATTTTTCTACAGAAAAACAAAGAAAACTAGGTATAATTTTAACCAACATGAGGAGAATTTCGTAGTTTACTTGATTTTATAGTTTATACCCTTTTGGAGACTGTTCTCTTCTGGACAGTGGTCGACTCCAAAACATATTTCATCTCCTCAATTGACCTGAAATGATTCTGAGAAATAATTTAGGTTCCGAATGACATTGGACCACTGGGTTGAACCCCTTCTGCCTCTTAGCATCCCCATCTCTTCTGAATATCCATATTAAGGTAGTTGATAGGGCCTGAAGGAGCAGCACAAAATATGGAGTACAACACGCTCTGTAAGCTAATAAGTGCTGTAACTTGGGTTTTGTATGGACTGTGCCTTGTAATACTGCCATTGTAATTTATGCACATGGTGCCAGTGACGAAGATAGTATGCCTTTTTGATTTCATTGTGATTAAAATGTTGTAAGTAATGTTTTTCTCCCTGGCAGAAGCCTAATGTGTGGTATTTGGATCTTTATAATTTTATGTTTGAGTCTACAAATGTAAAAAAATCCAGTTGTATTGTGTGCAGAGATTGAGTTTAGTTTTTGTTTTTAATTCTCTGCCTCATTAATTATGAAAACCATCAGAATTAGTTCTCTACTTGTTTCTTCCTGTTTTACTGGTAGAAAAAACAAGTGCAAAATAAGGTGATATTGATGCCTTTAATAAATGTTTTTCAATTATAGTTGTTTGGAATGGTAGGGAAGGACATTTAAAGTTTGGGACAGAGGTGGAAGCAGGTTTTGCAAAAGGACAATTCTCATGTGTTTAGGGTGTGGTGAGAATGTTGGTCTGGCACCTTTTCCTCAGCAGTGTTTTGAGATATGTGTACACACATACGTATACAAGTACATATGTCTATCAGATCTTTATAGTTGGTGTGATTTTTAAAAGTTTTTTAAAGTACAAAATTTTTAAAGTTTTAAAAAATATCTCATGTGTGTATGGATCAGTATATTCTGGATTAGCTCCAGATTTTTATCAGAATGTAACTGTGTTAAGCAGGCCAGATGACTGAGGCTCTCTCTGACTTGATCTTAAACAATCTGGAAGTCTAGGTGTAAGCCTGAAGGCACAACTGGACTATCATTCTTGTCTATTTCAAAACCATCTTGAAATAGATAAATGGTTTATAATTAAGATGATAGACAGTGTGGCATGGGTAGTGATAGTATTGCCCCTTCAAGAAAAAAAAAGAAAAGAATGCCAACAAAACAAATTACTGAATGGAAGGAAATTTTAAGATGACATGGTATAAAGTAAGGTAGACATGTTACAGTTTAGAGAGATTGCCTTGAAACCAGGAAGACTTTTGACATATACTTGGCTCTGTGACTGAGGAAAGTCACTTAACAGAAAAAGTTGATCTGCATTGTTTTCTCATCTGGGAGTTTACTCTACCACTGAAATCTGGGTGTGGAGCCTGTTCATAGAAGTTTGGTGCATTAATTTGACATATATAATTTTCTGTATGTATGTGTATACTTGTGGTTTGGTGAATAGAGTATCAGGTCTGGAGTCAGGATGACTTGAGTTCAAATGTGACTTCATCTACTAGCTTTGTGACCCTTGAGCAAGTCACTTAATCTCTGTTTGCCTTCGTTTCTTCATCTTTAAAATAGGGGTAATAATAGCCTCAACCCCTACCTTATACTCATGAGATAATTATGAAGTGCTTATTAATAACACAGTACCTGATGCATTTAGATACAGCCATAATGTGGAATTATAGTTAGGTCAAGAAAAAGCATTGTTTTTTAAAACATAAACATGATAGTAGCAAAATTGCTGACTTATCTTTGTCCCTTTGTGAATTTTCTTCTGTCTTCTAAATTTTTTAGTGTTTTATTGACACTTTTTTTCTTGTTGGGTAAAGCATTACTGTAACTACCCACCAATTTCTCCACTTCCACAGCTTAAGCCCCTCCCATCACCACCCTATCTTTAACAAGTAAGTATAGTAAATTAACACATTCACACACTGTGTCTGAAAAATTTATATCTCATTCATTCTGCACCTCTAGTCCATCACGTTACGTCTGTGTCAGGAGATGGGAAGCATGATTCCTCATCAGTCTTCTGAAGTTATTGTTGATTATTGCATTGATCAGAATTCTAATACTCTGAAAATATTTTTCTTTCCCCTATTGTAATTGTGTTGCTGGTTCTATTTTCTTCATGAATCTGTTGTTACAAGTTTTGGGATTTACGTGAATTTGTTCTTTTTGTAACTTCATGCAGTGCAATAATATCTCTATAATCCATGCACATAATTTGTTCAACCCTTTCTTCAGTTGATTGACACTTTGTTTTGAGTTTTTTGCTGCCCCATAATCTGTTTCTGTGTTTTTATGCATATGTATCTTTACCTCCTTGGAGTTTATATCTAGTCATAATATCTTTGGATTAGAAGATATGCATAGTTTATTAAACACCTATTATGTGCCAGGCACTGTGCTAAGTGCTGGGAATATAAATTTTAAAAAGCCATTCCCTCTTTTTCAAGAAGCTTACCATCTAATGAGGGAAGAAAATACACAAAAGAAAGCTGAAAACTTGGGCGTGGCATGGGGAAGTCAAGTTCAGAATGAGTGCAGCTGGATTGGAAATGAAACGTCTTCAGTCTCTTCACATAGAAGTTGAGGAGTTCATGGCTCTACTTACTTCTCAATCAGGGACCAGGGTACTGATGAAATGAATGTATTAAAGGCTTTTTGTATCTTGCTAGAGGATATTTATTTCCCAGTGATGAGTTTACTGGGGGGCATGGTGAAATCAAATCCAAAATGAGTGCAGCTGGAGAAGTCACTGTAATGTGATTGTCCTCATATAGCTCCTCTACCATTTGTCATTCTGTTTTTGAAAAATTGTCTTTCCAGTTTGGATTTAAGATGGAACTTCTGAGTTGCTTAAATTTACTTTTCTCTTATTAGTGACTTGAAGTACGTATTCAGTTACTATTTTATGTGAGCTCTCCTTCGCGTTCCTTATTTTTTAAAAATTGTATTTTTTCTTTTGAAAACTATTCATATGCTTGTCTGTTAGAGAATGGCATGCATTCTTTTAAATTTGTCTCTATTCCTTACGTATTTCACATATCAGATCTTTATTAGAGAAATTTGATCCACCATTTCCCTTTTAATTTTCAACTTGATTTTGTTTGTGCAAAAACTTTTCAATTTATGTCATCAAAATTGTGCATTTAATTTTTTATGTTTATTTCATTCTGTTTAAGAACTACAGCTTTCCATATATCTAAGAGTTGTGAAAGATATCTCTTTTTCAATCCTTTAATTTGTTTATTATGTCCTCTTATACGTCAGTCTGGTTTTTATTTGGAAATTACTGTGTTATATAGTGTGAGATATTAGTCTAAACTTAATTTTCTGTTAGATTGCTTTCTAGTTTTGCCAGCAGTGTTTATCATATAGGGATTTCTTGTCCTAGTAGTTGGTACTCCTTGGATTTATTGAATGCTGTTACTCTAAGTTCTCTTGCTTTGCAGTCTTGTTTCGTTTCTTAATCAGTACCAAATATTTTTGATGGTTTCAGAGTTGCATAATTTGAAATCTAGTAATGCTTGGCTTATTCTTTTTTGTTTTGTTTTGAATAAGGGTTTTATTATTGATTTGTCTCTGGCTGTGCCTATACTGTGCTTTCTGTTCTCCAACCTCTTCTTCTGAATTGGAATTCAAGCTTCCCAACCTTCTAACCTGCTGCTTCTGATCTTCCTTATCTTCTTCTTACATCTTATTCTCTTCTACAAACTGTGTGATACAGTGACACTGTAGGCTTATTCATTTTTGCGTTAACAAATTTTTTTTAACCTCTTACATTGTTACTTTTTCTAATTTTATAAAATAATTTTGTTTCATGTTATGGCACTTAAATATGCAAATTCATTTCTGTAGCCTTGTTTTTGTTATTTTGGCCTGACTCAACCATGAGCAATTAATATCTCTAGTTAGTTAGGTCTTTGTTTCTATAATGTTTTGTAGTTGTAGTCATATAATTCCTTTGTTTGATAGATAGAAAGGTGCATTATTCTTACGAGTTGAATAAAATGACATCCTTTTCCAATTTTCTACCCCTTCTTATTTCCCCCAAATAATTGTTTTACAAGTGGATTTTTTCATTGATCTATGAAATAAGCGCAATAGTAGACTTGGATAATATCTTATAATATTGTATTTTTGTGTGTAATTTTCCAAATTGTGACTTGTTTGGAAAAATTGGAAGTTTTTAAAAATTATTTTTAATTTCAAATTCTTTTCCTCCATTCCCTCCCCAACCCTTTGAAAAGACAAGAAATATGATACCCATTTTACATAGGAAGCCATGCAAAACATTTCAACGTTATCTTTGTTGTGAAAAAAAATAAATAGGAAAAAATATGCTTCCGTCTGCACTCAGTCTAATCAGTTCTCTATCTGGAGGTGTCCTTTGGAGATGTCATGGATCATTGCATTGTTAAAAGTTGTAATAAGCCTTTTCCTGCTGATAATCATAACAATATTGTTCTTATTGTGTACATTGTTCTCCAGGCTCTTTCAACTTCACTTTGCATGAGTTCATGTGGATTTCAGCAGGTTTTTTTGAAACCTTCCTGTTCATCATTTCTTATGGCACAATGGTATTACATCACAATCATTTTCCATGACTGGTTTCACGATTCCCTAGTTGAAGAACATCTTCTTGTTTCTAAGTCTTTGCCACCACAGAAAGCTACTATAAATATTTTTGTACATCCTTTTACTTTGATCTCTTTGGGGCATAGGCTCTAGTGGCAGTATTGCTGGGACAGTAGTTATTCACAGTTTTATACTTTTGGACATAGTTCTGAATTGTTCTCTGGAATGGTTGGACCATTTTATAATTCCACAAGCAATTCATTATTGTACCTATTTTCTTACATTCCTGCCAGTATTTGTTATTTTTCTTTCCTGTCATATTAGCCAATTGGATAGGTGTGAGGTGGTACCTTAGAGTTTTAATTTGCATTTCTCTGATGATTAGTGCTTTAGAGCATTTTTTCATGTGACTATTAATAGCTTTAATTTATTCTGAAAATTGCCTGTTCATATCCTTTGACCATTTATCAATTGGGAATGGCTCTTATTTTTATAAGTTTGGCTCAGTTCTCTCTATATTTGGGAACGGAGATTTTTGTCTGAACAACTTCCTGTTTTCCTCCTAATTTTGGCTGTGTTGCTTTTGTTTGTGCAAACCCTTTTTAATTTAATGTAATCAGGATTACTCATTTTACCTCTCATCCTCTTTCTCTTGTTTGATCATGAACCTTTTTACCATTCATAAATTTAACAGGTAATTTTTTCTGTGTTCTTCTAATTTGCTTATGATATCATGCTTTATTTCCAAATCATGTACCCATTTGGAACTTGATTTGGTAGCTGATGTGAGATATTGACCTATGCCTGGCCTCTGCCAAATTGATTTTTAATTTTCCCAGAAATTTTTGCCAAATGACAAGTTCTTCTTGGATTTTTGGTTTTATCAAACACTAGTTTACTATGATAGTTTATTTCTGTATATTGTGTACCTAACCTGTTTCACTGATTAACCATGTTTTGATGATTATACTGCTTTCTAGCATAATCTGAAATCTGGCCCTGTTGGACCATCTTCCTTTGCTTTTTTAAAAAATTGATTTCCTTGATATTCTTGACCTTTTGTTCTTCCAGTTGAATTTTGTTATTGTTCTATAAAATAACTGTTTGATAGTTTGATTGGCATGGCACTGAGTAAGCAATTTAGGTAGAATTGTCATTTTTATTACATTGGCTTAGCCTACCCATGAGTAATTCATATTTCTCCAGTTGTTTAGATCTATCTTTGTTTGTATGAAAAGTGTTTTGTAATTGTGTTCACATAGTTCCTCTGTGTGTTTTGGCAGGTGGACTTCTCAGGATTTTACACTGTCTGCAATTATTTTCAATGAAATTTCTCTATCTCCTCCTGCTAGGTTTTATTGGCAATATATAGAAATGCTGATTTGTCTGAGTTCATTTTATGTCCTGCAACATTTCTGTAGTTTGTAATTGTTTTCTAGTTAGTTTTAAGTTGAATCTCTAGAATACTCCATGTCCGTGACCATATCATCTGCCAAAAGTGATCGTTTTGTTTCCTTGCTTTCTGTGCTTATTTCTTTCTTTTCTTACTGTTATAGCTAGCATTTCTAGTACAGATTGGAAACATGGTGATAATGGGCACCTTTACTTCACCCTGATCTTACTGGAAAGCGTCTAGTTATTCCCATTGCAGTTAATGTTTGTTCTTGGTTTAGGAAAGATATAACTTACTTAAAGAAAAACTCCATTTGTTCCTATGATTCCTAGTGTTTTTCAATAGAAATGGGCATTGTATTTTGTCAGATGTATCTGTTGATACACTCATGTATAAGAATTTTTTTGATATGTAACGCTTACAGTGCTTCCAATAATAAGCCAGCCCTGCATCCAACCACTTTATGATGTATTGCTGTAATCTCTTTGCTAGTAGTTTATTTAATATTTATTAGGGAGATTGTTCTGTAGTTTTCTTTCTGTTTGTGCTTTCCCTAAAAATTTTATTTTCCAAAAGTAAAATGCAGCACTTTGAAAATTCAGTTTCCGATGGCTAAAAGAATTCTTTTTTGAAAATTTCTCCCCCAAATTTAGTAATTTTTCAGTTTTCAGCATTCACTTCCGTAAGTTTTAAAATTGCTTCTTCTCCGTCCCCAAGGCGGCATGCAATCTCATATGGGCTCTACACATACATTCCTATTAAACACATTTTCACTTTAGTCATGTTGCATAGAAGAATTATAGCGAATGGGAGAAACCATGAGAAAAACTAAACGTGACAAAAGAGAAAATAGTCTGCTTTATTCTGCCTTCTGACTCCATAGTTCTTTCTCTGGATGTGGATGGCATTTTGCATCATGAGTCTTTTAGGAATGTTTTAGGTCCTTGCATTGCTGTGAAGGGCTAAGTCTGTCAAAATCAGTCTTTGCTCACTGTGGCTGTTAACTGTGTATAGTGTTCGCCTAGTTCTGCTCTCTTCATTCAGCATCAGTTCATGTAAGTCTTTCCAGGCTTTTCTGAAGTCTTCCTGTTCATTTCTTATATGGCACAATAGCATTCCATTGCATTCACATACCACAGCTTGTTCAGCCATTCCCTAATTGAAGGACATCTCCTTGATTTCCACTTCTTGGCCACCACAAAAAGAGCTTCTATAAATATTTTTGTACATGTGGGTCTTTTTCCCATTTTTATTATCTCTTTGGGATACAGTCCTAGAAACAGTGTTGCTGGGTCAAAGGATATTCACATTTTTATAACCCTTTGGGCATGTTTCCAAACTGCTCTCCAGAATAGTTGGATCAGCTCAGAGCTCCACCAACAATGAATTAATGTTCCACCTCTCCCACATCTCCAACATTTATCATCTTTTTGTTTTGTCATATTAGCCAATCTAGTAGGTGTGATGTGGTACCTCAGAGTTATTTTGATGTTCATCTCTCTAACCAGTAGTGATTTAGAGCATTTTTTATATGCCTATAGATAGCTTTAATTTCTTCCTATGAAAATTGCCTGTTCATATCCTTTGACCATTATCAATTGGCGAATGATTTGTGTTCTTGTAAATTTAACTCAGTTCGCTATATGTTTTAGAAATGAGGCCTTTATCACAGACACTATTTGTAAAGATTCTTTCCCAGTTTTCTGCTTCCCTCCTAATCTTGGTTACATTGGCTTTGTGCAAAACTTTTCAATTTAATGTAATCAAAAGTATCCATTTTGCATTTCATAATGTTTTCTATCTCTTGTTTGGTCATAAATTCCTCCATTCTCCAGAAACCTGACAAATAAACTATTTTTTGCTCTCCTAATTAGTTTATAGTATCAACCTTTATACCTAGACCATGTACCCATTTGGACTTTATTCTGGTATACAGTGTCAGGTGTTGGTCTGTGCCCAGTTTCCACCACACTTTTCCATTTTTCCCAACAGTTTTTGTCAAACAGTGAGTTCTTATCGCAGAAGCTGGGGTCCTTGGGTTTATCAAATATTGGACTTCTATAGTCATTGACTAGTGTGTTTTGTGTACCTGACCTATTCCACTTATCTACCCCTCTGTTTCTTAGCCAGTACCAAGTGTTTTGACCATTGCTGCTTTATAATACAATTTAAGATCTGGTAGGGCTAAGCTACCTTCCCTAGCATTCCTTTTCATTAATTCCCTTGATATTCTGTATCTTTCCTTCTTGCAGATGAATTTTGATATTTTTTCTAGCTCAGTAAAATAATTTTTGGTAATTTGATTGGTATGGCACTGAGTAAGAATTCTCTTCTTTAGAGGCAGCTAATGTGGCTTATGGATAGAGTGTTAGTCTTAAAGTCAATAAGACCTGATGGAGTTCAAATGAAGCTTTAGATACGTAATAGCTGTGTAGCCTTGACCAAGTTGCTTAATCTCTCAATGCTTAATGTCTCAGTTTCCTCTGTTGTAAAATGGGAATAATAGCACCTACCTCACAGGGTTGTTGTGAGGATTAAATGAAGTAATATTTGTAAATAATTAAAACAATGTCTGTCACAAAGTAGTCACTATACAAATGTTTATTCCCTTCTTTCCTTTTTTCCGTACTTTTCAGAAACAGTGGAAATGTCCCAGAGACATGTCAGTACATTACCAAGTTTCATTTCTATTATTCAAACCCTCAGAACATAGGGGAAGAAGAGCCACCTTCAGCATTAATCTCTTTTCTGTTTTTAAAGGAGCCTATCTTGAAATTGGTAGTCTTCTTGTCATCACTAATTACTTATTAGTGTCAATGTTCATTATTTTCAAAGCCACTGTCCTACAGTTAGAAAGGAATGCAAGCACGTGAAGGTCTGTGTTCTCTATTTTAGTTGAGAAGTTAAAAATGGGTGCTTCTGAATCCTAAAATGAGCCAACAAATCAAATTACTTTTAAAGGTGCCAGTGATGCATACTGTTATCTATATACTTTGGTATTGATGTTAGCACTGTACAATCATCACATAGTATGCATCTGCCTTCTATAATACATGTCATTAGCACTGTTTTGAAACAACTTCATAAAATACATTTTAAACAAACCCCACCATTAAGTCATTAAACCTTATGTGATATTGTTTGCTACATTCCCCAAAGAATAAGTCAAATGGGGGCAGTAAACTTGATTTTTCTATGAAATTACTCTTGTGATGTCATTCCACCTAGTATCCTTTCATGAAAGGAACAAGATTAATTTTTGCAGTTGAACTTTGTCAGCAATTTAAGAAATGCCAAATAGCAGTTACTCATTTAACCTTTATTTGCCTCAGTTTTCTCATTTGTAAAATGGGGATAATAATAGCACTTACTTCCCAGGGTTGTCTTGAGGATCAAATGAGACAATTGGAAAGCATTTAGCATAGTTCCTGGCACATAAGTGCCATATAAATGTTAGCTATTATTTAGAAATGGAGTTTGCTTTTTCAGTTTAAATGTAGTTATTAATAAAGGAGTGTATTTTCTGAGGTTTTTAATTTGATTTGCCTGGATCGCTCCTTCATCTTAAATTATCTGTGTACGTATTGCATCTGTCTAAGTAGATTAGAAAAAAGTATTATGGACAAGGACTGTCTTTTCAACTTTGTGTCCTTAGTGCCTTCTATGTTGAAGGAGTTTCATTTTTGCTAAATTAAACTCATGGTTTTGTGAAATAATTACTATATCCAATATGTATGTTGAATAAAGCAAGTATTTGTTATAATTATATCCTATTTTGACAGGCAGCATAGCATAGTGGCACTGGAGCATTGAAACTAGAGATCTAACTTAATCTGGCTTTGCTATTTAGTAGCCTTTTGATCTTGGGCAGAATGCAGTCTGTGGGTCTCAATCCTATAAAATGAGAGAATTGGTCTGTTTAAGGTTTCTATCAGCAATGTTTTTTTTAATTATTGGTGAAAATACAAGTGTACCTCATAGAATTGTAGAATCAATAATGTAAAACTGGAAAGTACCATAGTAACCATATATTACTACCCTTTTGTATTACACAGAAAGGAAATTCAGGCTGGTAAAGTTAAAGAGATGTGCCCAAAGTCACAGAAGTAGTAAAGAACAAAGACCAGATTTGTACCTAGGTCCTATGATCCCATAGCCACTACTTTTTCTGCTGTACCATATTATCTTTTTCAGTGCATACAGAATTCATGCAAATTACCTATTTATAACTTAAGTTTTTTAATCCTTTAGTACAGGTTGTTATTTAAAGAAAATTTGAGTTTCCCTTTTAAGGAATGCTTTTATTCTGTAACAGTCCCTAATTTACCTTTTGTGAATTTTAGTTTTTATATATTAAGGTCAAGATGAAATATGCCCATATATTTACTGAGGCAAATGAAGAAATAGAATTTAATTTAAATACTTTCTGAACATTTTACTTATTAAGGACTCGATTTGAGTCATTAAAAAAATTAATTATAAATTTAGTGATGTGTTCCTGTAGTACTTTAAAGTTTACAGATCTCTTTTCCAATATCCCCATGAGCTAGGTGGTGCAATTATTCCTATGCCTGTGTAATGTTAATGGGGGGTGGAGGGAAGAGTTAAATATCTTCCCTGCCCATTAATAGGCCTCAATACCTTTTGTTAATTTTTGTTGAGGCACTGGGTCAGAGTAATTGTATTAGTTCATGGGTCTACCAAAATTGTATATTCCTTTCTTCCTTCAGGTGCTCCAGCTTTGACTTTATATTTATCAATGGAAATAGCATTAAATAGGATTCATTGCCATCTGCTTTATTGTTACACCCCAGGCATCTGCTGCTGAAGCCTTCTATATCTTTTTATTGTGCTGTTAGAATATGTGCATCCCCGTCTTACCACAGTGTACATTAGACACTTTTCCATTTATTCATCTTTTGTCACTTTTGTCAGGGTGACAACACAGGTTGATGATTCCTGATCAGCTCATTTATCTTGGTTTTCCATTTCCTGCTAACCTTTTTTGTCTTATTTATCCCAGTGCAAAGACAGACAAGCCTCCTTGGAAGAGAAAACAGAAGCAAAATAAGTGTTGAGCATTTCAGCTTTTTCATTATTGCTGGTTATTACTCTGTCCACCTTTATCACTGGTGTTCTTCCATTATCTTTTTCTTGTGAGAATAAATGACTAAACAACAACTAAACTTGACAATTCTCAAAAGACCATGTTATTATTCCTTTGTATACATCCTCATTTACTTTCCATTGCTCTATAATTCCATTCCATTCTCTATAATTGTCTTTTAAAAATCTAATTTGGTCATTGAGTCGTTAAGACCAGTGTAGATTGGTTTCCTTAGGTAGTAGCTACTCTCTCCATTCCTTTAGATTCATATGTCTTCAGAATTGCATTTTCAGAACTTCTTATTCAACCTGGGTTGATGGCTGTAAAGTATTAGGTCATCAGGTCCTCCTCATGCTTACTCTAAGGGCTTAATCCATTCCCCCAAAATCTAGGGTAAATTTCAGATAATGCCTGACCTTTTTCTCTTGTTCTATCAAGTTTGTTATGGAATAGTCACCTGCTATCAAGACTCAGGGGACAGTATAACTGTATTCAAGTATTTGAAGGGTTGCTATGTAGAAAACGGATAAAATTCTATTTGTTTGGTCTGAGAGAGCAGAACCAGGAGAAAAAGGGAAAGGATTTTGGGAAGTGGTACATTCAGTGGTACTCAGGAATAACTTAATTACATTTACAGTCCACCACAAGTGGAATGGGTTGCCCCAAGAGGTGGTGTGGTGTTCCTCCTACTTGGAGATCTTTAAATCAGGAGCTGAATTTGCTAAACTTGTCATCATGGTGATTCCTTTGGGATGTGGATGATGGGCTGTTCATGTTTCTTCCAACTCTAAATTTGATGGGTCTACTTCAGCATTGATCAGACTTAGGTCCACCACAACAGTTGTCTATTTGAGCTTTTCAAGGATGAAATTATGAAATTAAAGCAAGTTACATATTATCAAATGCTTTATTTTTAACACAGAGAAAATTCCAACAGATATCTAGATAATTGAAGTCAGCCTATTTCTACTGTATTATTCATAGGTGCCAGGTTTGTGATCTATTTTGTGAATATCTTTATAGCAGTGTCACTTCGGTTTTTACCTCACTCAAAAGTGTTCTATGGTTTCTCCTCAGATACCTGTATTTTCGCAGGAGTACATGTTCTTAATATACAATGCTAATTTCCCTTTACTTTTTATTCAGTTTGAATCAGGTGCATCCTTCCCGAGCAGTATTCTAGTCCTAAGTTTGTTTCATGCCATTAACACTTGTTGATATGTATGAGTTAATATTTGCTTCCTTGCTTTAAGATCACTAGTTTCACCGTTTTTATGCCTGCACTTGCTGCATTTGTTTGTAGATATTAGAGAATATCTGTGATTTTATTTCTAAATTTTGTCCCTGAATTACTGTGACTACTGTTATTCTTCCTGTATTGTGATATTTAATGCTCAAAATGTCTAGCACTTTACAGTACTTTTTTCAAAGTATTAACAGTGTCTAGGTATGATGCTTCTGTGTAATTTAGTGTTTTTTTTTATTCTTTACTTCTGAATCATTTTCCAGCATATTTTTCACCATTCTTACGTCTGACCTATCTTTGTATCAAAGTATGTATTGTTTTAGTGTGGAGGGGTCATATTTTCTGTCTTTTCTTTTGCAACAGGTGTTAGTACATGAAGCTGCAATTTTCACAGGGGTCTTTTTGCAAATATTTGGCATTAACACAGCAACATAATATGATCTAATGTCAAATGTTCTATAAAATGATGTTTCTCATTGCATTTGGAATCAAAATAAAACTTTAAATCTTTTATTAGCATCTCAGTGCTTAACTCATAAACCATCATTCTTTCATTCTGTTGCAACTGTTACTTGATTTTATTTAGTTGGGAATGTCAAAATGGTTGAGATTCACTTCCTCTGATAGTGTATCCACCTGTTAATTAGTAAACATGGAGTTCACAAGTAGAATACCAATATCTAAATATATGTGTATAGATACGTGAGTTTATACTTTCAGAAAAATTGTTAGGTCAAGTAAGACAGGCAAGCAACAAATTTATTAAAAACTTAATATACACTATGCTAAGCACTCAGGGTACAAATATAAACAAAAAGACAGTCCCTGCCCTCATGGGAGCACTTTCTGGGAAAATATAAACTGTAAAGGAAGCTGAAAAGTGTGGTGGAAAAGTTGCTCAGATGGAGCAAAATCCAGAGAGTTGGAGTCACAGTAGAGAGGGGAATGAAGTATGGGCAACCTGAGCCAGATCCCAAAATGCAGTCTACTGGAAGGAACTATTCGTGGGAGAAAGGGTCCAGAAAGAGTATACTACGATGAGAAGGCCCAGAATGCTAAGGGAAGTTCCAGGGTGAGAAGGTAGTTGAGTCATGATGAACACCTCCTTCCTCCTTGTCTCCTGCTCTATCTAACATGGTCACTATGGAAGTTTAAAACTCAGCTGAGCGCTATTTTGTATTTTTATTTGTTTCTTGGGTTAACGTGACAGTATGGCCTTCAGAAAGCAAAGATGGTCTTTTGCCAGGACCCGATTTGAAACTTCTCCAGCTCGGTATAATCTACTAGAGCTTACATTCTAGTAATAAGGCATCAGAACAAAACTTCCGGCATCCTTTAACTATAAGCTTTAAAATTTTGTTGTGAAAGAAGTTAAATTCACTGGACTCTAGTTTGCAGATTCAATTCACTATCCTTTTTCAAAAAATTGAAAAAAATATTTACCCCTTTGCTAAACCAGCATTCATTGCCACAACTGTGTAGTAGTTATTAAGTTTGGCACTTCTTGGGACTCTCTGTTTTGTACTAGATACATAGCTCAGAGGACAACAGGCCTCTTAATCATTACAGCTGCCTCAGTAGGGATTCCCCAACCACTTCTACTTTTCTACTTCCTCTGGTCATTTTTGGATGACCTCTTACTAGTGTCACCTAAGGAACCACACTATTATTCCTTGGAACACAGGAGCCTACTTTGTCCAGAAATTCTGTTTCTTCTTCTGTAGGAATAGTCTCTCTTTTACCTACTATAAAACCCCAAATGTTCAATGGTCCTTTGATTCCTTTTTTTTTTTTTAAATAGATTTCTCTGGCTTTCTTTTCGTTGCCTAGACTTTTCCCTCAGTTACTGCTCCTAACTTTCCCAGTGATCCTTCTCTTAGAATTTTTTTTAAAGAAAGATGAGAAAATATTTCAGCAAAACTGATTAATGTATAGGAAAAAAACCCTTAGACTCTATGCAGTATTCTGCACCTATTGAGGATTCCTCCCTCTCCCTGCAAAGGAGTGGGGTGAGTAGCCCTCTCATATCTTCTTTGGGGTCAGGCTTGTGCTCTATATTTATTAACATTCATTTCTGATTATTTCGTGTTTTCTTTCATTTACGTTGTTGTAGTCATTGTCTATATTGTTTTCCTGGCTGTACTTACTTCATATTGCATTAGTTCATATATGTCTAAATCTTTCTGTATTTCTATGTAGTCATCATGTTCCTCATTTAAAAAAAAATCCTAACATTATTCTACGTGCCCACATGAGTCAAGAATTTCCTTTTGCCCTCTAGGTCCTTTTTCTTTTTTCTCCTGAGGAAGTGTGCTCCTGCTCTTTTTTTGACTTCTAGATTGCATACCAACTTGTACTTTGTACATGCTCTAGTATTATAACCTACTGTTAAAACTTCCTTGTAGTGGAGAAGGGACTGTTGATCTTCCCTGTACCTAGTGTCTGCTATATAGTAGGAATTTTTAAAAATGGCATTAGTTTTATTGTGTCTCCTTGTTAAACATTGTTGCTGTCATCATTAGTAGTTTTCTTTTAGCTCTGGTGTGTCTCCCAGTACCTTCCGGGATAAAATACAAACTCTTCTCGTAGACATTTAAAGCTTGTCACATTCTGACTCTAGCCTGAAGGGGCCCTGGCCCAGAAGTCTTAAAGCAAAGCTTTAAATTCCACTATTATTCTTTCTTTAAAAAACTTTATTTACTTATTTTTAGTTTTCAACAGATACTTCCACAAGATTTTGAGTTCTAAATTTTCTCCCCTTCTCTCCCCTCCACCCACCCCAAGACAATGTGGATTCTGATTATCCCTTCCCCCATTCGACCCTTTCTGCCACACCCTTCTCATCTCTTATCCCCATCCCCTCTATTTTCTTGTAGGTCAAGATAGATTCCTATACCCCATTGCCTGTATATCTTATTTCTCAGGGGCAGCTAGGTAGTGCAGTGGATAGTGTACCAGCGCAGAAGTCAGGAGGACCTGAGTTCAAATCTCACCTCAGACACTTGACACTCACTAACTGTGTGACCTTGGGCAAGTCACAACCCCAGTTGCCTCATCATGGGTCATATCCAGTCATCCTGATGAATATCTGGTCGCTAGATTCAAATGGCTCTGGAGGAGAAGTGAGGCTGGTGACCTGCACAGCCCTCCCTCACTCAAAACAAAGTCAAATGCAAGTCATGTCATCTTATTGCATGGAAAAGCAATTTTTGACATTTGTTTTTAAAATTTTGAGTTCCAACTGCTCTTCCTTCCTCTCTCCTCACCCATCCCCACTGAGAAGGCAAGCAATTCAGTATAGGTTATCCATGTGTAGTTATGCAAAATACTTCCATGACAGTCATATTATGAAAGACTGTATTTCCCTCCATCCTGTCTTGTCCCCTATTTATTCTATTCTCTCTTTTGGCCCTATCCCTCCTTAAAACTTCTAGTTATGTCTTCTTACCATTTGCCCTCCCTTCTATCATCCTACCAGCCCCTACTTATGAACACTTCCCCCCTACTTCCCTGTATTGTAAGATAGATTTTCATACCAAATTAAGTGCATGTTATTTCCTCCTTAAACCAAATGCAATGAGAGTAAGGTTTACTCTTTCCCTCTCACCTCCCCCTTCTTACCCCCATTGTTTTTTTCCTGCTTCTTTTATGTGAACTAATTTGCCCCCTATTTCTCCTCCCAATATATTCCTCTCTCACCCTTTAATTTTATTTTTTTAGATACCATCCCTGCCTATTCACCTCACCCTGTGCCCTCTGTCTATATGTATGTAATCCCTCCAACTACCCTAATACTGAGAAAAGTCTCAGGAGTTATAGATATGATCTTTCCATGTAGGAATATAAACAGTTCAACTTTAGTAAGTCCCTTATGATTTCTCTTTCCTGCTTACCTTTTCATGCTTCTCTTGATTATTGTGTTTGAAAGTCAAGTTTTCTTTTCAGCTCTGGTCTTTTCATCAAGAATGTTTGAAAGTCCTTTTTCATTGAAACTGCATTTTTTCCTCCCTGAAGTATTATACTCAGTTCTGCTGGGTAGGTGATTCTTGGTTTTAATCCCAGCTCCTTTGACCTGGAATATCATATTCCAAGCCCTTCCATCCCTTAATGTAGAAACTGCTAGATCTTGTGTTATCCTGATTGTATTTCCACAGTACTTGAATTCTTTGTCTGCTTGCGATATTTTCTCCTTGACCTGGGAAAGTTGGAATTTGGCTACAATGTTCCTAGGAGTTTTCCTTTGGGATCTCTTTCAAGTGGCGATTGGTGGATTCTTTCAATATCTATTTTACCCTCTGGTTCCAGAATATCAGGGCAATTTTCCTTGATAATTTCTTGAATGATGATGTCTGGGTTCTTTTTTTGATCATGGCTTTCAAGTAGTGCATTAGTTTTTAAATTATCTCTTCTAGTTCTGTTTTCCAGGTCAGTGGTTTTTCCAGTGAGATATTTTGCATTGTTTCTTTTTTCATTCTTTCGGTTCTGTTTTATAATTTCTTGATTTCTTTTTTTAAAAAATAATTTCTTGATTTCTCATAAAGTCATTAGCTTCTGTATACTCCATTCTAATTTTGAAGGAATTATTTTCTTCAGTGAGCTTTTGAACCTTCTTTTCTCTTTGGCCTATCCTGCTTTTTAAGGCATTCTTCTCATTATCTTTTTGGATCTCTTTTGCCATTGGGAGTCAGTCTATTTTTTGATGTGTTATTTTCTTAAGTATTTTTTTGGATCTCCTTTAGCAAGCTGGTGACTCATTTTTCATGATTTCCTTGCATCACTCATCTCTTATCCCAATTTTTGCTCTACTTCTCTTACTTGATTTTTAAAATCCTTTTTGAGCTCTTCCATGACCTGTGACCAATTCATATTTTTCTTGGAGGCTTTTGATGTAGGTGCTTTGACTTTGTTGTCTTCTTCTGGTTGTATGTGGTGATCTTTGTCACCAAAGTAAGATTCTGTAGTCTGAGTTTTCTTACTGTTTGCTCATGTTCCCAGCCAGATACAGACCTCTTTGTCAAGGTAGGATTCTGCTTCCAATGGGGATAGGTGTGGGGGTAGGTGTACTGTCCCAGGCTTCAGAAGTTTTGTATCAGCTGCTCAATCCCCCACCATCTGGTCTGTGGCCCCAGAGCTCCAGGAGCAGCCATTGCTGGCCAGTGTTTCTACACCCTAGTCAAACCAGGTCCCACAGAATTTTCCTACTGAACTTATATGCTCTCTTTGGCCTTTGTGGGTTGAAAAGTCTGGAAACTTCCATAGCTGCCCGTGGGAGGCCTGCTCCAACCCTGTCTGTGCTGATGTGGCCATTGCCAGACTCTGCTCTGCTCCTAGCCCAGTGCGATAGATGCTTCCTTTCGACTTGCCAAGCTGTCTTAGGCTTGGAGATTTGTTTCACTTTGTCATTTTGTGGGTTCTGCAGCTCGAGAATTTCTTTAGTCATATTTTACAGGTGTTTGGAGAGAGAACTCAAGGAAGTTCCGGCTTTTACTCTGCCATCTTGGTTCTGCCCCCTACAGATTAGTTTTTAAAAAGTAACTTTAGTCTAGATCAGTGTTTCTCATACTGTGCTGTGCCTCAGCATTTTCCTAAAACTGTAAGTTGTAGAGTGGTTTCATATCTTTATTGGCAGACCAGTGAAATCACAGGTCTTCTCTTCCCTTCTCCTTACATTTGAAGACTTCTTTTTATCTTTCTAGATGATTCTCAGGGAATGTATGATCCTTCTGCATTTCACACACCTTAAAGTTGTTTGCTCTTGCCTTCAGAAAAACCCACTTATGGTTTCATAGAAACACAGCTTCTCAAGAAAAGTTAAAAAATTGTCCTATCAATTTTGTCATTGAGTAGAGATGATAAAGAATTAAATTGACTGATTGTTTATCTGTTCACTAATAGAACAAATTTACTTCTAGAGTTATTTCTAGATATTTATGTCTGACTCTTTTGTGACCCCATTTGGGGTTTTCTTAGGAAAGGTACTGCAGTGATTTTTCATTTCCTCCTCCAGCTCATTTTACAGGTGAGGAAATAGCCAAAGGGTTAAGTGACTTGTCCAGGGCTACACATCTAACAAGTTCCTGAGGCCAGATTTGAACTCAGGAAGATGAGTCTTCCTGAGACCAGGCCTGGCACACTATCCTAGTTGCCCCCATTTCTAGACAAGAGGGACTGAAAAATAAGTACTTGACTTACGAGATATATGACAGAATTAAAAGATAATGTTAGTACTTGAAGAAAAATGTGCTGTATAAATTAATGTGGAAACATAGTTACTTGTGTTTGTGACTCTTAATCTGATCTGTTTATTCTTAGCAGTTCTTTCTTTCAAATTGTACACCACACAATCTTAATTATTTGTGTTGTGACACATCTGTTTATACCTTTTTCGTTTGATTATCTGTCCTGGCACATGATCTTCTTTCTTTTTTTTTTTTTTTTTGACTATCTGAAATCTGTTCGATTTATTACAATTTATTTCACAAAATTTTGGGTTACAAATTTTCTCCCCTTTTCTCCCCTCCCCCCCCAAACCCAAGCATTCTAATTGCCCCTGTGACCAATCTACTCTTTCTTCTATCATCCCTCTCTGCCCTTGTCTCCGTCTTCTCTTTTGTCCTGTAGGGCCAGATAGCTTTCTTTACCCCTTTACCTGTATTTCTTATTTCCTAGTGGTAAGAACATTACATTTGATCCTAACACTTTGAGTTCCAACTTCTTTACCTCCCTCCCTCTCCACCCCTTCCCTTTGGAAGGCAAGCAATTCAATATAGGCCAAATCTGTGTAGTTTTGCAAATGACTTCCATAATAGTTGTGTTGTATAGGACTAACTATATTTCCTTCCATCCTATCCTGTCCCCCATTACTTCTATTCTCTTTTGATCCTATCCCTCTCCATGAGTGTCGACCTCGAATTGCATTCTCCTCCCCATGCCCTCCCTTCTATCATCACCCCCACCCTGCTTGTCCCCTTGTCCCCCACTTTCCTGTATTGTGAGATAGGTTTTCCTACCAAAATGAGTGTGCATTTTATTCTTTCCTTTAGTGGAATGTGATGAGAGTAGACTTCATGTTTTTCTCTCACCTCCCACGATCTTCTTTCTGTTCATACTTTGCATACAGCTTTCCTTCCCGCAGGAAAGTTTTTTGAAATCTAAACACTTGATCATTACCCTTGATTAAGGAAAGGCTTTAGAGGGAGCACTTAATTATTTTAATCTGATGATTTGTATCAACCTAAATTGAGCTTCATATTCTTTTTGTAGAATGTGATAGAAAAGATATGATAGTTAAAACAGACTTTTAAAGTCATCGTAACACATACAATTTCTTTCAACATTTATGTATCCATGTTATGAATTCAGGTAAAATTATTCAGCAATTGATGTAGTTACAGGACTCATAGGAAATAAGGGATATATAAAGTTGGAATTTATATTTCTTAAATTGTTCTTCATTAGTAAAGGAAAACGGTAGATGACTTATTTTGGTATTTGTAACACTTGATTAGTGTTAAGTGTTAGTATTAACTGTGGATCATGTCATTTTATGCTATTAAATTGTAAACTTAGATTTAAAATAATACTATTGCAGATTTAGCCTTTTAAAATGCCCTTGTGGAAATTTGTGATCTAAAATAAACCTACGGTCATGACTCCTTTTGTAAAACAAAAGCCTTCTCCAAATTGAATAATTTGTTCCTGACTTCACCCACTTGGGTATACTAAGAGTTTCAGATGTTAGGTTTGATTTAAAGAATGATATGCCTATGCTCACCCTATTTTTGCATCTACAAATATGACTGATATTTTTGTTTAGACATAATATATTCATCAAGGATTTTACTTATTATTTACCATCATTTGTTGTTCTCCCTTATTCCCTTACTCCCATTCT
Source organism: Notamacropus eugenii (assembly GCF_028372415.1). NCBI lineage: Eukaryota > Metazoa > Chordata > Mammalia > Diprotodontia > Macropodidae > Notamacropus > Notamacropus eugenii. Next base: position 450,182,401 of record NC_092874.1, on the reverse strand, counting down.
ATAGACTATGTAAACTGGCTGATGCCTCTTGATTCACCTCTTCTGAAAAATTGGAAATCACGTACATATAAATTTGATTTGAAAATGACAACTTGAGTTGCTGTTGGTAAAATTACTTAGGTGAGCACACATAAACTGAGTTTTAAAAACTATATAGAGTTGGTTATCTTAAAAGGATGAAATTGCAGTGTGACACTTGGTGTCTTTGGAATTCTGATACATGTCACATTGTCCAGATACATTTTTACTACTGTACAGATTTATTAATCATGTTATTTAATAGTGAATATTATTGACATGCAAGGCAGAAATCAGACAGCAAAAAAATGAATACTAATCTTGGTATTTATGTAATTTTGTTAAAGATATAACTTTTTATTTTAAAAGATATTGAATAATTGCTGAAAACATTGAATAATTGCTCAAAACCCAAACCATTAAAAAGTTGACAAAGTTGTCAAACTTAAAAGCTTCTTCATTGGTTCTCTTTAATTTTAGAAACTTTTTCTACGCTAGGCATTGAAGTTGTCTCTTCAGGACTTACGTTAAAGACAGTAAGTTGCTCCATCATGGTGTGTCTTCATATTGTTGCCAGTGCTATTTACTTTACAACAAACAGTATCAAGAAATACTTGAGTTTGTAGAAGTTCCACTTAATTTTTTAGGGGTCTTTTGAGGTCAGAGACCTGGTTTCAGAGGGCAGTATGCTTGTATGCACTTTATTACTTAGGACAAGAACCTTCATTTCCTTAACTTACCTTTTGACTTGTGCTGTGGGCAATTTTATTTTTACAACCTTCTTGCCCTGGACAGCATGCAATAATAGTGTTGCTCTCTGTTGGAATTTGGCTAGTTTTAATTACGATTTTTTGAAACACCCTCATAATGTTTATATAGTTTTTTACAAATATTTAAAGATTATCTTCCATATCAGGAACTTTATTGCAGAAGATGATGTTTGATAAAGAAACAAGTGAAGGATGGAAATGCTTTAGAATTTGATCAACAAAATGATCCATATCTGAATGTATAGAAGAAAACAAAATATTAAATTTCACTTCGCTGGACCCTTCTTAAACCATCAGAATTTTTCTGTACTTCATTTTTATGAAAAAGGCAAATGACAAAAAATTTGTGTCATGGATTTATTTAATAACAGAACAAAAAAGTTTCTAGAGCAAAATTCAATTGTAGTGTATGTTTTAGTCTATCTCCTATGCCTTCTATAGTTATTCCATTAGAGATATAATCCTTTATTATAGCTTTTTGTGCTATCCTCTTTGTGGATAACTTCAAATCTGCACCTTCATCTCTAACCTCTGATCCCAGCCTGTATTCTAAATGTCTACAGAATTCCTTCACTTGAAATATATCCTTATAAACTCAGCAGCTTCAAAATAAAACTCATTAGCTACCTCTGCTATCCCATTTGCTAGATTGTCCCTACAGCTTTGCCACCTGTTAATGCTTCCCCTTCTTTCTTTGTAGATAGCTATTGTCCAGTCCAGTCATTTTTTCTTCATGGTTCTCAGATTTGTGTTCCTTCCTTCTCTTTTCCTGCAGATATGTTGAAGTACTTTCCTAGCATTTGTTCAGCCTAAATTCTTCTTTCTTTAATTCGTATTCTTTCCAGATCAAGTTCAAACTGTTCTGCTTAGCTTTTAAATCCCTCTCCATCTGCTCATACTGTATTTCTTAAACATGTATGTTTTCCATTTGCTTTTATATGAATACAGGTTATGGAATGCTAGGATCTTGGAACAGTCAGAATTAGAAGTGACCAAAAGGGAATGGAAAGATGGTGGTGGGCACTCACTCTGCAGCATGTCACCAGCGATGTGCACATCAGGAATTCTTATAAGTATAGTCTCAAATGTATTTGACAAAAAAGGGAAGGGGTAGTTACATATTAAAGATAAACAAACTGATTCATACTTGAGCATCTCTAAGTTATTAAAAGAACCAGAGAAAGGTCTCCAGAACATTGGACGTTGTGGAGAATTTATGGAAAAATGTGGGCAAGAATACTGCAAGAGGAAAAGGTATGAAGGGTTGTCATGCGTATCATTCTGGCACCACCTTCTCTTTATCTATACAACACTTATGTACTAATTATTGTCTAGTCTCCATACGTATAGCCCTTTCTGCATGCATATTTATTTTCATGCCTTGGCTCTCATTTCTCTTTCCATCTCCTAAAAACCCACCTAAAACTATGTGTTATTCATGAAATATTCAATAGCCCACTTGTAAGACATGCTTCTGAGTTAACTGTTGTATGAAAATGTCTTATTTCTAATTCTTTCCTTTTGTGTTTCTCACTTTCCCTTAATAAATTACAAGCTCCTTGTTGCCATATGTACCGTATGGAAACTTTTCACTTAGAGTAGTACTAGGTATATAGTAGGCACTTCTTAAATTGTGATTTGACATTCTGTACCTTAAGTATCCATGATTGGAGAGAGATCTAAAGATCTAGTCCTAGTCCCAGCTTTGCTCCTAACTACTCATGGACAAAGCAGATTACTTAACCTAGCACAAGCCATTTAACCTTTCTGGACTTCAGTTTCCTCATCTGTAAGTGAATGGGCTATTTGATCCTCAAGGTGCCTTTCAGTTCTAGAATTCCGTCTTCAAAATAATGACTAATACTACTGTATGATAAAGAAAAAATCCCCTTACATTCAAAGTTTATTATAAAGTGTCTGTTATTAAGGTAGAAAAATAAAGTTAGTCTCTTCCTTACTAGCAGGTTGATTGGAAAGTAAGAAGACAGATCACAAAGAAATGATTTGGGATAAGGACAGGGCTTAGAAAAGCCTTTGTTTTACTCATTCACTCAACTGTAAATATTCTAAAGCATTTACTGTTAGTTAAAAAACAAACTGTCCATAATGCAATTGAAACATAATACAATAGAATCTAAACCATTAATTCATAAGACTGTTTCTAAGGGCACATGCTTTTAGAGTTCCAAGTTTGGATGTCAGTAATTCCAGTGGGACCTGAGAGATCATCTCTCCCAACCTCTTTGATTTACAAATAAAGAAGCCAAAGCCCTGAGAGCGCTTATTACCCGAAGTTGCCTGCCAGCACTGCCTGGGTTTCAGTCCAGGTCTTCACTACAAAATCACATGCTCTCCTTACAGGTTTCCTTCATTCCCTCCTTACCCCTGTCCTTACCTGGTCACCCTGGAACAAGAACTCTTGTCTCTCTGTTACTTGTCTCACTGACAGTGGGAAGGTACTTCTCCTGAACAGGTGGTAGTACCTTTTGGTTTAGGCTGTGAGAAAGGAAATAACAAGAGGGGTGAAGGTGTTGTGGGAAATCCAGTATAGGGCTAGAAGGGGAGAGGGTGTAGAATATGGGGTAAGAAGAGAGGATGGTGTTCTGGGGATAAAAACCAGGGATAAGAATTCTGAACAGTTATATGATGAGTCACATGGAGTTAGAACAGGTTGCTTGACCTTTTCCTTCCTTGATTCCTTCCCTGTTTGCCTGGACAAGTTCTAATTAGTAGAAGGTGGAGATAAGGAGCAGAAACAGTATTTGGCAGAGTTAAAGTAAGAATGTCAGAGAAGAACTCTGGAGGAATTGAGGGTGTTGAAGTAAAAGTGTTAAAAATAATTGTTGTTATTCTTGTTATTATTATTGTTGTTGTTGTTGTTGTTGTATGTGTGTGTTCATCCTTTGTTGCCAAAGAAGACCATGCCATCAGAGAAATGATGACATGACTTGCACTTGACTTTGTTTTGAGTGAGGGAGGGCTGTGCAGGTCACCAGCCTGGCTTCTCCTCCAGAACCTTCTGAATCCAGTGACCAGATATTCATCAGGGTGGCTGGAGATGACCCAGGATGAGGCAGTTGGGGTTAAGTGACTTGCCCAAGGTCACACAGCTAGTGAGTGTGAAGTGTCTGAGGTGAGATTTGCACTCAGGTCCTCCTGACTCCTGTATGGGTGCTCTATCCACTGCACCACCTTCAGATGGCCCTGGAGGAGAAGTGAGGCAGCATCTTTAAGGTTTGCAGAATTCTTACACGTGTTATCTCATTTGATTCAAGCTGGCTGCAGAGTGGAATTAGACAAGAGAGGGTCTTCTTAATTCTAGATGATATTGAAATCATTTTAATATGAATCCCTGTCATTGAGGCAGAGGTGAAAGATGAGAAACCCTCGGTGGGGGCTCCTGAGTAATGGAAGGGGAGGGGCATGGCTTTTCCGCGAGTAGTGGTAGATTTAGATTTTTATTGGTTTAGGGAACTCCTCTAAGGTGAAGAAACTTACTCTATGAATGCACTTGCCCTGTAAGTCATCTCAGTTTCTAGTCCCACTATGAGGTTAAATGACACCCTCGGGGGACTCATAAATGAGGGTGCCTGAGGCTCAGGGAATTGCCAACTTTTTACCCTGCCTCTTTGGGGTTGGTTTTGAGAGAATTAGGAGGGGAGAGAGGTCTGTTCAATGTTGGCAGCAGTAGGGCAGGAAAGGGGAGTTTGTGTCTCATAAGTCTGTTTACTATTGGTTTGTAAGGGAGATTGGTAAGTCAGGAATACACAAGCACAGAATTGCTTATATACTGATACATTTTAGAAAAGTTTTCCATTATGACAGTTGAAATAAAGATATTTCTGGTTAAGTTTTAGATAATTAGAAAAGTAAATTTAAGCAAAATACCCTTGTGTATTCTCGTTAATTGAGGTTGTAGTATTCTCTTTGTTAAAAATATGCTGGTTACCAGAAAAATAATTTTAAGATTACAGTGAACTATACTGTTAAGGTGAAAATTAAGCTTAATAAAATTTTAAGTATTTATTCTAATTTTGAAAACATTTTAGCTACAATTTTTTCCCTTTTCATCCAACAACTTTTCAAAACTGACTGATTTTGGCCAAAGTAAAGAGCATAATTCTCAGATTAGAATTTATGAAAATATATTACATTTAATACATAAACTGTTTAAAAGAAATAAGGAACATCTATGTTCAAATCTGCCTTTGACATTTACTAGCTGCGTGACCATGACTGAATTATATAACTTTTCTGAGCCTCAGACAACCCTCTGAGAACTTAACTTACAGACTGATGGTGACCTGCACCTTGCACCAGCCAAAAAAAACCAAAAAACCACAGTCAATAGTTTATTTTTTGGGAAATTGAATTCTGGATAGAATTAGTTAAAATTAACCTAACATGGTTTTTAAAAAATTGTTGAAATGGATATGCTTTCATATTAACTTTTATTCTGCCCTATGGTTTGTTTTTTTTTTTTTGTGGTAGAAAAAAGCTTTTAAAAAATTTTGTGTAAAGAGTTTAAAATTTTTTAGTGATTTCTTCCAGTTTCAATGTATTCTTAAAGGCTGCCAAACCAACCAACAGAAGACCCAAGTCTGATCATGTCAAAATCACTGTCAACTCCCTATTGTCAGTCAGATCAATGCATAAACATTCATTAAGGGCTTTTTATGTGCCAGGGACTGCGTCCAGTGTTGGGGATACAAAAAGAAGTAAAAGGATGCTTCTCTTCTTTCCTGCCCTCAAGAATCTTGCAGTCCAATGGATTATTATTATCTTTAAGATAATTCAGAATCATAGACCTTTTAGAGTTGGAAAGGAGCCTCAGCATCCATTAGTTTAATCTATAATCTATACCCAGAAAGAATCCCCACTCTTAACTGGTCATCTGACTTCTGCTTCAAGACCTTTACTGAGGGAGAGCCCCCACTACCTTCCATTACATTACATTCTGCTTTTGTTCAGCTCTAATTTTGAGGAAGTTTTTCCTTACTTCCAGCCTAAAATTGGCTTCTTTGCAGTTTCTGTTCTTTATTCCTGGTTTTGCTTCAGGAGAAGTAATAGAATAAGTATAACCAATCCCTTTTCCATATAATGGCCTTTTAGATTTCTTGAAGGCATCTACTTAGTTTCTTCTTAGACTTTTATTCAATTAATCCTCATATGATACTAAGACCTTTGATTTTCCTGGACATCCTACTGTTTATCATTTCCGTTGTTGTAAATTGTTGGTTATTGTCCTTTGTAGTCAAAGAAGATCAAAATGACATCACACATTGTGGTCAAGGTACAGTGTGTCTGACTGACTGATCAGACCATTGTGAGTTTGGAAGGCTCTACCACAGCTTGGACCCCAAGTAGGTCCATAGTGTCCAGAACAAAACACAGGATTCTAGATATTGTCTGACCAGAGTCTATAGTGGAACTAAATATCTCCCTGTTTTTGAAGGTTTGCTCTCAGTGCAGCCTATGTCTTTTTGTCTTCCATAACACTTGGAGTCATTGAGATTGCTAGACCTTTTGAGCACATCCCTCTTCCCTCCCTGCCCTGCCCCACTAGCCTTTCCACACTTAACCTCATACTACTCCCTTTCACACAATAAATACATTGCTGGTGATAATGTAATATGCCTAGTTCTCAGCACTGCACTTCTGCTTCCACGCAGCTCCCAGACTTAGAAGGATTTTCTCTTAGCCATTTATAGTTTTAAATCTGCCTTCAAGTTTCAGTTCTAGGGACCTCATCTCTCTTAAAGCCTCTAAGTCTTTAGCTGTTGATGTTCTCTCTTATATTTATCCTTGTACAGGTCGTCTCTGTTGCCCCAGTAGAGTGTAAGCACCTTGAGGTAAAAGACTTATATGTATCCCCAACACCTACCATGGTTTCTTGCATAGAGTAGATGATTAATAAACATTTATTGAATTTAAATCTTCCTGTCACTCACTTGCTATTCTGAATTCTTTTCCTTCTCTCTGCATATACAAAACCTTGTTCAAGTTGAGATTAGACAATGTATTGTTTTTCTTATTTCAAGCAAATAACGAAGTCAGGCATCTTTGCCTATATTTCTTCTGTTTTTAAATATCAGATGTGAACATTGCTACAGTAATTTTGCTTGATTTTAGTTTATTCTTCCAGCCTCTTACTATCCTTACTAACAAAAATGGTGAGTGGTAGACTTAGGGATTTAAGGAAATGGCACTCCTCTTTAGAACCCAGTGACTTCTCGTTACTTCATAAATCCAGGTGTGGAGTGCGAGTAAATGAGGAAATAGAAAGGCCTAGGTAAACATTTACAAAGTGGAAAGATAATTGATGCACACAGACATAAAGCCTTGTGAAGCAATAAATATATATAAAATGTCAGCAGTATGGAGTTGGGAGAATAAATGTTAGTACAAAGGTCTGTCAGTAGCCATCAGGTACAGGTTGTGCAGCCTTTTAGGAAGTAAATAGTATCCTTTTCCGTTAGGGAAATTTGGACAGGATAGTTTTCTGTTGCCTTGGACATTGGAAGGCAGTAAATGCAGTCTTTCTGAGATAGGCAAAGATGAGTAACTGCCCTGGTTGACTTTTAAAGGAATTGAAGCTTTGGGCAGAAAATTTTCCTTCATGGGAGGAAAGATAGATAGTTAAGCGCGCACATGAGGGCGTTCTGCCTTCAGCTTGCCAAAAGCCAGAGGAGCGTCCTGCTAGAGGAAAGTTAGGTACAGCGTGCCAGTATGATTAAGGAGTCAGAGATACAAAAAGGGGAACTGCTACTTGGGGAAAACTACCAGCAGTTATTTATAGCAGTTTTAATTTCATAGATACCGCTCCGTGCTGTAAAGAAGACACTCTATCATAATTATCATTGCTGATATTCATATAGCACTTTATGCTTATGAAGTAAATTTTCATGCAGTATTTCATTGGATTCTAACAACTCTTTGGGTGGGTTGTGGTATAAATGCTATCTCTTGTAGCAAATAAATCAATTAGAATTTTTTTAAGAGCCTTTTTTTCCTGGCACTGCTAAGTACTGAAGCTAGAAATAAACTGAGAAATATCCTTCCCTCAAGAAGCTTACATGTTAATGGGGAGGTGCAACATATTCACAAATAAACATAAAGTAACTCGTTTTTGGAAGGGGATTTAATTGTTGGGGGAATCAGGAAGGAGGAGGTGCTTAGCAGTTCTAAGAGGTGAGGAGGGAAATCATTCTAACTGGTATCATCAGAGACCCTAATGGAATGTGTAGGGAACTCTAAGTAGGACAAGGAAAAGAGAGTCTCAGAAAGCCAGTTAAGAGGACTGAGACTCCAGACCCACCTTTGGTGCCTTTTCCAGTCCAATGAGCTAATTAATTATACTTTGGAGTTGGGGTTTGGGGGTAGAGAGCAGAGGGGAAGGTGTTGACCTTGGAACTCCTCAGGCCGAGGATCTTGAGGAATGGATATTCCCTTTACCAATGAAGATCTTTAAATTGCTTGCCTACATCCCTTGTATGTTCCAGATCTTGACTTCACACTGCCTCTGACTATATCCAGTGTATATATGTGTGTGTGTATGTGTGTGTGTGTGTGTGTGTGTAATGAATATAGTTAGATATATGTGTGTGCATACACACTTATGTATGCACAAATGGTACTTTAAAGTCATGTTCTTTTATTGAATTTATGACATAAGAGCTTTAGTTTTAAATGCCCTTTTTGTAATAGATAACTTAATGTTTGTTGAGAATTGCTAAGTGTAAGATTCCCTAAGAAAGATCTTCATATAAAATACCTGAGTAGATATTTAGAGTTAGATAAATATTTCTTTTTGGTGCTTTTTAGAAAGAAGGCACCATAATTTAATGCAAAGGTTGATAGTTTTGTGATGAAAAAAAATCTATACAAAAATCCTAATTTATAAAACATATCAAACTAATTTGTATTATAAAAAATGTCTGCCATTTACAAGGGGTTTACTTACAAGATTCTTCTTTTAAAAAAAGTCTTTTTAAAGCTTGATGCATACAAAAGTTGGCTTAAAATTAAGGATCTGTAGTCACATGAAAATTAATCAAAAATTGTAATATGTTTAGTATTTGTTTACAGAATTTCATAGTATCATTGACTCAAGAGTTATAAAGGATATTAGAGGTAATCTTGTCCAGATCCCTCATTTTTAACACAAGGCAACTTAGGCTTAGAGTGCTTGGTCTGGTGACTTGCCAAAAGGGCACACATAGAGTAAAGTAGAAGAACTGGACTTTGTATCCATGCCCTTGGTCTCCAAATCCAGTGCTGTGTCTACTTTATTACATTACCTTTTTTTGGCCCTTTCGACTTCAAAATAGGCTAAGGAAAAATTTTTGGAGCAGCTGGTTGATTTTCATTCTTGTTTACTATAAAGTGACTTCCTAGGATTTATGCAGTATGAAACTAGTAGAATTAATTGAAATACAGGTCTCACAAGCACTTAGAGCTGGAGAGGCCCTTAGGATGTAAATTTAGATTTGGAAAGATATCAGTTATCTAGTCCAATTCCCCTTCTTTTACAGATGATGAAACTGAGGCACAGTGAGGTCAAGTGACTTGGCCCAAGGTAACCCAGAAGCAGATGGACTTTTGTTGTGATTGTGACTTTGTCCTTTATGAGAAGTGTTCAGTAGTGGATTGGAAAGCAACTGAAAGATTTTGTTTATATTGTCATTCTGAATATAGGTTTAATCTCAAACTGTTTGTTTCTATTCCTTTCCTCCAGATGCTTAGTAAAACTTTTAAATAAAATTTTTTTCAACCTCTATTATGCACATTTCATTTTATTAATCATTTTATGTTTGGTTCGAGGAAAGGACCATCAGCGTTTTCTTGTCTTCTTTCATAGGAGACTCTCAGGGATTGTTGAGAGAGAGAGAGACAGGCGGTTGGGAGGAAGATGGTTCAGAATTAGGAGAGATACGGCAGTGTGAGGTTGCTGAGTGGAGATTTGTGAGTTCAGTGTAGATTAGCATTCAGTGCATTTTCAGATTTCATATTACATGGTGCACTCTTTTTAAGTAAAAATCTGTTAAATGAGGTAAAGCTATATGCCAAAAAAGACAGCAAGAAAGTTAGGCATGTATTTTGAGAAACATTTGTTGAATAAAACAAAACATGCTTGTTTTTAGTGATAAACAGGCCCTAAGTTAATTTATGATTATATATTTTACCTTAATTACCATACATTAAATTTAAAATTTCTAATTAAAGTATTTAATAGTAAATAATTTATTTAAATTAAAATTTTTAATTTTGTTCATGCTTAGTACTGTTAAACATTTGTGTTGGTGATGTTACAAGTATCAAAAATTATTTGGATCAGTATGAACCTGATTTGAAGCAAATTGGACCACCAAGTCAGAGTTTCAGAGTATCAGAGTTGGAAGGGACCCTAGAGGCTACAATCTAACCTGATCAAATTGGTTTGGACTGAATTGCTACATTGTACTTGTCTTTGAAGATATCTTTATCATTTCCTCTTTGTTATTTTGTCAGCATTTGTGTTGAATCACTTGGAGCATGCCGTTTTATCCAGAGTAAAAGAATTATAAATAAAGATACTGTATTTTTAACTGGTGTTTTTTTTTTATTTAAATTTGTAGGATTCAGTGGTCCCAATTTAAAGGCTATTTTATTTTCAAATTGGAGAAAGTAATGGATGATTTCAGAACGTCAGCCCCAGAACCAAGAGGTCCTCCTAACCCTAATGTTGAATATATTCCCTTTGATGAAATGAAGGAAAGAATTCTGAAAATTGTCACTGGATTCAATGGGTATGCATTTTTACTATTTTAAACATTGAATTCATAATAAAATGTTAACTGTTTCATTAAGTTTTGCTATTTCTGATTTTTTTTTCTGGATTATACTTGCCATTTAGAAGTCTAGATTTTGCTCCCTGGAGCGACTTCACATGGCCTGATATGAACATCAAAATGTATGAATTTGATTTAAAAACAACTGTTAATGACATCTTTTTGGGTCTTACCTTATAAGTAGTTTTTGACTAAAGTACAGTTTAATTTTAAAATATTTGCAGTTACCTTGTTTTTCTACTCAAAACACATCGTGACCTTTTTTTATGAAGTTAGATTTTACAAAATGTATTCATGAAACAGCATAAATAGAAGGATTAAAGTTGTATTTAACTTAAAGGATTTTGTTCTTAAATGGTACTGTAACTCTTTAATGCTTTTATAATTTGTATAGAACTTATAGCTTAGTAACAATAGTCATATATTTGTAAATTGCAAAAGTTCCCTACAACAAAGTTAATATTATACATTTTATTTGTGTTTAAAAATTGTCCAGAGTAACTTTGCTGGAAGGTGACAGATTTTAATCTTATTTTTAAAAAGCACATTACATATATTATTTATTTGTGAGAAGTTTCGCTGAAACCATATTTTGTTAAAATAAAGCTGATTTTTGAAAAATGGATGTCTTCTCTCTTATTTGGTATTGAAATTTTAACTAATTTCCTATAATAGCAATTTAAAAGAATTTGTAAAATAGTAAAAATATTTAGGAATTTGAATGTACAAATCTAGATTCACCACTAACAAACAAGTAGTTCTTTTATATCTTTAAAATATCAGTTTTGATGAGTTACAGAACTGTTAAATTCAGACTCTAGGATAGTCATTGAAAGGTATTTCATCTATGAGGACGATTGATGGAGCATAAATGTCCTTAATGTTTTTAGGTAGTAAACAGTGTTGAGAGTTTGTCTACAGACAACACTGACCTTCACGGAACTCTTATGATGTTAGTTAAATTTTCTGTTTTATGTGTTTTCATTAATCATCTTTTGTTTTTTGTTTCAAAGCCATCTCCAGATTACTTTTGGGTGGGCAGAGGTGTTTGAGATGGGAAGGGATACAAAACCCTATCTCTTGAAAATATATCTCTAAAAAGAATGAAAACTTATAATATTGTAAGTCCATAAACCTCTGTTTACTTGAACCCTTTTGGAAGTAAGGATACTTACTTGAATTTTAAACTAGAATTTTTACATTAGAAAATAGAAAGTGTTTTAATACCTTCAAAAGTAGGAACCAACTAAAACTATGAATTAGAAGATGAACTTCTCCTGAAGTAGCTGCCTATGTAAAAAATGTGAGCATTTATGTTTTATAGCACTTCAAGTTCACCAAACTATATCACTGTGATTCTTAAAAACTGAGATTAGATGAAATGTTTTAAATTTTACTTTACACTTAAGTTATGTGCTATTGCCAATCTGCTTTTTGAACATTTCAAAGTGATGTCTGGAAGATACGTATATATATATACGTATACACACACGCACACACACACATATGTACGCAACATATGCTATGAAATTGGACTGATGTACACAAAATTTGTGAAATGTTGATGAATTTAGTTAAATTCTGGGATATAATGGAGGAAAAAGGAATGCTGCTTACCTTTTGAATTTCTGAAATTATCTTTTAATTAAAATAATGTCCTACATAACCAGGTTCTAAAATATTTTGGATTTATGTATAGCCTCTTTTCATTTGATTTCAGAGTTATGAAGGATACAACATTTTTTTTTTCTTGTTTTCTATTTAGCTAGGTAGAACCAAAGTCTATCTTTGATACATTAAAGTTTTTTCAGGGACTTTAATATTTCAGGGTTTTTTTGTCTAATGCATTATTAGTGTAATCAAATTTATCATTGTGGTTTAGTTATCTCACACTTGAGATTTGTTTTTGAGTCTTGTGTTTTTGCACTGCTCTTCAAAAATGACACATTCATTTATTCATTAATTTTTTTACCTTTGATTTTTGTATGTTTTTTAAAAAAATGCTTCCTTTCCCTTTGGAAATGAGATGTATACTTTTTATTTGTTTTTACATGTAAGTGAGCTTGTGTTGCACAGCAAAATGTTTTTTTTTTTTAACCTGAAGTTTGCCTTTTATTTCTTATGTTTTAAAATTAATTTATGGACACCTCTAAAATTTTGATAAGGAAGGCACAGTATTATCCATACTCCAGAAACTAACGGTTACTATTCTTAATGAAGAAAGTAAACAGATAAGACAAGAGTAAAGTATTGGGATATAATAAAGATTTGTCAGTTAAGTGAATCGTTTTACTTGGCACTCATCATTGTGTTACCTGTCACTTCAAGTAGAAGCACTAGTACTGCAAATGAAAAGAAATTAAGGCAACAATGATAATATTTTTAAAATTTTTGGTAAGATAAATTTTTAAAGGCTCTTTCCCCAAAACATACTCTTTCTCCCTTTTCTCCCTTTCCTTCCCCCCCCTCCCTATTTCTTTTCTCTTTTTTATTTTCTCTTCTCCCTTTTTAAGATCATTAAGCAAAAGAAAAAAAAAACAGGTCCATATAACAAGGGGTACTTAGGAAACCACTTATATTGAAATAAAGATGCCATTCCCTCCACTCCCATCCAAGTTCATAGACTCCTGACTCTGAGTTTGTGGACCTCAAGTTAAAAACCACGGACATTGAGGGAGTTTTATAATCATCTGCTTGTGGCCTCTTGACTTGTTTTTTATTTGGGAAATGCTAGTAGTTCATACTACTTGTTGGATTAACAGGAAGGGAAAGATGCTTTCTGAATGGCTAGAATGAAAACCATGTTGATAGCAGTTAAAAAGAAAATACATTTCCTCAATTTAAATCAGTCCTTAACTCTGGTTTGCTTATTGAGAAAGTTTCTTTTTAGCTATTAGAGTGAAGTTCTTTGCAATATATCCGTGTCAGTCATCATGTAGCATCTCCACATATTTTTATGGGAAACAATAGTATTTATGTAATCTGCTCATCCCTAAAGAGCCACTAATCTGTACTTTATTTTTGTTCTCCTGTAGTTATTTTAGAGCTATAAACTAATTACACATCTCAAGAATCAGCATGTGCAAAGTGGTGGAAAGAGTGCTTGATTTGGAGTCAGAGATCTTGGGGTTTGAGTACTGGCTTTGCCACTTTACCCAAGTGACTTTGAGCAAGTTACTTATCCTCCCTTGGCCTCAGTCTCCTTATCTGTTAAGTGATGGAGTTGGACTAGATAATCTTCAGGGTCTTTCCCAGCACTCAGTGAATGATCCTGATTTGTTTTAAAAGTAGCTATTGTATTCTTACAACTTTATATTTCTTCCCCAAAATTCTTTTCATGTAGGGGTTCAGGAATCCTTTTTATACTTAAGCAACTAGTTGATTTGGCAATATTTTTGCTAAGACATGCTGATACCTGCCCATTTGTAGTACCTAGCTAAATGCTTTGTACGTTTAGGTGCTCAGTAAATGTTTATTGAATAAAATATGAAAGGAATATATAGCATTTGTAGAAAGCATATTTGAGAATAGGAATTCTGATTATCTTGGAGCATACACAAAAGCATTTGATTTTTGTACTATTACTGAAAATGCCATTATTAGTTTTTTTTTTAAATGACCAGAAGTAAACATTTTTTATGAAACAGGAAAATTTGACTGTAGATGAAAAGTGAGATTTCTTTATCTTGATTTCTGTAACCTGTCCAGAAACTGTTTTGGGATCTTTCTCATTTCCTCCTCCTTATTCCTTTTTCTTAGTCACACTGGGTGGGAGGTGAAGCTAGAGAAGTAGAAATTGTATTCAGTTTGTTTTTCTCTTTAATTGCTTTTAACAGTGAAGCCATTATAAATAGTAACTAAAATGTTTGCTTTGTATTCCATTTATTTACACTGTGCTTTTTCCCCCTTTAACTTAGGTAAGTGAGAATTGACTTTATTTGATTTTTATAAAGTCTTCTAAGGAAAAGTTAATTAGTTGGTTAGTGTAGTTTATTGTGGCAGGTTGATTAGCTCTACTTGTAGTATTCTTGAAATGGAAAGATGAGAGATTAGCAGTAAGCTAATGTTTTTCTTTACAGAGTAAATTAAGAAGAAATTAGGCTTCATAGAGGCCCTGAGTGCCTTGACTTGAAAAACTTTGACAGATGTCATAGGAGTTTTATTTTTGCTTTTTCAGGATATAGTTGCTGGTCAGTGTCAAGAGTTCGGGATTCACTAAGATTATTAGAGGAGCTTAATTCCTTGTGTATTTTCCAAAATATCCCACGGAATGGTTTAAAAAAAAAGGGATTAGGAAACACATCCAGTTTTTACGAGCTTTTGTTAAGTTCTCTGATGTGATTTAAGCAGAACGAATTCCCATTTGGTCCAGAGGTTCCTTTGCTCTTTTTATTGCTAACCAGAGCTAATGGCCCTGAAGAAGGTCTGCTGCCTCTCATACAGAAGAAAGGGACACACTTTCTTACATAGATAATAGGGCCTACTTTATTCTGTTGTAGGGAGCTTTGCCCAGAATGTGTTTTTATTTATCTGTTTAAGGAATTTCCAGTGTGTTAACAATTCTACTATTACTTTGAGGCTTATGAATGCTTGGGGGCAGTGAAAGGTGAAATGTCACCTGGTGTGTGTCAGATGCAGGACTTGAATTCAGGGCTTCCTGACTTGCCCTCCTATCATATCACCTAAACCAAAGTTCCTCAAAGTCATTTCTAATTTTCATTTTTACATTTTGTAAAGATAATGGGGACTAAATAACCTACTTGGAAATACTTTGTGTTCTTAAGTTTTTAATTTGGTTGAGTACGGTAGTTACATATTGAGTATTAAGAGATTTCTGTTGCTAAGCTTATGTATAAGGTAGTTGTTTAAGCACAGTCATGTATTCCCCAGTGGCAAATCAGTTCAAAGTTTAACTGTATCAAAGAGCTTATATTTCTACTTTTTTCTTTAGTTTTTTCAGTCTGAGTGCGTGTTATACGTATTGAGAATGCTTCGGATTTGAAACTTAACTAATACATCTTTCAATGAAACTATTTCTGTTGCAGTTTTAAAACATAAGAACATTGGTAGATGTGTTGGAGTTTTTTTTGTGTGTGTGTGTATGAGATCTTATTGTTAGGGATCAGCTAGAGACTGGTTTCATTTAACTCTTAGCAATCTGTTATTACTTTTTTGGGGGGAAGGCCACACTACTGTTTTATAGTTTAATTTGGTTTTCTGGTATTTTGAATTTCACTTTACTCGTACTTATTTTTCTATATTATACACTGGAGAGCTTTTATCAAACAAAGAGTTTTCCTAGGGTTGGGTTTGGTAGAATTTATTTTTCAGTAAGTTACTGTGATCTTTATTGTTAATGTGATGTAAATTTAGCTATAATTTTTAAATTAATTACCTTGGGGTTTTTATAGAGTTTGTATAGGGCCTTAACATTCATTTTAAAATTTCTCAAATATTCCAAGGAATTTTTTTCATATATGAACCAAATCTTCCTGGAAATTTAAAGTAACTGAATTTATTAGGGCATATTATTTTCTCAAATATTTGAAAGTTGTGTGTTTTTTTCTTTTTTGGCAGGGGGCAGTGGAAAAGAAATAGTTGAACAAGAACTATATATTCTTGATTGCAAAGTTAGTATTTTAAGTTTCAGTTATTCTGATTAAAATTTTTGATGGAACTACTACTATTTTGTGCATAAATGCTAGGATAAACCTTATTATTCCTAGATACTACTTTGGCTACATTTATACTTTTTGCACTTCACCTGTTTTCTCTGATGTGACTTAAATATCAGATTCATTTTCCAAAAATTAGATGTTAATGAAATTGCTATTTAACTTGAATTTCATTTCTCTTATTTATAGTTTTTTTGTAACTGCATATACTCTCACTCCCCCCATTTGAATCCCCCCATTTGAAAAAATCTTGAATAAAATTTTAATTTTGTTGGAGTGCTGAGGTTATTTCTTATGCAAAATACTTTGTATTTCCCCAGTACTTAGGATTATCCTCCTCAAACAAATAGGCACTTGATAAATTTTTTTTATCTTTCTAAATGTTCTTTTGCCCCACTTTAATATTATTGAGCAAGTCTATTCTTAACTTTTTGTAGAGATGTATCTAATGTGTTTATTAGGGTAGGGCATTTTGCCAAGTGTCTTAAATGGAGATTAATGGAGTATTCAAGCCTTTTCCATAATTAAACCAGATTTGGCATATTTGGATTGCTCACATAGCTCACTGACTTGCAGAAATAAATGTCTGGGTAAAAGATTGCCAGCTATATGAACGCAGGTCATAATTTCATAGTTAATTCTGTATCTTAAATTCTTTTCTCAGTCAGTTTATTGAAGGCACCAAAGGTAGAAGAAGAACCTTCTTTGAAAGTTTTTGGCCCTGGGACACAGATGGGAAAGGAAAAAAATGACATACTGCCATCTTCTGGGCAGATGGGCAAGTGCTGTTAAGTGCGTTTCAAGCAGAAAAATAGACAACAGAACCTGAGAACTTCTAGAAAAAATATTAGTAACATTTCCCCTTTTAACATTTTAATAGGAAAACAGTTTGTGGTAATTGTAATGTAACAGTTCTTTGTCTTTTGGTCCTTAAAATGTTTCTTTGAGAGAAAATGTTGTAGTGACCTATCTGTCTAGTCTGTTTATTATCCATTCCCTCCTTCTAAGTTCATTTTTTAAGGTTACTTCAATTTCTACAAAATGGAGAAAAATAAAGGATTAGCTTGACCATCAAAAAAGTGAAACTCTTTGTTATGCCTGTTATTTTGGTTCATATGTTTGGGATACAAATTTTAAAAGGATAATTGCCAACTTATTCAGTATAATGCCTCATCATTTGGACTACGGTTAAGTTTTTAGTTGTATTTGAGTTCAGAGCATATGCTAATTCAGAAAACGGAAGTACTTGGCATCATTTCCCTATCTGTGTACCAGAAGTGACCCCAATGTCTGGTTAATTAGGTGTCAGGTATTGTTTTAAAAAGTAGAGTGTAATACCTGAAATGATTTCCTTCAGAGAATAATTAGTGTAGATATTATGTCTTTAAAATGTTTGGTATGGATGAGTACCTGTGTCTCGATGTTGATACAGAATTTCAGTTGCTTGTCTTAATTCAGATTTAAATTGTTTTCATTATGTTGTGATGGTGATGAGATAACGTACTGTTAAATTGTGGAAATGTGTGTAGCAGATACTTTCAAGGGACAAGGTTTTTGTAAGTGTTATGATTTTTATCTAGGTACTTAGGCAAAATATAATTGAATATGTCGTCATGTTACAGATCTTAGTATCTGAGCAGAAGTTCATTGTGGTAGGGGACTCATGCTGGGGGGTTTGTTTCTTGTTGAAATAAAACTTGGTATATAACTGTATTTCCAGTAAGTTGTGGATCAGTGCTTTTTTTCATGAATGTAGATATTTCCTCCACTGGTGCAGATTACCATCATTTTATCCCTTAATAGATGATCTTCATGAATTGCTGTTATCCCCAAAATTCCTCCCCGATTGGTTATCTTTCTGGTCATGAGCTTTTCCTTGCTTTTAGCTAGGTTGATGTCTTGAGAATAACCAATACATTTGGGAGGCTCATTTTTTTCCAGCTTGGTATAAGATTTGCCGAAGCTTGTGTTTTCTAGGGATAGTCCCTAGGAAGCCTGAAATATCACCTGGCCATGGTGAGGTGTTAAAGTAGTGCTTTAATGACAGTTCTGTCTTTGGTGTAGGACTTAGGTGTTTTAGTGTAATCTTACAAATAATATTGGAATGTATTTGCTAATTTGGGCATACAGATAGATTCTTCTCCATTTGGGAGGTATATGCCCATAATTATACTGTTAAAACATTTTTAGGTATGAAGAAATAATTCCATTTGAAATTACACTCTTTACAGTCGAGTAATTCACCTTTAAAGCCTATCTTATAGAAAAATACAATTTTCTTAGACTCTTGCAGAAGAGCTCTTGCGAGTTGAATTTATAGAATGAAATGACTGACTACTTTTGATAATTTTAAAAATTCTTGTTTAAAACTTGAAAATATAAAACTTAATGCTAGGTACCTTGATCTTCAAGGAAAGAAAAGAAAGGAATAAGTATTTATTAAATGTCTACTGTGTGAGGCACTGTGCTAAATTGCGTATGTTATCTCATTTGATCCTCACAATAACCTTGTGAGGTATGTACAGGACTATTTATATTTCAAATAATCCTTAAATTTACCCTTATGTCTTGAAATTACTTTTGAGTTAGAATACTTTTTTAATTTTTGTGTTAATTTAAGTGTGTATTTCCTTTTAGGTAAGGAAGATGGGGTGGGGGAATTGTTCACCTTTTGAAAAAGTAAAGGACAAGTATCATTTTGAATACCATCACTAAAAGCCACAACTATGTTAAATTACCTGAGGACATTGTATGAGTGAAATTTTTAAGTTAATGCTCACAGTTCTCACACATTAACTGCACAATTTCTTAATTATAAAATTGTATTCTATTACAGTATTCCTTTTACTATTCAGCGACTTTGTGAATTGCTAACAGATCCAAGGAGGAACTATACAGGAACAGACAAATTTCTCAGAGGAGTAGAAAAGGTATTTTTTCCCTAATTGAATTGGAATATATCTGTAGAAAAATAGGGTTGACCAAGGGACCTTGAGAGAGATTTGATCTAATTGTTTTGTTAGGAGTTTGTTAAAATTATCCTTTTATTTTACTTTTCAGTTATAGCTAGTAGTAATATGTCAATCCTTATCAATATTAACTTTATTTGGGAACAGATTATCAAATATATTAAGAATTGATCTTTTAAAATTTCTCATTAACATAGAATTAAATTTAGTCCCATTAGAACCTCTAAAATAACAAGAATTTGAGGCTTTTTTATGGGGCTCCATGTTATTAGTTCCTTCTATCATGACCCTACTCCCTCCTACTCTTACATCCCTACATCCCATCTCCTTCTCCATGGTTTATCAGACCCAGACTGAGGGGAATTATACTCAGCAGTGCTATCAGTTTTCCTCTTCTGTCAGGGAGATTTATTGTCCGGCCCTATCTTCCACTCTAGGACTTCAGTGCCAGCATTTCCCCCACCAGTGTTAGACTTTCCAAAGTGTTCATTACATTAAAAGATCCATGATTTACTGCTGAGAATACTCCTTCCATCAATGCCTTTCTAGGTTGATGTAGGAGCTGCCAGAGATTGTCTTCTACTGCATAGTCTTTGAAAACCTAGAGTCACCTTCACACCATGATGGAACATTGAAATAGAACTTTAGTAGAAATTGGCAATATTTAGGGTAAGAAAATTTGATGGGTTTTGTTTCCAAGAAACAAATTATAGTGATTGTTATGGTTGGGGAAAAGCTTGATTTTTGGCCCTGACTTTGGGGTTTTGATTAATATCTTTATATATCACCTTATTTTCTTCATTAGTAAAATAGCAGGAATAAAGACCTTACCTCAAGATGGTTGTGATAATAAGAATTAGTAAACAGCATCATGTGGTCTTATTCTAGTACTAAATTACCAATTTTTGTTATTGCAGAATGTGATGGTTGTTAGCTGTGTGTATCCATCTTCAGAGTAAGTATAAAAATTCTTGCAGTAAGCTTTAAAAGTACTTTCTTTTTAGAATTGTGGAATTTCTGTTCCCATCTCTGCCTCATTAAAATTTGGGTGATTTTGTTTTGTTTTGTGATGTTTCCCACCAGAAAGGTAGGCATTACTGGAATTGTATTTTCAGTGCCAGTAGGTTAAACATATATAAAATCTCAGACTTATGAATGTATGTAGTATTACAGCAAAATCTGATCTAGCATATATTTTCTAAACTTTTTTTTTTCATGCTCCCAAGCTGCTTATGGTCCTTTAACTACTCTTTATTTTATAATAGAAGTACATATGAACCGTATTCTATGAACATCTACTTTACAAAGATTCTAATTTAGGAATTGAAGGAGATGGGAGTTTAGGATTTATTTAGTGTAGGGAAGATTTCTTGGTTTCTGAACCAAGAGTTCTAAGACCAGGAGGATCAAGTATTTCACTTGCTCTGCTTGTATGTTGTGTGTTTGCTGGTGTCTCACAGATAAGGGGTTGCCTGTAATTTGGCAGACACGCCCAATGCAGGCAGAATAATGTTTTCTTTGTACATCTTAAAGGACAGAGTCTCTATATTTGATTTACTTAAGGTTTGAAAGATGAAGTATTGCTTGTGAAACTTGAGGAGAATTAGCCCTCCCTAAACCCAGGCACCCCTATTCCAGGACCCCCTTAATTCAAAGGATCTTTTATCATTTTTTGTGTGATGTAGATCTGTTGTGTTTTAAATGTATAACATAAAATATAAGATTGCAAAGGAAGCTTAATATATTGAAATGTAGTTATTAAAATATTTAAAGTGTGAGTTGACCTAGGATTAAGAGCAGGTGATTATTAGAGTTTGGGTAATGAACACCATAAACCTTAGCTGTCTGCTTTATGAATGAAGTATTGCTAAAGTTTTAAGATTTGGCATGAAATATTCTACCTTAGGATCAAAACTTATTGATTAGATTTATTGAATAGATTCATTACCCTTTACAAACTTCTTTCTGGATCATAGCAGTTTTAAAGTGAAATGCTCCAGCAATGTAAGGGCATGAATAAGTCTATAATAATGACATTGCTAATTTAACTCCAAAACTTCAACACTGGAATGGAATTATACTAGTACCATAAGACCTTAAGTCCCAGGATGGAGAGTTGAAGACAGCTCAGTTTTCTGGTAACTTGGATTTTGCTGGTTTGACTTTTTAGGTTAGAATTTGTCATGGGTAATTAGATAATTTTTCAAAGAAAGGAATTTGTGAAAGGGGGGGGAAGAAGATATGAAAAAAATCTTCAACTTTAGAGTTAGTAAAACAGGATTTAACTTATAAACTATGCAGTTTTTCACTTGTCATTCCTGTGTTCCCTAAATTATTTCTCTTAGTCAAGACTTTCCTTTAGCCTTAACCATTGTAAAGCCATGTCATTACATTTGGGAGAAATAAGGACACATTTTTTCCTAGTATGTTAAAGCCAAATGTTGACTCACACAAAAACCCTCTACCTCTTTTAGAAAACATAGTTTTCATTACCAAAATTAAAGAATTTCAACATTTTGTTATATAGTAGAATGTTTTCATTTCTCATAGGAAAAACAGTTCTAACAGCTTAAACCGGATGAATGGTGTTATGTTTCCTGGAAATTCACCAAGTTACACTGACAGGTAAGTTGGTTTTAGTGACAGAAGACACAGCATTTTCCCACTTTGGGAGTGGGCCCTATCCTTTCAAACATAGGCTTCTAATGGGAATGGAAAATAGCAAACAGAAAAACTTATTTCTTGACATGTACACTTGGAAGACAAAATGTTCAGCATGTTACTTTTTGGGGAGTTTCTGTGCATATCTGAGGAAGGATTAGTTTTCATCAGAACAATAATCATGCTCTATTATAGGTCTAACATTAATGGTCCTGGAACTCCCAGACCAGTAAACCGACCAAAGGTTTCTTTGTCAGCCCCTATGACAACAAATGGTTTGCCTGAGAACACGGAAGGTAAAGAGTCAAATTTACAACTAACTGAGGAAAAAACCCACAGGTTTGTATATATTTTATATATCTGTGTTTTCACCAAAGTTAATCTGCCACTGGATTCCAGTATAGTTTAATGTTGTTAGTGCTAAATGCACAGATGTAAGATGTTAACAAAACAAGGAAAGAGATCAGCTCTGAACTGAGTGTCTGACCTGAGCCTGTAACATGGGGTTTGGAGCAAATGAATATTCTGACAGTAACCTATAGAGCCAAGTTTTGAGTAATTCCATGTATTTATAAAGTTTAAAATATACTTGCCATTTAAAAAATATACTTGGAAAAGAAAACAGTCTTTCCAAATAAGGCTTGAAATCATGTGGGATAGACTTTTCCTGACATATCCAAAGGAAATAGAAAGGAAGAACTTGCTTCCTTTATCTTTTGTCATATCAAAAGAGAAAATCAACAGTAAGAAGGCGAGCAATAGGCAGAGGAAGTTCCCATAATAATTGGCCCAGGTGTAGATGGGAGAAAGTGATTAAAAAAGTGGGACCCATTGTCACTCAGATGCTGAGTTTCTAGATTCCTTGGTTACCAGATAAATTAGCTTTGTCAGCAGAATAGTAGAAAAGGACGTACCTTAAATACGAGAATATGGTGGAGATGGCAAATATATTATCGCCTAATAAAGCTTTTACAAAATTTACACAGTGATTCATCAGCCTCTGAATTGGACAGCACCCAAGTGAGTCCTGTAAAAAATAAACACTCTGATGAGGACCCTGTGGAAGCTGAGGGACATGAGGTAAAAAGACTCAAATTTGACACAGAGGATGAAGACAGAGACACAGCCAAGCAGAGTCCCCCTGGTGAGATGTCTTCAGCTGTGGTAGAAGAAACAGGAACACTGTCTGCGTCTCAGGATAAAGACCGAGGAAGCAACTCTGGCAGACAGCGCTGTACAGAAGAGGAAGAGGAAGAGGAGGAGGAAGAGGATGAGGAGGAGGAGGAAGAAGGTATTCAGAAATGGAGGGCATTCACATACCTTTATTTCAGCGTTGGTGCTAAATGTGTTTCTGGTCAGAGTTAGTTTCAGGATATTGTTTGGTCTATTGTATAGATGAATATAACTTTAACTGGGGTAGAATTTTTTGAAAATACAAATTTAACTGTTGCAACTTTTGATTACTTTTAGAATCTTTTGTGACCTCACAAGAAACTACTCCAGAGAGAAAGGATCAAGAAAAAGAGACTGATGAGGCCTTAACTGTGAGTGAAGAGACTTCTGAGGAGAGTAATCTGATGGAGGAATCTGTCCTATCTCAGGAAGACAAGGATCTGCATTCTGAAGACAGTGAAAATACAAGAGCTGTAAGCAGTGGTGCTGATGGCAGTGAGACTGAAGAGTTAGGGACCTGCGCTGGGGAAGCTCGAGAAAGTCCATCAGAATCCCCAATGGAAAACAGTGAGGAGGCCACAGACATTGCAGAAGAACCTATGGAGCAAGACTAACTATGAAACCCATTTAGATGCAGTATTTTACATAAGGCCCTGATTTTCCACTGTATAAAACTTTTATGTAATAAAGTGGACCTTTAGTTTTACAAGAGAAGCAGGTTGTAAGATATGATTCTTCATGGAATAAATCCTGAAAGAGTTTTATATGTAAGAACTGTGAATATTGGCTCCTTCAGGTCCTGCTTACCGCTGACTTTTTGGTCTGGTCAAATCAGTGGTATGTGTATAGATTTTTTTTTAATTTAGAATAAAAGTTTTTAAACTGGAAGGTAATAATTATAATTTTGACAAACTTTTTGGAGATTACCACATTTAGTTTATACATATGCAAGAAAGCTTTTTGTCTTGTCTATTTCTGACAGCTCTAGCAGTTTTCATATTTTGGTCATAGTTTCAACATTTTAACATGTGAATTATAGGGTTTCATGCTGGTTTCCAGATTTTATTGTTTGACTATGTACAATGGAACCTTAAGTCATAAATACATATAAATATATATATATATACTATTCTAAGGGGGAAAATGTTCTATTTTTCTGTTTCTATAAGAGATGAATACAGTGAATACTTTTTCTATTGGAAATAATTGAATTCACCTCTTTCAGAAGTCAATTTCTTTCACTTCTGAATGATTCAAATAAAATCTGGCCCCTATGAAACCCTGGAAATCTTTAACACTGTTGAAAATACCAGGTTAAACACATTCCAAGAAATCTGTTCAAACTACAACCCTTTTGTATACTTCTGAGGTGCCTGACTAAAAGGACTTCATTTATTTATGAAAAAATTTGCTTTATGTTAAGAACAGTCTTCAACCATTAGCTTAATATTTTATAGGGTGAATGCTTATGAAGCTGATGTGAGAACATCTCAGAAGAACTGAGCAGGTTACTTGACCTTTTGCTTGCTTCTACGAACATTGTGAATATTACACATTTCTTTCTAAATTATTGAAAGTATGCAAATGGATTTGGTATGATAGACCATTGTACTGGAGGAATTAATATATTACCTTAGTAATGTACCTGAGCTAAATGATTGACAGTTCTAGGGGTGCATAGAAACCAACATAATTTGTATGACATTTTGAAGTGAATTAAATATTTTTGAACATGCTAGTCGACAGCCAGTGTTATATTTTTCAGATCAGCGCAAAGCACAACTACTGCTCAACTCAAATGTTTTCAGATTCCCATAAAGTCATGCAAGCTGCAACTTCCCAGTCAAAATTACTGGCTGCCAAATTTATACCTGTTTCTTCAACTGTACCTTTTTGATATTTAGAATTTTTAAATTTCTGTAAAGTAGATTTTGTAGATTGTAATGTGTTCACTGCCTTTGTGAAGCGGTATATAATTGTATAATTTCTGTGTGTAAACTGAATGCTTGGGCTTTCAATACAGTATTCATATAAAGCAATAAATATTAATGTTATAAAATATTCGAGTACATTTTTATCAAAACAAAAGAATACTTTTTTTTGTTTTTTTGTTTTTTAGTTTCAGATGCCTGAAATACACAAATGGGCTAAAAAGTTGATGCAATTTCTGATACCGTATCATAAGCTTTACGAATGATTTGGGGAAAAACACAGGTTGTGGATTTTGTCTGTTTAAATTTTCTTTACAAAAACACCCGAATAATTTGGCTCAGTTTCTATATTTGTAGAGTACTTATTACTGACTGTCTTGTCTGTCAGGTTCACAGCAGCCAGAGGATATATTTAAGAATGTTTGATAGTTAAAAAAACAAACAGAAAAACACTGTACGTTGATTAGTGTCTCCCAGAGAGAAAAGAAAATCAAACTTTGTAAATTTTTTTTATTTTTTCAAAATTGCAAACTGCAGATGTGTTTAATAAAAAATAAACGTTCAAAATGTTGAAATGAAGCAAGGTTAAATATGACATTCATAGTAAAATTTTACTTTTTTTGTTAAGGGATATTTTGCCAATGAGAACAAATTTTAAACATTTTAAGTTTAGGAATTTTGGAATTTCCTTTAGGATTTTTGTGAAAATATTGTCAATAAACCTATTCTTTAAGCACCTATGACCTTTTGATATTTTTATTTTAATAGTTGTAGTGCCATGGACTATTTGTTAATGTAATGATTATAACCAATTTACTTTGTCAATTTTAAGTTTTAAAATTTAGCAACGTGGTTTTGTGGTCTGTGAACTTGTAAACTTGCAATTGCTGTTTTTGCAAGGGTAAATGCATCTCTTTATTAAATAAAGTAAAATAATGATGAATGTATAAAATGCTATCCTAACTCTGTATGAGAGATATGCTTTTTAAATTTTAGTTTATTGTTAGCTTTCAAATGTTGATCATAGATCAAATTTGTTGCTGTTTACACAAGGTTAACTGAAGAATACTCTGGGTTTACTTATGGAATATTTCGTACTTCTTTATTAGGATGGATGGACAGATACTTCCGTGGTTAAACCTGGATAGAGGCTTCTTGTCTAGCTGCTGTAAGGGTGTTGGGAACTATCAGGGAATGAGAGATTTTTTCTTAAGTTTGAAAAGGTGCACTCAGGAGATAGAAAAATAACAGTTCTAAATAATATGACAGATCTGTTTTAGGAATTGGTACATTTCCAACATTTAAAAATGTTCATTCTGACAAGAGTTTTCCTTAGACGTGGTGAGCCAACAGAATTCCAAAAAATCTAAATCAGGATTCTAGAATTTGGGTTTAAAATGCCATTTCTTTGCTTATCCTGTCTAGCCTAGAGATGGCTATTTGCCTGGATTTAAAATAATAATTAGTGCTGATTAGGCATTGAGGAATAAGTAAGCATTAGTTCTCATTTGCTTTGTTCCCCTAAAAGTAGAAACAATGCTTTGAAAATGCTGAAAACAGCTCTAATATGGTAGAAAACAACAGTCAGTCAGTGCTCTCCCCTCCCCCCAGTGATCTGTTTGAATCAAGTTACAGTAAGTTTTGCCTGCACCTTTGAAAGTGGGCAAAATAGTAAGTCTGTTGTTGGCAATTTGGAGCAGTATCATGCTACTTTGAAAAAGAACTCCCCCTCCCCAAACACTGGGCCATATAAGCACTGGCTTTATAAAAGCATTGTGTTCCTAAGAGTGCTTTATTTTGCCGATGTAGATAGGCATGCATTTATGCATTTTAATCTAAAGTCAGAGACTAACTTTCAAATAATACAGTATAAACTAGTTTTCATGTAAAGGTGCTGGTGTGAAGTAAGTCTTAAGAAAGCTGCTAAAGTAGTATTTATGAAAAAATTGGAGAAGGGACAAATTTACAACTTGTTCAACCAAAGGAACTAAATTAGGGGAGGCTTTAAAATTACGATCCCTGAACAGTTTCATAAGTACACGGCAAAAGGGATGCTCAGCTATTTGTGAGATAGATGGCAGTCATAAAATGAATAAATGCAGTGACATTAAACAATTATTTTATATGGGAAAGTGGTTCAAGACTAAGTTTAATGCATTAATAGTCTAATAAGAATGATAGTGTATTGATGAGAATATATTTAAATATAGTGAACCAATAATAAACTTCCTTCAGGATTTTCTTATTATTTGAACTTGGAGCCCAGCTTACTTTGCCAAAAATGTATTATTTTCATAATGCAATAAAATACAAATTAGACAAATTTCTGCATCTGTGGAATTACTTCTTTTTTTTGCCAAAAGATTTTTCTGTGTCGATTGA
Source organism: Notamacropus eugenii (assembly GCF_028372415.1). Lineage (NCBI taxonomy): Eukaryota > Metazoa > Chordata > Mammalia > Diprotodontia > Macropodidae > Notamacropus > Notamacropus eugenii. The sequence continues at coordinate 450,154,992 of NC_092874.1, read as the reverse complement.
ATTAAAAAGTGCCCTATAGATAAGAATATTATGCTCATTCTTTCACAGGCCAATAACTTAAATTTGTTTCCTTACTGTTTCCAAGGTTAGTCTAACATCAACAAAGGAATCAGCTGACTCCTACCTTTTAATCTTGTATTTTCCTCAAGCTGTTTCAGGAGGGTGGAAAATCCCTCAGTTATATCAGTGACACCTGTTGAATGTCTTCCACTCTTTTCATATTTTGTTTCTTGTGTAAGTTCCCATACTTTTCTATTTTTATTACCTTTGGCTTTCATAATAGTTTACAATTAGGCTACAAGGTGGCTACCACCTTGAATTAGTTTTTCTCTCCATGGAGTAGGTACAGCCTACAAGGAAATTAAGGATAAATTCACACTGGTAGATAGCAGGAGAGTTTTAATCTTTGTCCCCAGGGGCTAGCTCAGAATAACAAATGAAAATATAGTCTGATTCGTAGAATTTGGAGCTGGAAGGAGCCTGCTCGATCTCTAAGGTCTCTAGTAGTTCTAAAAATCTCTTGATTCTGTGAGCTGGTCATACCCCTACCTCTTTTCTTTACCTTATAACAATTTTATTAAAATTTTGTCTTTTATTCACATAGTAAATGGTCCTTTAAAAAACATAGAGAACCAAAAAGATTAAAGGTAATGCCATAAACATTACATATTTTTTAATTTAAAAAATTTTAATTTTTAAAAATTTCAAATTTTTAGAAATTATATTAAAATTAAAAGTGGTGGCTTGAATGCTGCTTTGTTTCATTGTGTCCTTTTTCTGAACTTCTGTGGATGTTTAAAAAACATCTTTTGTACCACTTCCCCCTTTTCGGTATTTCTATAACTACATGATTTCTCTCCCTCCCCTGTAAATACAAAAACCCTCACCTATAAATAGCAAAATAAATTCACACATTTGCTGCGTATGCAAATTATGTATCCCCCTACATGTTTTGTCTGCTTCCTTTACAAGAAATGAAAAATGTGATTTCATTACTGGTCTCATGGAATTGTGATTGGCCATTACATTGAGCCTGATTTTAAAACCACCCTCTTACCAGTTCATACTAGTCCTCCCAAGTTTCTTTGAATCTATCCACTTTTATTATCATTTATAAATACAATGTTTATAAATCATGATTTGTGCAGCTATTCCCCAGGTCATCCAACTTTGTTTTCAGTTCTTTATGACAATAAAGTGCCGCTAGAAATATATTTGTGCATATAGGTCTTTTCTCACTCATCTTTTTGGGGTAGATGTCTGGTAGCCTGTTGTGACAATGCACTTTTTTGTGTTTTTGGGGGGTATAGTTCCAAACTACTTTCCAGAATGGCTTGATTCATTTACAGTTACACCAATAATATATTAGTATTTCTGTCTTCCTATAGCACTTTTTTCCTTTTCTTTCTAGGGGAGGGGATCATTTCTGCTAATCTGATGATTAATGTGAGGTGGAAATTCAATTGATTTAGTTGACATTGGTCTCAGTGTTTTGGAACGTTTGTCATATGGTGGTTTATAGTTCACCTTTTGCTAACTGTCTTCATATTTTGATTATTGGGGAATAGATCATGTTATATTTGTATCAATTCCCTATTCATCTCAAATATCAATTCTTTATCAGAAATTTACTAGATTTTTTTTTTTTCAGTTAGCCATCTCCCTTCTCAACCATAGTTGCGAAAGGTACCTCCTGCCCTGCTCCTCTTAATTTGTTAAATCTTATCTCACATCTAGGTCATGTATTATTATTTGGAGCTTATGGTATGTGGTTAGAGATATTGGTCTAATCTTGATGTCTGCCAAATTGCTTTCCAGTTTCCCTAGGAGTTTTTGTCAGCTGAATTCTTGACTAGATAGTTGGGAGTCCTTTGGTTTATTGAACACTGCTACTTTGTTGGATTGCTTCTGTATCTCTGGACCTAATCTGTTTTGCTCATCAACTACTGCGTAGATATTTTCTATGATCACTTCTTGGTAGTGGTATAAACCATCACCTCATTTTATGGTCAAGGAAACAGGTCCAGAGATGGTGAAGTAAGGTCACAATTAGTAAAAATGGCAACTTTGGGATTCGAACCCACACCTATCGTATCTTATCCCAACCTCAATGGAGCATTCTTTCCACTCCAGCCTTTTGTTCACTGGAAAACAGAATTACCAGGGTGTAGTTCAAGGTGAATTTAAGTTCATATGAAAATCTTTGGGCTAAAAGAAACCAAATAGTACTGGTCAGTTCACTCATATTGCTAGTTCATAATTGGGTTATACCATTTCACATTTTTTCTGTGCAAGCTATGTTCAGTGAATCAGTAGGCTGGAAGACCATTTCAAGTAATGTTTATTCCACTTAATGTTTGCCCTCACATTATTGTAACCTTATGCTTTAAGGAAGTGATTATCTTACATTGGCTTGCAAGTATAAAATGAAGATTTGTGTGAAGATCCTTGGGCTTAGGAAGCATGGTGTCACATCTTAGCAGAAGATCTTGCTTCATACTCTTCTATAGAACCCTATGGTGAACTCTCTTTTGTGTGACTCTGCCACAAATCCCTTCAGTGTTGTCCATCACTTTCTGCTTTGCTGTGTTCTCTGAAGAACATATGGTGCTCCCCTTTCCTAGGATTGCTATTCTCCATTGCCTCCAGGTTCTTTCCCCTTCAGTTATCTCTTATTTTCAATTTTTCTTTACATATTTTCCAAATGCTTTTGTGACTCGAGGAGATGTCCCAGAAATCAAATTGGCTCCTCCGGGTTGCCTACAGATATCAAGATTAAAAACTTTCACTTTACCCTGCTGTTTCCTCTTGCTATTGCCCAGTAGCTCTCTTCCTTTCCACAGCCAAATTGTTGTGTCTACACTACTTGCCTCATTGCATATCTCTTGCAGCCAGGCTTTCATCCCTACCTCAAAGTTACTGATGCTCTTTAAAAAATTTTTTTGTTGTTGCTATATCATTTTTCTTCCCCAAAGTTTCCCATGCCAATAGTCTCTTAATTGCTAAATCCAATGACTTTTTTTCCCCCTTTGGTCTCATCCTTGGCCTGTCTGCCGCATTGACTTCCTTGGACTCATGTAGCATTTCTATATAAAAGACTCCCAAGCTTTTATTGCTTATTCCTTTTTGGGCTATATAGTTTCGCCTACTTGTGAGAAAAATTTTCAAAAAATAGTTAAACAGCACAGCAACAGAACCTGCAGACTAAGTACTGAAGGAAGTTCATCCTTGGTATATCTAGGCTATATACAACTCAAGCTTTTGGGAGAAAAATCTTTATGCCTATCACTCATCTCTCCTGAATTCCAGCTCTGCATCACTCACAGTTCGCTGTCCATCTCCCCTAGATGTCCCAAAAGAATCTTCAACTCAACATGGGCAAAGGGGAACTTATCCTAATCCTAAAGCTACCTTTCTTAACACTGTCAAAGGCACCACCATTCTAGTCACCTAGGTTCGCAACCCTAAAGGCAAAATCTCTTTCCTCTTCCTCATTACCTATATTCAGTTACTAAGCTTTTGTCATGTCTGTCCCTGCATCTTTTCTGGTTCCTGCCCCCTTCTCTCTAGTCACATGGCCATCATCCTAGTTTATCTTCATCAGCCCCCCTCAAGTTATGGCTGTGTTCTTGTACAGCTTTAGGTCTTTCCCCTTTCCAATTCTTCCTCCGTAATACAGTTACACTGTTTGCTTCAACTTCCTGAATTCCCTTCTGCCTCTAGGATGAAATATAAACCACTCCCTGGCATTTAAAGCCTTCTGCAATCTGGCTCCAACGTAACTGTCTAGACTGATTTCACACTGCTTCTCTTCACAGCCAAACTGGCCTATTTCCCCTCTTTTATGTGACATTCCATCTGCCCTGCTTTTGGTGGGCTTCCTTGTCCAGAACTCTCTTTCTTTCTTAACCTGTGCCTCTTAGAATCCTTGGCTTTGTTGAAGTTTCAGCTCAGATGATACCTACATAAGCCTTTCTTGATCCTCTCAGTTCTTATCCATTTAGTTACCTCTGTAACTAAGTCTGCCTCACTTCTCCCCAAATAATTACTGTGTATTCATTTTTTTATCTTTTCCTGAAGGCAGAGGCTGTTCCATTTTTGTAGCCTCTGAACACAGTTCTTGGATTTTTTTTTTTTTTACTGGACCTATGATCAACGGAGTGAACTCCTGGTGAGATAGATTGGCACATCTCTGCAACTTTTAGAGTTGCCCTTATCACAACAAGCACTTGACTAATACCCTAAATTAAACTGAATTTCACAAATTGTCTTTTGAAACTCAGGTGGATCTGGTACATCTTAATAGTATATGGCCAAGACAATTAATTATTGAAGGAAAGATCTGGTGATATGAGTCTGAGTAATTTTTAAAAATAGAAACTAAAATATGATAGCTTCCTAACTTTACAAGATGTCTAATTGTGAGTATGTATTGTTAAATTACTCTAGTTACTATTGTTGGTTGGCTTTATTTCAATATTCCTTAATTTCCATATTGGCAGTAACAAATCACATCTTTCTCCCTCCTTTCCCCCTTCCCTCCCTCCTCTGTGCCTCACTTTCTCTTCCCCCTTTTCTGTCTCTGTCTCTCACTGTTTCTCTCTTAGAGGTAGGAGAGGGAGCAAGGTCTACAAAATGGAACCAGTGGGTCAGAAAGTTAATATTTTTCCCTCTTTTTTCCCAAGGAGGAGGGGAGCAGTGTTTCTCTGAAGTAGGATCAATGGGTCCATAGGTTCTGTTGCATTTTATCATATGAAATGTTAGTACCAGGAAGCCTTAGTAGTCAAACAATCTTAATCACATTTGGCTATTGTGCATGATAGATGTGGATAACAAAAGCTTTTATATTCATATGGTACCTTAGAGTATACAGTGATCTCATTTGGTTCTTTAGAATGACATTGAGTGGTAACTGATCAAGTAGGAAAGCTTTAACTTCATTGTTCTGCCTGGAAATTTGAGATCACGTCAGTGAAAGGGCTTTGTAAACTAAGGTACTATGCAAATAGAGAATGCTATTATAAGAACCCATGCAGAAAGTTGAATACGTTGCAACCTTGCTTTAGTACTCATCACTCGCTATACAAGGAAAGCCATTACAAAAGCAGTCTGTCATATACCTGATTCAAGTGCGACCAAACCAGATTATAACGTAATTTGGAAATGTTTAACAAAATAAATAAATTCAACGCAGATAATTTTATACTTTTCTAAGTCAATATGCAATCTGCAGGGATCTGTTTCTTTTGAGTTTGACATCACTGATCCAAAGGACCTAGTATGACTGATAGTTTGGCCAATAATACGACCCCATTGCATAAGATAGCTACTTCAGGGCATTAATACCTTGGTATTACTTACTCCCAAGTAGATGTGAAAATAGAACAACAAAGTGAAGCAACCAGTTTCTATACCATTCACACAAATTATTCTTACAATTTCAGGACTGCTATCAATATCAACACAAAGGCTAATGATGGAAGAAACTAGTGATTATAGATGTGCATACCAGTTTTATGCTTAGTTGACAGGTTATGTTGCTTGGCTGTCCCACTTATGTCCTCTACTCTGTAGGTCTTTTACTTCCACCATGTCTGCCCTTATTCTCCAGCTTGAATGGACAGTAATACACATGGTTGGGCATCATGAAATGCTTTACGTATATATTTCATCTTCATAACAGTCCTGTGGGGTGGTTGCTATTATTACCTCTAATTTTACAGATGAGGAAATTGAGACTGAGAAAAGGGAAATGACTTGCCCAGGGTTACACAGCTAGTGTTTGAGGCAAGTCTTCTTAACTTGAAGTCCAACACTTTCTACCATGCCATCTGCTTGCTGTGTTGCCATCTGCCCAGCCTCTTATGTCAGAAATATGAGTGTTCACTTTGTCTTTTCCATGGATCACTTCCACTTATTATCTGATTTATCAGTCCATCGATAAGCATTTATTGAGCATCTGCCTTGTTCTAGGCACAATGGTAAGCACTGGGGGAAAAAGGCAAATGACTACTCTTGCCCAGAGGAGCTCACAATTTAATGGGGGTGGGGGGAGAGAACATGCCAATAACAGTACAAACGGCTATATACACTTGGAATAGAAATACCCAAGAGAGGGAAAGCATTGGAATTGAGAGGGTTTGGAAAGGTTTCCTGTTGAAGGTAGAATTTTATGTGGGACTTGAAAGAAACCAGGAAAGCCAGTAGGGGGAAATGAGGAGGGAAAACATTCCAGGCATGGGGGACAGCTGGAGAAGACAACCACAGGTAAGAGATGGGGTGTCTTGTTCAAGGCATTGTTCAAGGTCAATGTTACCAAATCAGAAGGTAAATGTGTTAAGCACTAGGAATGAGAGTGGGAAGTAAAGTGTAAGAAGATTGATTCTGACTAAAATTCTCAGCCTTGTTTTTCAACTACTTGTGGGTATTTTCACTTCATCTTAAATATTGTTTAGAACCTCTGCAACCATTTATGAACCTCTTAATAGACCTAGTTCCTGTTCTCTCAACAAATTTATATCCCTATGGTTTGCCTATTTCCCTTCCCTCACTAATCTCTTATTTGTTTCACCGGCTTGTTTTACTTGTCAATTTTTATTACATTAAATTCATTTTTTAAATTAACAAGCATGTATTTTCTTTCCTTCCTTTCCTTGCCATTAGAAAAAACAAAAAGAAAAACAAAGCTTTTCTAACACATACACACATAGTCAAGCAAATAAAATCCCACGTTGGCCATGTCTAAAAACATACTTCTCATTCTATCACCTCTTTGTCAGGAGGAGGGTAACTTTTATCATGTCTTCTAAAATCATGATTGTTTAATGCATTGATCAGTTTTTACACTCTTGAGTATTCACAATGTTATTCCATAAATTGTCTACTTAATTTAACTTGCTTTCCTTACCAAATACAAAATCTTTTATTTGTCATATACAAAACGAATGCAAATTGGTTGGAGGAGGGAGGACACTAGAATCTGGGATGATCAGGAAAAGACTGGAAGGTAATCTTTGAGTTGAGTCTTGAAGGGGTTCTAAACCGTGGAGGTGAGGAAGGAGTGCATTCTAGGCATCAAGTGACAACGTAAAGGCAGATAGGACAACTGGAGTATCATGTGGGAGGAGCAACAAATAAGTTCATGCGACTTGCATGGGGAGTTATATATAAGAAGACTGGAAAGGTAGGTTAGGGCCAGGTTGTGAAGAGCTTTAAATATCAAATGGAATTGTTTTGCTTCTCATTTGAATAAAAAACTCTTTGCTATTATGAGCTTAACAAACGTTAATAAATCTGAATATTTCCCTCTACAAAGAACAGAAAAAGAAGGTTGTGTATGACACACTATGCCTTTCTACTTCAGAAAGCATTAAGAAAAAATACTAAATTTAATATGGTAGTTCCAACACTGTCCCTCTGTGTCCTTCTGGGTCTGCTTTCTTCTGCAACAATGCTTTCTCTTCTCTCCTCTCCTCTCCCCTAGTCCTTCTTCCTTCTCTTTGTCACTGAGAAGTTCAAAAACTCCTGCTCCAAAGAAATTTACCCCCCCATCCCAAATTCAGTTTGTCTCCTAGGATGGAAGAGAACACTCTCTCTTAAATTACAAACCTTTAGGATTTGCAGCTAGACTCTGGATACTTCCCCCACAACTGCAGAGGGACTGTTGCCTCTCAAAGCACCCTACTAAAGTGGAATATCATCTGACATGTTGGTTTAGTACTTTTTCCAGACTGTTTTCCAGCTTTCCCAAAAATTTTTGTGGAATAGTGAATGAGTCCTTACCACAGTAAGGATATCCTTGGGAATGCTGGATTGCTTCTGGGTCTTCTATACCTATTCTGTTGCATCGATCAACATTTATGTGTTTTTAAACTAATAACAAATAGTTTTTATTGTAACTGTTTTGTAATATTGCTTGATACCTGGTTCTACTAAGTCTCTTTCCTTTTCCCTACCCACCTCCCTGTTATTATTTCCTTTGAGATTCTTGACCTTTTATTCTTCCTGATGAACTTTGTGGTTATATTATCCAATCAAGTAACCATTTAGTACCTTGTACTGCATCTATAAATTTATTTAGGCATCATTATAATTTTTATTCTATTGGCATGGTTCAATCAGGAATAATCATTCTCTCTTTAGTTAGCTGTAAATAATAGTTTTATTCGTATAATTTCTTTCCTTGTCTTTGTACGTAGACTCTCAGACATTCTAAATATTACATGGTTATTTTGAAAGGAATTTCTTTTCTAACAAATCTTCCTAAGTTTTTAATTTTAGGTTTTTTTGTTAATATACAAAAAAGGCTAAGGGTTTTTGTGGGTTTATTTTATGTCCTACTATTTTACTTAAGTTACTAATTATTTTTTTTAACTTATATAAGTAGAGTTCTTTAAGTAAACCATCATATCATATGCAACAATTGATTGTTTCCTTTTTGCCCATGCATAGGCCCCTAATTTCTTTTCTTTTGTCTTGTTGCTAAAGTTAGCATTTGTAGAATTATATTACATAATAGTGGTGATAATGCAATCCTTATTTTAGCCTTAATCTTATTGGAAAGGTTTCTGGTATTTCTTTATTACATCTAGAAAATAATATTAAGGAGATAAGTAAACATATAGCAAAGGAAGCTGTCATCTCAAAAAGCTGGCATTGCTTTACTAAGGACAAGTAGTGCCTGAATAAACTTACCTCCTTTTTGAAAGCATTTTCCAACTAGTAGATCAAGGAAACAATGCAAGTATGGTTTATATTGTTTTTAGCAAAGTGCTTGATAAAGCATTTCATGCTACGCTTTTTAAAAAGATGAAGAGATGTAGACTACATAAAAGTATGATTGGATGGATTTGGAACTGGTTTGAATGGTAGGATTTATAGTGTAGTCATTAATTGTTCAATGTTAACTTGGCAGGAGTTCCCCAGGGGAGTGCCCCAGGGAAGTGTGGATAAAAGCATAGATGGAATGCTTATCAAATTAGTAAATGACAAAGTGGGAGAGGTAGCTGAGACACTCATTGACAGAGTCAGGATCCAAAAACAAATTGACCAAGTGGAATGAAGGGCTATATCTAATAAGGTGAAATTTCATTGGGATAAATATAAAGTTGGGTTTTTGAAGTCTATGCCAGTGTAGCACAAACTTCTGTTTCTATCCTGCTGATGTAACAGAGGTGTTCAGCATATTCAGATTTGTCCTTCTTGGTTCTCTGTGTGAGAGCTTTTGGGCTGCTTCAGGTCATGTGATGACCTGTTTCTGAAAGAACTTAACATTTTAGAATGATGGCACAAGCCCCAAGTGATACCTTGGTCATTCTGTGCTCTAGGATATCAGCAGGGAAGCAGAATGCTGTGTCTATTAAAGAAGCAGCAACTTCTGGCTAGAAGTGGGATTTCTGCTGTGACATGCCAAAATTGGGGTGTGAGAAATGGGTAGTGATTGTTACCTCACCCAGGGGTGGGCTGGTAAATATTTAACAATCTGTTCTCCTAAGGAAAAATGTACGTACCACACACTTTTAAGTTTAATCTGTTATATAAATATTTTTTCCATTACTTTCTTAAGACCAGACAATCAACAGAATAATAAATCAAGCCCTGATTTATAGTGTTTTCCAGTCTCTTAGGTATAAATATCTACACTGAAAACTTAACAACTGATTCTCCCCATCCCTGTACTGACCCAAGGAAAATGTATTCTCAAATAGGCAGACTTACCTTGTGTCCCCAGGCTTTATTCTTTCTTTATCTTCAGTGAATGAGTACCCTGAGAGCAGGGTTCTTAACCCCGTGTTCTGTGAACTTGTTTTTAAAAAAATATTTCATATAAGTTTATTTCAATGTAATTAATTATCTTTATAATCTTATGAATTTTATTTTATGCATTTAAAATATTCTGAAAAGACTTTGTCAGACTGCCAAAGGGGTCCATGACACCATAAAGATTAAGAATTCTTGCACTAAAGGGATATGTCCTGAGGACTTGGTGAGTTTGAAAGGTCTAGCAGTCCCAATGGTGTGGGAAGCTTCATGGCAGGGAGGAGTTCCTGGAATGTGGGTAGTTGATGACAAGGGAGATTTGTATATTGGAGAAGATGGCTACTGACAAGATTGATTCAAGCCTGGCCCATATTGTTAGCAGATATGTGCTATAAATGATTAAACGGGGTGGTGCTGAGATGAAATAGAAACTAATTAGCACTCATTATTAAGTCATTTTTTCAGTTGTGTCTGACTCTTCATGACCCCATTTGGAGTTTTCTTGGCAAAGATATTAGAGTGGTTTGCCATTTCCTTCTCCAACTCATTTTATAGATGAGGAAATTGAGGCAAACTGGTTAAGTGACTTGCCCAGGGTCACACAGTCTCTGAGGCTGGATTTGAACTCAGGAAAATGAGTCTTCTGGATTCCCAGCCTGATACTCTATCCACTGTGTCACTTAGCGGCCCCCAAATTAGCACTCTTACAAAACTGCCCATGTTCTGATGAAACTTGACAATATAATCACAGTTTTAAGTTGGTACTGAATTCTGTTCTAGTTCTGTTAATGTGCACTGTGATTCTTTTATGCTTAGCATTCTGTTCTGTGAGTAGCAATAAATTATGTTTTATGCCAGATTTATATTGTACATTGACTCCTGCTGTTATTTTTCCTCTTTGGGAAATACCTCGACTCGTGAGGTGTCTGAGATGCTGAGGTGTGAGGGGGTTTGTTAAGAGTTATTGAGAATGAAGAAAATGGAGCTCTCTTGTACAGGTAGCCTGCCTAGGATTAAATCCCAGAACTAACTCTCCATTCTCTATCAGCAGCTCTGTTTGCTTTCAACTCTTTGAAAAAATCTTGTACCTGCGTTGGGTAAGTTTTGATGAGTTCCCCTCACTTCTGAAAGGAAGCTGAATTCAGCTTCTTTTTTTGTGTTTTGTTTTTCTCTATTAGACTATAAGCTCCTTGAGGGCAGGGATCTTTTCTTTTTCTTATTTGTAACTCCAGTGTCTAGTGCATTGTAGGTTCTTAAGAAGTGTTTATTGAAGTGAAAGTTAAATTTCAACTAAATGCACAGACCACAGTGGCTGGACACAGAACTGGGAGGGGAAAATGGGGAAGCTGAGCTGAATGACTGAACTGTCTCTTAATATTAAGCTGAATAAGCTTCATGGCCTTGGCAACTGACTGTGTCTCCTTACTGAGGATTAGCCTGTGTATGGAGGGACTCATCTCCAGTAAGCTGGATGCTTGGCATTGGTTGTAGCAGTCCATGAATCAAAAGGAAACTGCCAAATAAACCTCAGTTATTATAAAGCCTCCTTCTGTAGTGATGGTGAGAGTGGTGGAAAGACAGGTTGAAGGTGCCAAGATTCCCAGTTTTTAGACTGCCTATAAACAGACTGTTGGTACCTCAAATGTGAGATTCTCACTTAGTAATGGAAAGCAGACATACCTTGGGAGAAATGGAATCCTATCAGTCTTGACATTCTTCTGAATGAGGCTTGAGGAAAAGTATTTAAATTTGGCAATTAAAAGATTTGGAATTATGTAAATAAAGTGGCTAAAATGCCCATACCCTTTTACCCAGGATTACATGGCTTAGGCATATACTCAAAGGAACTTGCTGATTGAAAAGAAAGTTCCTGTATACACCAAAATATTTACAGCAATACTTTTTGTGGTGGCAAAGGCTTGGAAAGAAAGTAATTAATTGATTGGGGAATGGCTGAACAAATTGTGGTACATGAGTTACCGTGCTTCAGAGGGTCTATACTTTGGCGGACCTAGATCATTATAGGAACAAAAAACATTGCAAGGTGAACCATAGTGATGGAATCCATTTTTCTGAGATAACTGATGAAGAGTGTTGTGAATAGCTGGAAGGATTAGTGGGTTGTAGGGATTACTCTTTAACTGTTAGTGTTCTTGCATACTGCATCAAATTAAAGTATGAATGATGGAGTGGGTTGTTATTGTAGTACATGTAGGTCTGAACACTTATCAATAGAAAACTTGGCTTCAATGACTTTTATGTACATGAAAGGCCACACTAAGTCTTCAAAAACTTATTTTTTTTTCCAATGGGCACATAAAGAAGCCTGGATTCCAAAATTAGTCAGGTGACCACTAAAGAGTTAACAGGATTCATTTACATTCCATATTTCACTAAATCATCCCCCTTTTCAAGATCACATTCTGCTGTCCTCAAAAGCTTTGTCTCAGGATGGCGAATTGTTCCATATTTTGAAGGTGTCAGTTTAATGCCCAAAGAAGACCAGAGATTGAGTGATTTCAGTCTCATATTTGAGCAATGAAAGGAGGAAAAGTTAAAAAGTTACTTGACAAAAAATACTGAGATTGTGGTTATATAATTCCTCATTAGACCATTATTTAAAAAGTAGTTTCGTGGTTTGTGCCACATTACCTTGATAAGAAGTCACTGAAAATATGAATGTCGTTATTGGCAAAAACCATGATTAAAAAAACAACAAAATAAAAATAACTTGGAGGTTTTTTTCTTCAGTTATGCTTCAAGAAGATATTTTTGTGAAAAATTACATGAAAACCCTATCAAACATATTAATCACTGGTTATATGGTGACATAACTAGACTTTATAAAATTGAACTCCCTTACTTGTCCACCATTCTTGTACATCATTAAGCGTAATAATACAATATTAGATGGTAAAAGTTCTATGAAATAAAAATATGTATGAATGTCCTTTAGACAAGGGTTCTGAAGGGTCTTTAAATACCTGAAAGGACTAAAGTCGTTCTGCTTTAGCCAGGGGGCAGAAGTTTCCAAGGGGCACATTTAGACTAGGTGTCAGGAGAAGAAGCCAAATAAAAACTCTCTCATGATAAGACATTCAGTAGAGGAATGGGCCGCATGAGGAGGTAGTGGGTCCTTCTGTAAAGGTTCTATGTGTCCACCTGGTTTGTCTAAAGGCAGCTCATGGGAATATGTCTTTGGAATCTTGCCCACCCTTCTCTGAGAGAGACTGATTTTTCCTCGAGGAGAGTAGAAGGGGCCATCAGGATGACGGAACCATTTTCCTCTGAGAGTGATGCTATCAATCTAAAATTTTATATTTATCTGCTGTCCTCCTCCAATAGTGATGGCCTAAAAAACATACAGTGTTTGTGTGTGTGTGTTTAGGTTTAAAAAACAACTTTCTCAGACACTGTCTCTTAGGAGAGTCAACTCAAAACTACACATGTGGGCTTGACTCCTTCCCACTAAATAGTAGTTACACAAAAGATCACAATAAATAGTACATAGCAAGTGAACCCATTTATCCAAACACAGCAAACAGAAATCAGAAAAGTTCCACTGGGAAATACACCAGAAAATACACAGAGTGAATGAGTCCTTTAGATAGAAGCAAGATGTTTCAGCCCAACTAAGAGAGGCCTTAATCTCACCTAAGGGGAAATTCTCCAACAGTCTCTAGGGAGGCAAACTGGCAATCAGGGACTTGTTGAGTTGCCAACTTCCCCCATAAGTCTACATTCCAAAGTCTGTCTTTCTCCTTGTGTCTTGAGTCCATCTTCTAGAGTGTCTGGAGACATACTTGTCCACTCTTAGATCAGGAATGAAGAACGTCTTCACCTTACTCTTCTACCCCTCATCAGTCCCATAGGGTAGAATTCTTTCTTACCCATTATGCTCCAGGCTAGACTGGAAAACCGTGGAAAGACCCATTGGCAAAGGCTGGGTGACCACTTGTCAGTTATGTTGTAGAGGGGATTCCTTTCTAGGTATGGGCAGAACTTTATGTCTTCCGAGGTGGCTCACAACTCTGAAATTCTATGTACAAAGGGCACCCATGCGGTTCCTATTTGATATTACTTAAAATGGTTTCCAGGATATTTATCTATCAAAGTCACAGAATACAAAACTGAGCTTTTGGTGCCACCATGTGGTCATATGTTTAGTAACAGGTAGATTGTTTGATTTTCAGTTTTTGAAGAAAAGTCAGTCCTTACATATGTTTTTAGTCAGTAACAAATTTTGAGATATGACAATTCTGTCAAAACTATAATTCAACAAACTTAAAAATAACCACAACAGAGATTATGTAGAAACCACTTTGGAGCGAAATCTAAAACGTCAGTGCCAAAGTATTTTGACTGTTTGGGGAGTCTAATCCTGCCTGACTTAGGTTCTAATATGGCCTTTGCCACCACTGACTGTATGTGTGACCTTGGATATATCCCTCAATCTTTTTGAGGCTCTGCTAATTTATCTGTAAGAAGATGACCTCTAAGGTCCATTGTAGCTTTAAATTTGTGGTGATAAGTGACAAATGATGTAACATGGAAATGAGAGTTAGCAGAGGGAAAAACGAGATAGAAAATGACAAAGTGTGGCAGATGCATGCATCCAAAAGAGATTAAAGAAAGAGGAAAATGACCCATAGGAGCGAAATGATTTATAGTAGCTCTTTTTGTGGTGACAAAGAACTGGATACTAAGATGGTGTCCATCAATTGGGGAGTGAATGGTGGAAGAAATGATACTATATGAATATAATGGAATACTGTTGTGCTTTAAGATTAAGGGGATGGTTTCAGAGAAACAGAAGACCTGTAAGACCTGATGCAGAGTGAAGTGAATAGAACCAGGAGAACATTGTGTATAATAACAACATTATAAAGACAGACAACACTGAAAGATTTAAAAACTCCAATCAATTCAATGATCAGTTATGTTTTTAGAGGATCCATGGTGATTCCACCTCCTGTGAGAGAGGTGATAAACTCAAGATGCAGGTAGAGATGTATATTTTTTGAACATGGCCAATTTGGGAATTTGTTTTACATGAAAATGAGGGGTTTTTTACTCTTTTTTTCTTTCTTTCTTTTTTTCCAATGAGGGGAAGAGGTAAGAGGAAATGAAGACAGATATTTGTTAACTGAAAAATAAAAATAGGACAATACATTAGGTAAGAAATAATTGTAGTCTAGTCAAAAGGAAAACCACTTATCCTATTTGGCTAAGTTCTTTGAGATCAGGGACTGCCTTTTGCCTTGCTTTATAATCCTAGTGCCTGGCACACAGTAGGCTCCTAATAAATGCTTGTTAAATCACTGACTCACATGAGAATGAAGAGGGATAAATTAAGAGGAAGAAAAGGGTGACCAGGAATTATTTCCTCCCTATACTTAAAAAAAGGTTGATGGGAGAGTGGTTTAGCTATTATTACAGTATGGTGGAAAGAGATCTGAATTTGGAGTGAGAAGACCTGGGTATGAATCCCTGAGTATGCTATTTACCAGTCTATTATTAAAGAGGTCACTTGGACAATGTAAGGCTTATGAAATCTATGTACTAGAGTTCAAGAATTTATTCATGCAACTGTGGGTTGTGGCTATCTTAGTTCCTGGGAACACACTACCTTCTGATCCAATCATAAATATAATATGTAAGGAAGTGTGCAATGTGAATCCTTCCTTCCTCTAATGATCTTTCCAAAGGTTTACCAATGTTTTGTCCTTATTCTTGAAGAGGACCATGACCTCAGCGAGGTGATGTCATGACTTGCAAGTGAATTGGATTTCAGTGAGGGAGGGCTGTGTAAAGTCACCAGCCTCACTTTCTCCTCCAGAGCCAGTAGGTCTCTGGATGCAGTAGATCAGGACCTTGGATATGGCCCTGGATGCAGTGGGACGCTTTAAACCTTTTTAGCCTTTTTGAGCTGAGGGCTTTTAACAGATCTCCCTTTGACTGAGGCAACATTGTTTGGGTTTTGATGGCTTAGACTGGGTGTAAATAGCAATTGTTTCTGGGTTGGTTGGTTTGTTTTTGATTAGGTAAAAGAGGATATTCTCTTTCTCATTTCCTTCCTACCCTTAATCATTGATTGGGCTTGCCTCAGTCAAACTGAAAATTGTTAAAGGATTACCAATAGCCAGGCGGTAAACGGGGTGTTCAGGGAAGACTAACTCCTCTGGGGTGAAGGCTTTCTGAGCCCTTTTCACGGCTGCTCATCCAGAAGCTGTAGGATACGCAGCCCCCACACCCCAGTAAAATCGACTTGGTAGATGGGCTAAACCAGATTGAGGGGCCTCAAACCTGTAGGTAAGTTTGAGGTTTACCCCAAACATGTGAAGATTTACCCTAGTGGAATGGGCAGATGAGAATAATTTGTTCCAGTGACCATGGAGGTGGCGGAAGCAGGCATCGTGGAGTACCTGGAACTTGGTCAGACATCAAAGATGGCAACGTCATCCACTGCATCGTGAGCCATGGTCACTTGCCTTGATTTTTATCTTGCCACTGGACTTTGGTAACTCTGGAAGAGACTTTGTGAAACTCTGCCTCACTTAAATCCCATTCCCATGTAAGTCAAGAAATCACCCTGTGATATCATTGGTCCATCCAAGTTCATAGATCTCTGAAATTTATGCACAGATGCTGGATTCCAGGTTAATGACTCCTGCACAATACTATTTCATTTGGTAAACTTATCAGCTTTCATGGGTCCCTTTATCATTTCTATGTGGATGATTCTTAGAGATCTAGCCTTAGACTCTCTCCTGAGCTACAATCATACATTGCCAAATGTTTATTAGATATTTCAAATGATTTCCTGTGGACACCTCAAAGTTAACATGCATAAACCAGAGCTCCTTATATTTTTTTCCCAACCCCTCCCCTCTTATTAATTTCCTTGTAACTCTTGAGGTCACCACCCTCAGAGCATCTAGTCTTGAAACTTAGTGTTATCCTTAATTCCTTATTGTCACCCCACATGTCTAGCTTTCCCCCAAATCTTTTCATTTCTACCTTCCCAACATTTATATCCCCTTTTCCCTCTCCTTACATTGATTACCACCCAAATTTAGACCTTTATCACTTCTCCTCTGGACTATAATAGTCTTTTGGCATTTTCTCTGTCTCAAGTCTCTTCCCTTTTCCTTCTGACATTCAATATAAAGTCCTCTGGCATTTAAGAACGTTCCTGACTTGTCTCCTTCTTACCTTTCAAACCTTTTAAAAATTTTTATTTAAAACATATATTTCCCTTTTGGTTCTTTTTGTACCTTATTCTCTTCTGTGTAATCTGTGGTCAAGCTCCATGGACTTGTGTTTTTTCTTCCTCTTCTTTTTGGTTACTCTTTCATTTTCTTGTTGTATCTGGGAAAAACAAACCAGTAAAAATGAACTTTATTAGAAACATAGCAGAGAACAGTGGCCAAAATGAAAAAAAAAAAGGTAGGATAGAAGCTAAGAATAAGGAAGAAGTTAAGAAAAACCAAACTTCAAAGAAAGAAAATTAATCAAGGTAGAATACAGGGAAAGGATTTGTGTTCATCCTTTGTTGCTGAAGAAGACCATGCCATCAGAGAAATGATGACATGACTTGCACTTGACTTTGTTTCAAGTGAGGGAGGGCTGTGCAGGAGCCATCTGAATCCAGTGACCTGATATTCATCAGGATGACTGGAGATGACCAAGGATGCACTGGGAGACTTTGGGCCCTTTAGGCTCAGGTCTTTGCTGGTACTCACTTAGGGTGAAGCAATGCCCATTCATTGAATAGGACTGTTTGAGAAGTAGCCAAGAATGAGGCCAAGAAAAACAAAGACATCAGGCTGTGAGGGAAACAACAACAGTTACTGCTGATAATGTCTCTAAAGCCAGGGCGGTCCAGAGGAGCCCTTAGGCAGGGGCCTATTGGTGTCCCAGCTTCAGAGTGCAGTACTGTTTAAGGTTTTGGGAAAGGACAGGACAGGACAAGGGAAAGGAAAGGGGAGGAGAGGAGAGGAAAGGAGCCAGTAAAACTCAACTCAACTGGGCATCTTTTGGCCATCCAAATTTACTTTCCTTTGGAGAGGAGAAGGAAGGGGAGGGGAAGGCAGACAGGAAAGGAGGAGTTGAGTTACCCAGCTAACTGGATCCCCATTCAGCCAGCTGTGTCTGCTTACAGGATTGTGTTTGTCCTTCGTTGCCGAAGAAGACCATCCCATCAGAGAAATAATGACATGACTTGCACTTGACTTTGTTTTGAGTGAGGGAGGGCTGTGCAGGTCACCAGCCTCACTTCTCCTCCAGAGCCATCTAAGTGGTAAGCTGAAGGAGGTGAACAGAGGTCAATTGATTGCATAACATTCTTTGTATAGAGAGAGAGGGGATAATAGGTGAGAGATATTATAGTGTTAGCAAAGTGGTGGATGCAGGAGATATCATTGCATGGCTTAAGATAACCAGGTGTAACCTGGGGTTCAAACTTATTGCATTTGTGTGAGACTCTTCTTATTGGTGGAGAGAATGATCCGTCAATGCTCTACTCCTTCATGGAGGATAGAGTTGGTGAGAGGGGAGGGGAGAGGAGGAGAGATGTCTTTCTGGGTTCCTCCTTTGAGACGAGACAAAAAACATTCTAGACTGAGGCTCTAAGAGCAGAAAGGAGAAAGCTGACCCATGGTGAAACAGGCCCCTGGATGATCTTCTGATTTCTAGCTTGTTCTGGAGACTTAGGGGACTTTTCCATTAGGTGAGTCTGGGGACACTTTCTCTCTTGGTTGAACAGTATTTTATTCCCGGTGGGAGAGCTCATCCACTCTCTGTATTGTTGGGTATATTCTCATTTGCTCAATGTCTCTGCTTTCTGTTTTCTATCAACTTGGATCAACGAGTCTATTTGCCATTCATTTTTTGTGATGGTCTTTGAGTTTGTCAAGCGGTAAGTCAATAGAAATTTATCCAGTGCCTATTATGTGCCAGGCACTGTACTAAGCCCTGGGGATACAAAGGGAGGTAAAAAACCCCCACAGACTAATGATAGAGACATCATGAAAAGACCTATGTACAAACAAGATAGATAGAGGATAAATGGGAGATAATCTGAGAGTGAGTGAGTGTGTGTGTGTGTGTGTGTGTGTGTGTGTGAGAAAGAGAGACACACACACACACACACACACACACACACAGAGAGAGAGAGAGAGAGAGAGAGAGAGAGAGAGAGAGAGAGAGAGAGAGAGAGAAAGATTGAGGACTGGAAAAACTTTCTTGTAGAAAGTGAGTCTTCAACTGGGACTTAAAGGAAGGCAGGAGGCAGAGATAAGGAGGAGGAGCATTCCAGGCATGAGAAACTGTCAGAGAAAATGCCCAGAGCTGAGAGTTATGGAGTGTCAACAGCGTTTAATGGGAAGGGACTTAAGTTTTCTGATAAAGCTTAGTACATTCTTTTCCCATTAAGGATAATGACTAAGAAAATGGCTTGCACCTAAAAATCCATTTTTCTTTGATTGGCAAAATTTAGTGAATGAACAGACCTACTTCTAGTCTGGTATTCCTTTTCTGTGGAAAGTAGAAAGGGCTGGCCTCATAGCTGGGATCTTCTGCTCCCTCTACGGTAGAATCAAGTTCTCCTTTGGAGAAAAGTGGGTAAGATTCCAGAGATAATCTATTTATGCCTCCCTGTGAGCTATATTCAGAGAAACTCATATGGGCATGAGCATCATCTACATGGGCAGCACACACACACCCTACACAAGAATCAAACTACTTACCTTACCAATAGAGTATAAGCTTCTTGAGGCCAGGGGCTGTTTTATATTTGTCTTGGTATCCGCATTGCTTAGTACAATGCATGGTACAGAGTAGATATTTAATTTTAATTTTTAAAATACATTTTAATTTTTAGTTCCTAATTCTCTTTTCCCATTGAGCAGTCAAGAAATATGATGGTACCCATTGTGCATAAGAAATCATGCAAAACAAATTCAGAGTAGATATTTATTAAATGCTTGTTGATTGGCTGATTGATTACAGAACAGGAAACTGATTGCTTTCAGTTCAAATGTATTTTATTGGCTTCGTTCTGACGTTTTGTTCTGGCAGTCTCTGGGGATATTCCTCACTCAGGCCCTCACTGGCTGACGATCTCTCTCCTGGACTATTTTAAGAACTTATTTGCTGACCTCTTTAACTCTAGTGTCTTTCTTTTCTAATTCATCCTTCAGACAGCTGCCAAAACTACTTTCTTAAGGCATGAGTCTGACCATGGAATTTGCTTGATGATAAGCCTTTACCTCTAGGCAGGGGTATATAGGTAAGAATCTAACAACTGTCTCTCTGGATAAAAGAGCACATAAAGATGCACTTTTAAGCTTAATTGGCATTATTAATATTTTCTCCATCACTTTTTAAAGTCTAGACAATCAAAACAACAAATCAAGCCCTCATTTGTCCAATTCCAAGGTGTAAATGCTCACACTAAAGATTTAACAATTGGCTTTCAGATCTGGTTCGAGCTGGCTCCAGCACACCCCTGTCTATAGCCTTCACAGTTGTAAAACCCTCTAGAATCTGCTCCAATCTGCCTTTCCAGTCTCCTTTCCTTATTACTCCTCTCCACACACTTGATGTATTAAACTGCTGGCTGTTCTGTCCCATACAAAGCAAAATACATTGCTGTCTCTCTCCTCCCCCACCTGTCTCTGTCTGTCTTTTTTTTTTTTTTTTATTTTGTAATGTTTAACAATCACTGCCATACAATTGTGATTTTATCCCCCCCACCTACCCCCCACTCCCCCCCTCCCTCCCCACGACTGCATACAATTCTGTATAGATTCTACATATACTTTCCTATTGAGTATATTTTCACTATAGTCATGCTATGTAGTCAGACTAAGATAAATGAAAGAAATCGTATAACAAATCAGAACATGATACACAAACACATACACATACACAAACATGATCTGCTACAATATGTGAGTGACTTCCATATTTCTCTCTCTGAGTGTGGCAGGCATTTTGCCTTGAGATCCTCCATTGGGATTTTTTTTTTTTTTTGGTAAGAAGTTCTTGTGTTATTACAAAAATCTAAGTCTACCAGAAAAAACTCTCACACACTGTGGTTGTTGCTGTGCATAAAGTTCTCCTGGTTCTGCTCCTTTCACTCAGCATCAGGTCATATAAGTCCTTCCAGGCCTCTCTGAAGTCTTCTTGTTCATCATTTCTTATGGCACAATAGTACTCCATTACATTCATATACCATAATTTATTCAGCCATTCCCCAATTGATGGATATCCCCTTGACTTCCAGTTTTTGGCAACTACATAGAGTGCTGCTATAAATATTTTTGTACATGTGGGACCCTTTCCCATTTTTATGATCTCTTGGGGATATAGTCCTAGTAGCGATATTGCTGGGTCAAAGGGTATGCACATTTTTGTAGCCCTTTGGGCATAGTTCCAAATTGCTCTCCAGAATGGTTGGATGCGCTCGCAGCTCCACCAACAATGAATTAGTGTTCCAACTTTCCCACATCCTCTCCAGCATTTATCATTTTCTTGTTCTGTCATGTTTGCCAATCTTATAGGTGTGATGTGGTACCTCAGAGTTGTTTTGATTTGCATCTCTCTAACCAATAGTGATTTAGAGCATTTTTTCATATGATTATAGATAGCCTTAACCTCTTCCTCTGAAAATTGCCTGTTCATATCCTTTGACCATTTATCAATTGGGGAATGACTTGCATGATTATACATTTGGATCAGTTCTCTATATATTCTAGAAATGAGGCCTTTATCCCCGAGCTTAGCTGTAAAAATTCTTTCCCAATTTACTACATCCCTCCGGATTTTGGTTGCATTGGGTTTGGTTGTGCAAAAACTTCTCAGTTTAATGTAATCAAAGTTATCCATTTTGCATTTCATAATGCATTCTATCTCTCCTTTAGTAAAGAATTCTTCCCTTCTCCATAGATCTGATAAATACACTATTCCTTGCTTCTCCAGTTTATTCATGGTATCAATCTTTATACCTAAATCATGTACCCATTTGGACTTTATTCTTGTGTACGGTGTCAGGCATGGGTCTATGCCTAATTTCCGCCACACTGTTATCCAGTTTTCCCAGCAATTTTTGTCAAACAATGAGTTCTTATCCCAGAAGCTGGGGTCCTTGGGTTTATCAAACAGAAGGTTGCTATATTCCTTGCCTACTGCATCTTGAGTGCCAAGTCTATCTGTCTGTCTTTCTTATCTTTCAATTTCTGTTTTTCTCTTTCTCTCTTTATCTCTCCTTGTCTGTCTCTCAGCGTGTCTCTGTATCTCTCAACCTCTCTCTGTCTCAATCTCTCTCTGTTTCTCTGTATCGCTCTGTGTCTCTGTCTCTCTGTATCTCTGTCTCTCCCTCTGAGTCTTTTTCTCTGACTCAGTTTGTCTCTCTCCATACACACACACATAAATATATGTATACATTTAGACTAGACCCATGATTTCATTGGTAATGGGAGCTCCCAGGGAAGATGTACCTTCTACCACTACAGTTTGGTCTTTATTCCACATCTTATAGCTTTAGTGAATTACCTGGGGCACTCAGAGGTTAAGTGACTTGGCCAGGGTCACACATCCAGGATATGGCTGATGAGGTATTTGAACCCAGAACTTGCTGACACTGAGGCCAGCTCTCTATTCGTTATACCATTCTGTATATATGTATAGTTTAAGATTGATCCAGAGGTTGCTAAGACCGGAACCCAGGGCTTCTAAAGTCTTTTCTCCCTGTATTTAGACATGGTCATTTAGACCATGTAAGCCATTTGCTTCTGTTTTTCTCATCTCTTTTCTTATCATCTTTTCTCATCTAATTCACTTTGCATAGGGCACCAGCCTATGCCTATTCTAATCCAGTCAAATCAAATAAACAAACTTTTATGAATACCTGCTGTCTTTTAGGCCATTAGGTTCCTTCCTGCTCAAATGAGTTGATACCAGATTCATCTGTTCTTTTAAAATTAAAGAATGATAATAAAAATCCTTTACGGCCCGCCAGATATAGACCATTAAAAGGACCCAGTTTCCTGAGGAAGTAAGCATGGTAGACAGTCGATAGTTACAGAGATCAATGGTGTACAGAACTTACGTTCAGAGGGAACCTCAGCAAGGAACCTAATATTGAAATTTTGGGATTAAAATGAGAACGGGTAGAAAGCAAAGAACAAGCTTCCTCCCAGCAGTTGGCAGGGGCTGTAACTATTGGCTGCCCGTGGGGCTCTTGGCACTGAGCTTTGGGTATTGAGAGTGTCGGACAGAGAGGCCAGCAGGCATGCCAACCCCCTCCTTGGCCTCTTCAGAATAACTGGTCCAGTGATTAGAGAACTCCTGGGGAGGGTACTATTTTCCCCAGAGCAGCCACACTGTGGCTGGTGGGCTAAATAATTGGCTGCTAACTGAAAAGATAATTGATCTCTGCAATTGTCTGGTATCTGTCTGTAAACTCTGCTTTTTTTCTCTCCATCAGGAGAAGACACTTCTCTTTGGGGATTGGTTTGAGGAGAGAATGAATTTTAGCATTTAAAGAATATGGCAAGATCTTTTCTGACAACTTGGCTTTGGAAGTCATGTGCAAATATACTCTCCAGCATTTTTTATTTCTAGGTAAAAACTTAGAAGTTGTGCCTTGTTAGGGGCAGGATGGGATAGTGGGAGAAGGGTCCTTGGCTGGGGGTCAGGAGATCTAAAGTTCTAAGTCTGCCTAAAATGCTCACCATAGACAGAATTGTTAAATTGGAAGGATTATTAAATCCAAGCCTTTTGTTTTACAGATGAGGAGCTTGAGGTTCTGAGTTATTAGGAAGTCAGAAGCAGAAGAGGATGTATACTGAAAATCACCCACAGGCACCAGAAATCCCAACCTCTTGGAGATAGAAGGATTAGAAGCCCTATAGAGCTTACAGAAAGGGAGCACTGGAGTTGGAAGATTGACTTTCAATTTCTACCCTCCTCAGACACTAACAGTATGGTTCATGGTTAGCCATATAACCTCTCTGTGCCTCAGTTTCCTCATCTATAAAATGAGAATGTTGGACTCTCTGACTTCTTAGGTCCTGTCCAGGTCTAAATTCATCTACCTCAGAGAACAAGGGGTATATTAAGGAGTTGTATTTCCTGGGACTCAGAAATTGGGTGACCAAAACTTGCTTCACAGGTTGCTTGTGCCTCTAGGGATGGGTATATGGGGTCAGCACTGAGGGTGGAGAAGTCAAATAGCTCAGACAGAATACAGTTATTCCTTCCACACCATGGGGTTTAGGGGTATGGAAACCCAGCAATCTGGAAAATCCCTGTGACCTTTTTTTGGTCTTTCTTTCATGCTAGAGAAGTCTGAATATTTTTCTTTTTCTTTTTCTTTTATGGGATATTTGGTCATAGGCTCTGTGTGGTCTGCTGGCTTTCTGTGTCATCTGTGACTTCTGCAAAACTCCCCCGAAATTCCCATTTAATTTCTTATGGTCACTTGTGATATATCAAAGCTGTGATGAGGAAAGTCCGATGTGGAAGGGATAACTGTTCGTTGATACCTCTGTCTATTCCCTACATGTCTAATTCCCCATTTTGGAGAGATCATCTGGGAAAACTAGGCATGTGGTCTATATTATATTCTATTACATACATAGCAATGGTTGTCCCTTACATGGAAACCTAGAGGTGTCATTGTATGTCTCAAAGGAAGACAGAATGACATCTCTAACCTCTTATTTCCCCCACCCTACTTCAAGGGAGACTTTATTTCTTCCCTGGAGGGGAAACAAGAGGTTGAGGTCAGAAACTTGGCCACTGTTGTCCACAGAAAGAAGGGTACAAGGCTAGAATCAGATCCGTCTGCACTGACTGGTGAATTGTATCCATCTAAATTCTATATGGACTGAATTATATCTATTGGCATAAAACTACATTGACTGCTCCCTTACATATTATAAGTCTAAGGGATATGGTTTTCAGGTTTAAGCCAACTTCTGATCTCTGTTTCTTTAATGGAGAATTTCCCACCAAATACCAGTTCCACAGTGAACACACAGAGCAATTAGCAAAGAAACCCATTTATCCAGTTTGACAGCCAAACAGAAATCAGGTAAAGTATTCGTAGGAGACAATACACCACACACTATAAAGTATCTCCCACTGGTGGTGAGTGAGCTCAGCTCAATCATGAGAGAAAGTCTTAAATCACATCCAAGAGGAGATTCCCTGAATTCTACAGCACAGCAAGCTGGGGACAGGGACACGATGGAGACTCCTCCCGTACTGACTTCTTCCCAGAGTTTTTTCCTTCAGCAGCCTGAAGTGGGGTTGGCCTCTTCCATCTTCTCTCTTGAAGCTGGAAGCCAGAAGTGCCTGGAGGGACTTCAGGGCCCCAGATAAAAAAAAAAAAATAGACAAGACTTGAAGAAAATCCCCAAAGAGCTCTCTTCTCTCCCACTCACCAACTCTACCCCACTCCTTACATAGGTGCAGGGTATTGATTTCCATCGATGAGGAGAGAGTCCCATATCATTGGATGTTGGGACTTGGGTTACATATTCAATATATCATATTGTATTACACACTATTTAAACTGGTAAGGTTTTAAAGTGCACTAAGACTATTGGGACATTCTACATATACATCACAAATGTAAAGTGAATAAATACAAATGGGAGAGGAAGGAAATAAACATTCATTAATGCTTGCTCTAACCTACTGTGTGACGGGCACTGCACTAAGCATTTTATAATATTATATAATTTGTTCCTCATAACAACCATGTGAGATAGGTGCTATTATTTCCATTTTACAGTTGAGAAAACTGAGGCAAACAGAGGTTAAGTGACTTGCTCAGGATCACATAGCTATTAAGTATCTGAGGGCAGATTTGAACTCAGGTCTTCTTGACTATGGGCCCAGAGCTCTATCCACTGTCCCGCTTTTGCCTCCTTTCTACCCTCTGGGGCTGAGGCGGCAGTTAGGTGGCACAGTGGATGCAGGGTCAGGCTTGGAGTCAAGAAAGCCTGAGTGTAAATCTTCCCTCAGATGCTTACTAGCTGTGTGACTCTGTCCAGGTCATTTAATCTCTACTTGCCTCAGTTTCCTCATTTGTAAAATAGGGATAATAATAGCATGTACTTCTCAGGGTTGTCGTGAGGATCAAATGAAATAATAATTGTTAAGTATTTAGCACAGTGCTTGGCACAGAGTAAGCACTAATGTTAGCTTATTATTATTGTTATTTTCATTTTCAAGGCCAATCTCTCTAGTGCCCCTGATCTCAACCTCTCCAGGTTTTTTGAGTAGATTCCCTCCTCAATCATCCTCTCTGTCTCCAGTCTTCAGTTTCTCCTGGTTCCTTCCCAGTTACCTTCAAACATGCCAGGGTTTCAACCAAACCAACCAACCAAACAACTAACAATAACCACAAAAATTCCTTTCACTAGACCCTAACAAAGCAATTGATTCCAACATGGTCTGGGATGGAAAGCATTTGCAGTTGGGGAGGGTGGGAATCAGGTAAGGCTTCATGCACAAGATGGCACCTAAATTGTGCTGTCATGGAACTATTCTCTCTAGAGTAGCTAATGATCTCAACAGCTAAAGCCAATGGCAGTCTTTTAGTCCCCCTTCTGCTGGACTTCTTTTGATGTCACTGACCACTTATTCCTCGTGTGTGTTGCCTCCTGCCTTGGCTTCATGGCTCTTCTCACCACTGGTTTTCCTTCTGTCTGCTCCTATCCACATTCTTTTGTTGGATCATCACCCATCTCCTGACCATTAAACATGAGTGCTCACTAAACACTCATCATAACTTCCCATCCTGCTTGTTCTTTTTTCAGACCATTATAACTTCTCTGACTTGATTTTCCTCCCTTTTAAATTTCATTGTCTATCATTAAGTAGTTCAACTCTACACTGTCATGAACTCTAGAATTGTTTGTCTTCTTGTCCTATCACCACTCATCCCTTGTTGAACCCTGATTCTGGAATACTCCTACCATCCACTTCCTTTATTTCTACTCATGTGTTACTCAATGAAATTGGAAGAAATCACAAAATTGAGGTACTGAGTTAGTCCTCTACAGATTTATTACCTAACCTCAGCTGGGCCCTCACTACAACAAGGCAATCATTTTAGTCTTTCCTAATTGATTCCCTACAGAAACTCTTTCAAACATTTCCTTTTTCTCCTTAAGCTTTTCATACTTCTTCTTTCCTCCCTTTCTTGGTTGAGGACATCTTACTAAACAGAGAAAACTGAGGCCATTTCCCATAAGCTTTTTCTTCTTTCTCTTTCCTCATCTCACAGTTGCTTGCCATTATCACCTATTCTCCTCTTTTATTCCCTGTCTTTGCCTTTTTTCATTGTCAAACCCAATCCTCTCTACACATGCCCTTGATCTCACTCCCCTATAAATTCTTCTAGCAGATTTTCCCCCACTACACCTCTTTCTCTAATCTTCATTCTCTCCTAGTTCCTTCCCCATTGCCTTCAAACATCTCTCCTAAATCAATAAAAAACCTCACTAGACCTTACCAGACCCCCAAGCTATCATCTTATACCTCTCCTACCTTTCACAAATTCCTAGGAAACAGCTCTTTATACCTGTTGTCGCCACTTCCTGTCCTTCCACTCATGCCTAGAGTCTTTTCAAATTGGCTTCCATTTTGATCTCTGGAATGGAACTGTTTTCTAAAGTCATCAGGGATCTCTTAATAGCCACATCCAGTGGTCCCCATCCTGAGGCTGAGTCTTCTTGAACCTCCTTTGCCAATTGAGTTAGCCTATTTTTCAGGGTGTTATTTTCTTCAGCATTTTTTTGGGTCTCTTTTAGCAGGGTGCTGATCTGCTGTTCATACTTTGTTTGCATGTCTTTCATTGCTCTTCCCAGTTTTTCCTCCACTGCTCTAACATAATTTTCAAAATTTTCTGAGCTCTTTTTGAGCTTTTCCATGGTCTGATCCCATTGAGTGGGCTGGGATACAGAAGTCCTGACTTCCGTGTCTTTCCCTGATGGTGAGCACCGTTCTTCCTCATCAGAAAGGAGGGGAGGAGAAACCTGTTCACCAAGAAAGTAACCCTCTATAGTCTTGGTTT
This sequence comes from Notamacropus eugenii, assembly GCF_028372415.1. Lineage (NCBI taxonomy): Eukaryota > Metazoa > Chordata > Mammalia > Diprotodontia > Macropodidae > Notamacropus > Notamacropus eugenii. The sequence continues at coordinate 450,127,136 of NC_092874.1, read as the reverse complement.
TTTCCCTTTTCTGGGCATTTTCCCAGCCAATGACTTGACCTCTGAATATTCTCCTCACACCCACCTCGCCTCTGGATCTTCCCAGCCAGCGCTTGGGGTCTGAGACTCAAATGCTGCTTCCCAGCCTCAGGGCTTTGGGCAGGGGCAGGGCTGCTATTCGGTGTGAGATCAAGTTCAGCTGCCTGGGTGGGGGCAGGGCCTCCTCTTGGGCTCAGTTCCCTCAGGGGGTTTATGCAGAGACCTTCAACAATGGATCCGGGCTCCTGCCTGCTTGGAGATCCCTGGTTTGCTCCCACCTTTGCTGGTGCCTCCCGAGGGGGTCTGAGTCATGGGGGCTCCCCACTCCCCTCTCGACCCGCCGAAGAGACCCTCTCACCGACCCTTGTCACCTGTGGGTGGAGGGACCTGCGTGGCCGCTGGAGATTCTGTCCCTGAAGCCTGCTCGGATCTGTTCTCCGCTGGGATCTGCTCCTCTTGGTGCTGGGCAGCCAACACAGGGCTGAGCTCTGCTCCGCATCCACAGCACGAAGAACCTTTTGTGAGAGGTTTTCAGGCTCTCTGGAACAGAAATCTTGTCCGCTCCTCTGTTCTGTGGCTTCTCCTGCTCCCAAATTTATTGGCAGCTCTTTTCTACAGATATTTCATGGGCTGTGGGTTCAGAGCTGGCGTATTTGTGTGTTTCTACTCCACCATCTTGGCTCCGCCCCCCGATGATGAAAATCTTAGGCAAAGAATTTCCAAAGATTATGAAAATATTAGGCAATGAATTGAAGACCAGGATAGAGAATGTTTTTCTCCTTGTTACAGTCTAACCTTGATTTATCCACTCGAACTGACACTCTAATGTCTCCACCGTTACAGTAGCCAGCCCCTGACGCTCAGTCTTGAGCATCCTTTTCTCTATAGACACTCTCTTGCTGTGACTTCATCACAGTTTAGTTGTATTCTCTATGCAGAAGATTCATAGTCCTATACATCTAGCCCCCGTCTGTACCCTGAGATCCAGTCTTTCATCAACAACTGTCTGTTGGACATTTCCAGCCATTTAAGATGTCCCATAGACATCTTAAACTCAATATGTCCAATGGAGCTCACTATCTTTCCTCCCGAATTCACCCTTCTTCCAAACTTCCCTGGAACCCTCATCCTTTCAGTCTCACAGATTTGTAACTTCAGTGTTATTTTTGAGTCCTCAGAGTCCCTTATCCCGCATGTCCAACCAGCTGTCCAATCTTTTTTTTCTGCTGCTAGTCTTTACTCACACAGCCACCACCTAATTCACCTGGATGTTCTTGGCAGAGATACTGGAGTTGTGTGCCATTTCCTTCTCCCACTCATTTTAAGATTAACAAACTGAGGCAAACAGGGTTAAATGACTTGCCCATGGTCAGATTTGAACTCAGGTCCTCCTGACTCTAGGGCTGGTGCTATTCCCTATATTATCCAGCTGCCCTCTATGGCAAAACATAAACTCATCTGTGGATTTTTGAGTCCTTTACACCCTGGATCCAATTGATAGAGTATATATTACTACCTTTCTGACACTCTATGGTTCAGTCAAACTGTTTTTCTTTCTGTTGTTCACCTACAGCCTTCCATCTTCCATCTCTGTGCCTTCTCTCTGGTTCTTTCCCATGCCTGGAATGCCTTCCCTTTTTATCTTCATCTCCTAGAATCCCTCACTTCCTTCAAGACACCATTTTGTTCATGAAGGCTTTCCTGATTCCTCATAACTGCTAGTACCCTCTTTCACTGACCACCTTGTAGGTATTTTGAATTGTGTGTGTGTGTATGTGTATTCCAAAACAGAACTCATTATCTCCCCCCATCTTGCATCTTCCTGATTTCTGTTGACTGTTGTAAACAGTCTTCCTGCTTCTAGCTTCTCCTCACCCCTCCAAATCCCTCTAATGCATGCTCTATAGAGCTTCCAAACCAGTAAATCTAATTATGTCATTTCTCTGCTCAGGAGTCTCAACTGGTTCCCTGCCTCAGTTCCTTTCCTCAGCCTGACAGTGAAACTTTCCCTCCTTGGGTCCCTGCCCACCTTTCAGCCATTTCATTTCTCTCCCCTAAATGCTCCCAAGCTGGCCTCCCAGCCTTTCACTGAACTCAGTCTCCCACGTTCTGCGTCCATGTTTCTCCAGGACCCTTAACATCTTCTCCCAGGAGATTTATGTTTGTTCAAGCCTCAGTTCAGGTGCCACGTACTCAGCCAAGTCATTTTTTTTTGGTCTTCCTTCTTCTTTTTCCTCAAATTATCCTGTAATAACATGTTCTTATATTTTAAAAATAAAAATGACAATATAAACAGGCAATGAATGGAGACAGCGTAGGGCAGAGGTGGCAAACGACGCAATAGCGACATTCAAGCCACATGCCACAGTAAAACGGAACTGGGAAATATTTAACAAAATCAATAAAAACACAAGAGAACACAGGTAATATGAACATTTGGTTTTCTAAGCCAATCAATATGCAGCCTGCAGGGATACTTGGGTGTCGCTCAACGGCTGTGTTTCTGTGTGAGTTTGACATGGGGCTTGGAGTCAGGAAGACCTGGGTTTGAATCTTGCTTCCAGCCTTTACTAGCTATGGGACACTTGGGAAGACCAGGAAAGAAATGGGGCTAACAATAGCACTCCCATCCTTGGATTGTTGTGAGGTCCAAAAGAAGTAAGACATAAAACACTTTGCAGATCTCAAAGTGCTATGTAATTGCTATTATTATCACTTTAATGTTTTGGTTGATGTCTTTTGTTTTTATATTACCATATTTTCCCTCAGGATCCCACCCTCTCTCCGAGAGCCATCTGATATAACAAATTATATTTTAAAAAAGACAAATAAAAGAAAAAGGAGAGGAAAAATTAGTGTAATTACTGAATACATCAAAAAAGTCTGAAAATATGCACCATGTCCAGCATTTGTTGGACTTCTTTCCTCCACAGTGGGGTAAGGTGGGGGTGTCTTCCCACATCTCTTCTTTCTCTGCTTATTCTTTGTAACTTCACAATATTTACTTATGTTGTCACTGTTGTCATTACATCTACATTATTCTAGGCATTGTGTATTGTTTTCTTGGCTCTGTTGACTTCACTCTGAGTCAGTTCATGTAGATCTTTCCACAATTTACATTTATCACAATTGTCATTTCTTGGAGCACAGTAATATTTCCTTACAGTAATGTACCACAATTTGCTTAGCCATTCCCCAGCTGATGGGCATCTATTTTGTTTCCAATTCTTTGTTATCACAAAAAAAACATGTGTATATATATGTATATATGTATGTATGTATGTATGCATGCATGCATGTATGTATGTATGTATATGTTATATATAATGTCTATTTCTTTTTGTCAATGGTCTCCTTGGAGTATAAGCCTAGTAGTAAGGTCTGTGTCTCAACGAGACAAGGATCAACTGTACAAAAATGTTTATAGAATGGCTGAAGACATTATGGTATGTGATTGTGATGGAAAACAACAAGCCAGATGTTTTCAGAAAAACCTAGAGATTTACATGAACTGATGCAAAGTGAAGTGGGAAGAACCAGGAGAACATTGTATGTAGTAACATCAATATTTGTATGATGATCAACTGTGAATGACTCAATTAGTCTCAGCAATACATGATCCAAGACTATTAAAAAACAAATGCTAGCAACCTCCAGAGAAAGAACTACGGGAGTCTGAATGTAGATCAAAGCATACTTTTTAAAACTTTCTTTTTTTTTTTTGCCGGGGTCTGTATTTTCTTTTTCAATATGGCTAATAATGAAATATATTTTGCTTCAGTATACATATATAATTTATATCTAATTGCTTGACATCTCAGGGAGGGAGGGAGAGAAGGGGGAACTCAGTAGTTAAAACAAGTAAAAAATTGTTTTTACATGTAATTTGAAAAAATTTTAAAATAAAAACCTAGTAATGAAACCTCTGGGTCAAAGAGTATGGACATTTTAATCACTTTATTGGCTTAATTCCAAATTGCTTTCTGAAACTGTTGTAATGATTGAATCAAAATGGCTGATTGATTGATGCAGAGCACCCACCTATAAAGCACTAACATATTTATCTTCTCATTGCATTTGGGGTGGTTGTGAGGATCAAATACCATAAAATACAAGAAAAATCTTTGAAAAGATTCAAATTGCTATACAGATGTAAAGTTGCGTGTGAAATGTTAATGTGAACTTGATGTAGGAGTGTGCTGGTAAATGTTTAACAACTGACTCTGGGGAAAACAACGTACCCATGAAACCCTTCTGGATTTAATCTGTATTATTTGCATTTTGTCTATCACTTTCTTAAGTCTGGATAATCAACCAAACAATAAATAAAGCCCTGATTTGTTGTTATTCAGTCATGTCCAACTCTTTGTGACTTCCTTTGGGCTTTTCTTAGCAATGATACTAAGTGGTTTGCCATTTCCTTCTGCAGTTCATTTTATAGATGAGGAAATTGAAGCAAACAGAGTCACGTGACTTGCCCAGGGTCACATAGCTAGGAAGTGTCTGAAGCTGGATTTGAACTCAGGAAAACATCTTTCTCACTGCAGGCCCAGTGCTCTGTGCACTATGGCACCACCTAGGTACCTAAATTTTTAGCATTTGTCAGTTTCCAAGTTGTAAATTCTCACACTGAGCATTTAACAATCTGTTTTCCTGAGCTAGTAAGTTGGTTCCAGCACATCACATGACTTCATGCCATTCTAATTTCAAAAAGCAAATTATCCTTTCTTTCCACTGGAGTCCTACAAGTGTGCTATGACTTCATAGTAGTATAGTTGTGATCCTTACTTCTCAAAAATCTTCTCAACCAGGCTCCCACCTTCCTTTGCAGCTGTATCAGACATCTCTACCCTTCATGCACTTTTTGGTCTAATCAAGGTGTGTTTTTCTCTGTTTCTCATGCATGTCTCTCCAGTATTCTTTTATCCAGGGTGGTGGGCTAGCTTCTCTAGTCCTGCTATGGTTATAATAATAATAATAGCACACATTGATAGAGCTCTCTAAAATTTCTAAAGTGCTTTACATACATCTTAGATGAGTCTCACAACAGCCTTGTGAGGAAGGTGCTAATATTATCCCCTTTTTTTCAGATTAAAAAAGTGAGGCTGAAAGAAAATGTGATTTACTCTGGGTAGCATAGATCATAAATGGTAGAAACAAGATTCAAACTCAGATTCTCCTGATTCTAATTCCAAGACTTTATCTACTACACTTGTGTCAAACAAATAGAAATAGGGGCCTCTAAATCAGATCCCTGTTTGCTACATATTGGCTTAGAAAACCACATATTGACATTATCCATGTTCTAACATGGCAGTTAGGTGGCTCAGTAGATAGAGCACTGGATCTGGAGTCAGGAAGATCTGAATTCAAGTCCAGTCTCAGAATCCTAGCTGTGTGACTCTGGGCAGGTCACTTAACCTCTGTTTGCCTTGATCCACTGGAGAAGGAAATGGTAAACTATTCCATTATCTTTGCAAGAAAACCCCATGGACAGTATGGTCCACAAGGTCATGATGAGTTGGACATGACCAAACAATGTTATTTTGCTAAATATTTCCCATATTACATTTTAATCTGATTCTGGCTCTTGGAATGTTCGACACTTTGAGACACCATATGGCCTCTATATTTATCACCTGCTTTTGACTCTGACCAGGGTTGGAGATATTCCCTTTAGCTTCAGATTCATGTCTGTTTACAAAGATTAGAAGCCTAGTCTGTGCTCTGTAGACTGCTTAGCTTCCATTAGCTGTGGGTAGCTCTTAGAAGCCAGGAGACTGCTGGCTCCTTGCTTGTAAGTTTCCATTCCTCCTTGAATTGTTCAGGTGGTTTGTTCCATGGTCAGCTGTCTCTCCTAGTGGCACAAGTAATATCTTGCTAAGTTACTTATCTCTTGGTTCTAATTCCCTACCATTAAAATCAGGTGTCAGAAATCCCTCAGATTCTTTGGAAAATTGTAGAGGGAGTACCTGGAGTATGTGTTGTTATTTGGAGAGCTCTCCTGAACTAGGTTTGCCACAGGGTCATTCTTTTTTTTTTTTTTTTTAAGATTTGATTCAAACTTTTTTTTAAGCTCTTTCTGGGTAAGAGTTGTTTTATATATAGCCAGGAAAGTAGCCCAAGCAATGGAGCCATATCCAGGAGATCTAGGCTGAGTATTAGCTCTTCTGATCACAAGCTCTGCGACTTTGGGTAAATTACTTTGCTTCTCTGGCCTCCCATTTCCCTATATGTAAAATGAGGAGCAGGGCTATCTGATCTCTAAGTCTCCTTACAACCCAAATCTATAAGCCCATTTTAGAGGCATGAAGGGTTGGTCAGGACACAACTGATCAATTGATTTCTTCGCCTCTACTCTCTGCCCACTGTGCTTAGCAGAGTGCCTGGCACAAGTAGGCACTTAATAAATGTTTATTGATTAGTTGGCTGGTTGGCTAAATCACAGATGGGTCAAGTAACAGATATAAGTGGTCTTGACTACATGTATTCCCAATGAGTACGGCTCACTATAATCCTCTATGTATATGCTTATTCTTCTTAATGACGCTGTGGATATTTATGGGAGAGTGTGCTTCAGGTTTTGAGGGGAGGAGGGCTGTTTGGTTATTATGATTCTTGTGATGCTATCTCAGTAAATGCTTTGCTTTGATACTTAAATCAATGGTCTGACTCTTTCGGTGAATGTACCCATGGGGGCTTTTGATCTCTAGTTTGGGAGTACTGACCCATCAATTACCCTAGATCTGAGGTAGTCCTTGTCCCTGAGAATCCAACCTGTAACCTTCCTGTCTGAGTTGGGAGGGTGGGGTAGAACCAAGAGATAGGTAACCTAGCAAGATATTGTTTGTGCAGCTAGGAGAAGGAGCTGAGCAGGTGATCAATGGAGCAAGTCAATTCAAGGTAGAATGAAACCTTACTCACAGAGAGGATTGAAGCAGGAAGCAGGAGTCTCTTAGTTTCTAAGAACTGCCCACAGCTAATGAAAGGTAAGCAAAAGTCTAGGGAGCACTTGCTGAGCTTCTAACTTTATACACTTAAACTTTACACATTTCCAGTTCCCCCACTGTAGAATGGAAATAGTAACAAACCCTCATCTTTAAGCTCTGCAAGTCTGATTCTATGAACAGCTAGACAATAGCACCTTAGGAATGAATGAATTAATCCATCAAAGATTAAACAATGAACTGCTGTAAAACCCTGAGACACCGAGACCCTTGACACTTGGCTGATGAGAATTAGTTGAGCTAAGAAGCTCCTAGGGACTCCTAGTGTGGACTCCCTCTTGTCCTCACACATTTTTAAACTTCTCCAGAAGTTGTCTGGTGACCTGGGATCTAGGTCATATGATAAGAAGCCATCTGAACTAGCCCTTTCATTTTACAGGCAAGGAGATGAGAAGATTCAGTGACTTGTTGTAGATCACATAGGCAGTAAATGTCAGAGGTGAGGTTCGAACTCAGCTCATCTGTCTCCACATTGCTTACCTCTCTGTCTACACCTGAAGGTACCCTTCACTAGTTGCCCCAGGCCTGAATTGAGCCTCTTGCCCCAGGCACACAAATTCCTAGTTATGGCTCTGCATTATGATATATGCAAAGGGGATGGGAGATGTTAGGGGTGTTATACTCATTTTATGCTTTTATTAAGTGTCTCTTGTGTATGTGTAAAGCCCTGGGGCCACATAGTATAAGTAGGACACATATAACAAATTGTAAAATAGAAGGGAGTTTGTGTGCAAAGATGCTTACTCCCTGCGTGACCTTAGAGAATTTCCTTAACCTTTCTGGGCTTTGAGTCCCCCCATCTGTAAAGTGAGAGGTTTGGACTTGATGATCTCAAAGACCTTTTTCAGTTCTAAATCTATGCTCTTCTCATCTTATGAAATGCTGACATATTTGAGGAGAAATCATTTGTACTTGTAAAGAGCAGAAGGAAGATCAGATTCAAGATCTTCCCTAGAGGATATGGCACCTGAATTAGGACCTGGTAGACAGGGTAGACTTCAGTAGATAGTGATGGTGGTGACTGTCTGTGCAAGTTAGGGTATAAACTCCTTAGTCCTAGGCAGCTAGATAGTGAAGTAGATACAGCACTGGGCCTGGAGTCAGGAAGGTTTGAGTTCAAATCTAACTGAATGACCCTGGGTAAGTCACTTAACCTGCCTCAGTTTCCTCAAGTGTAAAATGTGGATAATAGCAGTACCTACCTCCCAAGGTTGTTGTGAAGATCAAGTGAGATAATATTTGTCAAATGTTTAGTGCAATGCCTGGCACAAAGTAGGTGTTTAACGAAGCTTGTTCCCCTTCCCCTCACTTCCACCCCAGAGAGACACTGAAGATTTTTGAATAAAGGAAAGGCATTATCTGAGAAGTATGATGGAAAGATCACTTGACAGAATGTGACAGTGCCATTTAGAGAGGAGATGACTGGAACAACATGGAGCAGTGGATGGAGAGCTGAGCTTGGAGCTTGGGAGACCTGGGTCCAAGCCTCATCTCTTACACATTGTGACTGGGTGACCCTGGGCAGGTCACAAATCAATGACCCAGACTACTCTCTAAGACTGGGAATTACAGAAAAAGTGCCACACTGGTAGAGGGAATTCCCCATACCAGTGGGATCCCACATGCAGTCTGTTCCTAAGGCAGGAGTCATGTTTGTGTATAGTCTAAAGGAGAGGAGACAGTGGCTTGAATAAAAGTGATTGGGGTCTGCTTCACTTTTTATCAATATCCCTGGCATCTAGCCCAGTATCTAATACATAAAGGCCATTAATTATATAAGTACCTACCCATTAATAAATGCTTGTCATTTGATTGATTGGGAGTCGAGAAGACGAAGGAGGTATTATCCAGGTAGAAAAGATAACATGCAACTGGAAGTATAGGAAAGCGGGGGCTGGGGGTGTGTGTGTCAGAGATGACTTTAAACACTTGTGTTCATAAGATTCAGAGTTCAAAGGGACCTTGGAGACCATCTACTACTCCAACTCCCCTATCCCTTTAGGAAACTGAGTCTAGAGACATTAAGATACTTGTTGAAGGTCACAAAGGGAAAGGTCATATACAGCTGGAAGGTATCTTAGAGTTTATCTAATCCAATCCCTTCACTTTATAGAAGAGGAAATTGAGTCCTAGAGAAGTGACATGACTTGTCCAAAGTCACCCAGGAAGTGACAAGGCTGGAATGTGAACACTGGTCCTCATACTCTTTGCAGTATATAACAGTAAGAAGCAGAGTTGGATTCAAACCCCGATCCTTTGACACCAAATCTCAGTGCTCCACTTGCCTACGTGGCTCTGTGCTGAGGGTAAGATCGGGATTCAAAGAAAAAAAGTGGCAAAGAGAAGGACTTTATTTTGGACATAGGTTTATTTCTGCACAGACTGGTAGTTTTCTGTGTTCCACAAAGGTAATACATTTCAGGGAACACTGATTCACACACCCAGATTTGGGCTCTCCTGACATGATCCTATGTGCCTATGTGAGAAGGACAGTTGGTGTCAGAACTTCTAAGATTTGGGGAGAGATAGAAGTAGAAAGACTTTGGATAGTGCTGACATTTAAGGGAACCTGGCTCCTGATCAAATCTCTGATTTCCAGGTTGCCTTCCTAAGTCTTCTGAGAGAAAATTTTTCTCAAAGCGCTTGGTCTGAGCTAAGGTCTTATCTTGCTCCCAACTAAAGAGCTCTTTCACTCACATACTTTATATTTTTCTAATCTACATAACATCTTAAATTTTTGTTTGCTTTTTGGTTGGGTAAATGTTTGAGTTTACTTGCTATGTATGCACTATTATGGTTTTTTGTGTCACTGATTTGGTAGGGAGGGACTAAGCTGGTGAAAGTAAGCGTAGGGCTATTCTGCCCCTTAAGAGTGGTCAGGGAAGCAACTCAGTTTAAACTGGACTTGTATTCTTAAACCAGCACTATTTGAGGATATTCTCTAGCCCAATATCTTTCTTGGAGATGGCACTTGGAGGAAGCACCCAATCATAGTTCCTCTCTTGTTTTCCTCAAGGTGGAAATCCCAATCTCCCTTGCAGGTGGGTAGATTCCAAATTCCACAAATATCTATCCTTGACACCCACTTACCATATGTCTATACATTTTGATAACCTGTGTGGGACATACATATCTTACATGAGTGTTTATTAGAGTTTAACAGAGTAGTGACTAGCAATATTTCCCCCTTGGGGCAACTAGAGGTAGAGAGTTGCCTGGACACAGTGCTGGAGGGAGGGGGGGGACCATTGTCTGGGTCACCACAAAGTTTCTGTGCTGCAGTAAGGCGAGGAAGTTTATTATATGATGAGGTCACTACCTTTACCTTGGCAAGGTGGGGCCAAGAAAGGGAAGAAGCCTTTTGGGATGAGGCCACTGTGGCTACCTCCTTGGGCCAGGATGGTACTACTGACATCTTCTTAATTTGCCACCCTGGGACAAAGCTCCAAAGGCACAGCCTTACGTTTAGCAACATATGAAAAAGAAAGCAATAGTCTTTGACAGTGGGAGAGGAGGCAGGCAGTTCCTGGTTAGGAAGCTTCCTAAAGTCTAAAGCCAGGAAGATGAGCAGTTAGAGGAGGGAGCCCTCTCGGGATTTCCTACTGTGAGCAGATGCGGGAGAGCTTTTGCAACCGAAACAATAAAAATTGGCGCAGGGTAGGATCCACCTGGCTGTGTTTGGGGCTTAGTCCAACATCAGAAGCTATCTGTTTCAGGTTTTTTTGGCACAGCCCCAGCTCCATCTTTGGCCCCAGGCCCTTCTCCCCCTTTACTTCTCATCCCTTGTGTAGTTTCAGGGAAATTAACTCCACATGTTTCCGATTCATTTACAACTAAAGTAATCAAAGTGTGGTTGTGTAACAGTTTTTGGAGGGCTGAGGATCTAGAGGGGCCTTTCAAGCCCCCCTTTTTAGAAACAGGAAGCCGTCGATTCTCTCCAAGCACAAACAAACTCCAGCTTCCCTCCCCATCTTTCCCAAGGTTCAAGTTGGCTTTGAAATATGAGCCATCCATCAAATTTTAGGTGTGTCTTAAATTTGGAGAAAAGTTCTTTTTCCTCCCTTTCCCCTAGAGAATACTGTTCGGTCCTGGAAGTTACCATCGCCCTAGATAATCCAGGTGAAACTAACTTGAGCTACCATCTTTGTACTGAAGGTGAAGGAATTCCTTCAGGAAACAGATTTTGAGATCAACAAGATCCTTGTGTGAAGTGCATGGGGTGGGGGAGAAAGCCTTGGCTTGCAATGTGCACAATGGTCACGAGGGGGAGCAACATGCTTTCTAAATTAGTTGAAAGAAACTCAGAATCTGGAAAAATATTTAATGTATGAAACAAACCTTTGAATAATGTAAAAGTTGTAATCTACCATCCACATGTGGAGAAGCTAATGAGATAAAGCCAGAGCGACTTGGTTTAGAAGTTTGAGAATTTAAAACATCAACACGTCCCTACATTAAAGTTGCCTGAATAATTAGCAGTGATCCGTCTCAAGCCTGTGTACAGTAAAGGCTGGAACTGTTTTGGTTTTTGTTTTTTAGCAGTAAGTTTTCAGGAAATGGCTACTTATTTGGCTCTTATTGAATAAGTAACTACACAGCTTCGTAGGTCTAGTAAATTTTTTGAATCTCTCTATAAATAAGTGTTGCAAATAGCAGGGTATAGGGGAAAAACTGGATCAGAAACTGATTAGACTTTTGTCTCTGACACCTATTAGCTGGGTGACCATGGGCAAATCACTTCCCATCTTTGGGACTCGGTTTTCTCATCTGTACAAAGAGGAGACTGAATTTGCTCACCTCTAAGGTCCCTCTCAGCTCTAAGTCTTCCAAAGGGGTAATGATGATTTTAATTTACCGTGCTTTTATTAGATAATGATCTTTGTCTCAAGTGGTCATAAAGGGGCAAAGAGTACACATTCTGGACTGAACAGCAGGCCAGCGATTTGGGTGCAAATGCTGACTTTAAGACTAGAGGATGATTTGAAGATGTGAGAACAGTTGAGACAGTCCAGCAGTTTGTGAAATGGGAAGATGTGTAAAGTGTTAAGCCCTGCTCATCAGAGTTTATCTTCCTTATACATATGCCACTGTCAGATGCAAGATGGGCTGATGGCTGGCTTCCAATCATTTCAGGGTTTTTTTTTTTTAAGATGTAATTCTTCCTTGATAAACTCCCTGGCTCCCCCAAGGAAGACGCAGACGCCAGTACGCCTCTTTATTTCAACATCTCCTCTGATTCTCCCATCTGTTTTGAGAAAGTCCTTTGCACATTTAGCCTTAGGATTGTCGATGCTACTGCTGCTAAAACATGCCTCGGTCTTTTAAAATACATTCTCCAGCTGATTTCCCTAACCCGTCTTCCTGGACTTCCTGACCAAAGAAAAGCTATGGATTTCAAGAACAGGTCCATATCAAGAACGGGTCGTATCAGACACACCTATTTCCTCTTTTGACAGGGTTCCTTTACTAGAAGATTAGGTAAATGCTGTAGCCATGGCTTACCTAGGTTTTGTTTTATTCTAAAAAGTGCCTTATTACTACCTTTTGTTCATACATGACCATCATTTCCATAACTCTTCCTTCTCCCCCCAGGGGAAAGGAGCCCTCCCGTTTCACAAAGAAGAAGAGTTAAGCAGAAGTGGAATGAATGACTAATGATATAATGACCATACCTAGCAGCATAGACATTGGGGACTCTTACATCCCCACCTCTCTCTTGCTTTCTTACCTCTTCTTGGGTCCCTAAGCTGGTAATCGCAATTACTCAGTGTTGGCCCTCATTTTTAGCGTTCTTTTCATTTACATTATTTTAGCTGTTGTATATTTTATTCTCTTGGTTTTGCTTATTTCATTCTGTATTATATAAGCATTTCCATGTTACTTTGAATTCCTCATAGTCTCTGTTCCTTATGGCACAATATTATTTAATTTTGGTACACTTTAGCCCTTTCTAATAATCGATAAACACATATTTTATTTCCTTTCCCCCCCTCCTATAGTAAGAGCTCCGATGAATTTGCATGTATGTCAACCATATATAATATATTCATCAACTATATGCTCTTTGTTTGTGTGTATGTGATCTTTCTTTGATCTCCTTGGGCTATATGTCTAGTGGAACCTCTGAGTTAAAGGATTCAAAAAGTTTGTGACTTTTCATGCTTAATTACATTTTTTGGTTTGTTTTTCTTCTTCTATGTGGGAATTCCCTGATGTGGTAACTTCTTTCATTAATGCAGATAGCAACTCATCTGTAATTTGTAGTCTTAGAGCTGTCTAGAGCACCAAAAGGTTAAATGACTTGTTTGTCATTAGTTTACTTAGATTTTAGCAAATTTGACAGTTTCTCATGATTTCTTATGAAAAAAATGGAGAGACACAGGATTTGAACTTGGTTAAATGTCTTAGTTAGTCATGAATAGTTTGCTGTCGATTTGGAAGAAGGTCTACAGTGGAACACCTTAGGGCTCTGTACTTGGTCTGTGCTATTTAACATTTTTTTCATTTACTCCTGTAAAAGTATAGATAACATACCTATCAAATGTCCACATGATGCAAAGCTCAGAGAGATTCACTAAGACCAGGTGGCAGAAGCAGGGTTCAGGAAGATCCAACAGGGTCAAATCAAATACGATGAACTTCAATAGGGTTAATGGTAAGAATCTTACCAAAGCTCAGAAAATCATCTGAACTCCTGGGAAGCCGAGCTGGAAATTTTCAAAGGACTGCAGACTCAATGAAGCAACTGTGTGACTAAGTTGTCAGGAGAGTCCATCATAGCTTCCATGAAGAAGGAGACAGGGCTGGTCCTTCTGCCTTGGTTGGACCCCAACTGGAATTTCTCCTCGATTCTCAGAACCACATTTTAGCAAGGATATTGACAAGTTGGACACCATCCAGAAGAAGGCAGCCAGGATGCTGAAAGGGTTTGAGACCATGTCCTCGAGGAGCAATTGAAGGAACTCTGGGTTTAGCCTGGAGAAGACTCACGAAGCATGTGAACTATTACGTGGATGGAAAAGAGATCAGACATGTTCTGCTTGGTCTCAGAAGGCAGCGCAAGGAGGAATGAGTACAACTTTCAAAGAGGGAAATTTAAGCTTCATGTTGGAAAAATTTCCTAACAATTAGAGATGCCCAATGCCTCTGCCTGGAATTCTCTCCACCTCTGCTTCCTGACTTCCTTCAAGCCCCAGCTAAAACCCCACCTCTTAAAAAAAATTTTTTTAAAAAAATCATTAATTTTTAAAAGTTTTCAAAATTCATTTTCATAAGTTTTAAATTTTCTCTCTCTCCTTCCTTTCTCTCTCCCCAAGACAGCATGCAATTTTATATGGGCTCTACACATACCTTCCTATCAAATGCATTTTCACATTAGTCATGTTGCATAGAAGAATTATCATGAATGAGAGAAACCATGAGAAAGAAAAACAAAACAAAACAAAAAGTAGTCTGTTTCGCTCTGCATTCCAACTCCATAGTTCTTTCTCTGGATGTGGATGGCATTTTCCATCACGAGTCCTTCAAAATTATTTTAGGTCCTTGCATTGCTGAGAAGAGCTAAGTCTATCAAAATCAATCCCCGCACACTGTGGCTGTTACTGTGTATAATATTCTCCTGGTTCTGCTCACTTCACTCAGCATCAGTTCATCTAAGTCTTTCCAGGTTTTTTTGAAGCCTGCCTAATCATCATTTCTTATAGCACAGTAGTAATCCATTAGGTTCATATACCACAACTTATTCAGCCATTCCCCAAGTGATAGACATCCCCTCAATTTCCAATTATTTGCCATCACAAAAAGATCTGCTATAAATATTTTTGTACATGTTGATCCTTTTCCCATTTTTATGATCTCTTTGGAATATAGCCCTAGAAGTGGTATTGCTGGGTCAAAGGGTATTCACATTTTTTTAGCCCTTTGGACATAGTTCCAAATTGCTCTTGTGAGAGATGATCTCTGAGGATCTCTCAGGAGTGAAGCCTTCTCAAAGAGTTAATTGTTTCTTATTGAAACATTTGCAACAGGTTGACTTTGTAAAGAAATGTTTCAGCATATTTTGTACTTTCCCAGACTTCCCCTCCTTGTTTTTAGGCACTTAGCAGGGAGGAATAGCACCTCCCTCCCCAACTTCCTGCTTGTCCTGGTCTCCAGGCAAGTTTGTGAAACTATCTTTGTTCTCTGTTGCTGGGGTAGATAGCTTAGAATAGATTGTACCCTCAGGGCTTGCACCCGATGAGCCCTGAGGAAGTTGGTTAGGGAGGGGGGATGGCAGTTAGGATCTATATAATCTAGTGAGTTGGGCACACCTCCGCTCTCTTCAGTTGGTGGCCATCTTTGGGGTGCTCTGAGGGAGCCCTTTCTCGAGAAAGTCAATAAATGAACTATTCGTTTTGCTAATGTCTCTGAGTCTCTGATTCATTGATATGAGTCTCTGTACCCTACACACTCTCCAGAAAGGTTAGATCAGCTCACAGCTCCACCAACAATGAATTAGTGTTCCAACTCTCCCATATCTTCAATATTTATCATTTTTCTGTTTTGTCGTCTGATAGATATGATGTGGTACCTCAGAGCTGTTTGGATTCGCATCTCTCTAATCTATAGTGATTTAGAACACAAAATACTACCTTCTTTTAAGAAGCCTGTGTTAATTATCTCCAATTTATCCTGTGTATCCTTGTTGGTACATAGCTGTTTGTGTGTTATCTCTTATTGGATTGTGAGCTCCTTGAGAACAGGGACTGTCTTTTGCCTTTCTTTGTACCTTCAGAGCTTAGCACACAGTAGGAGCTTAATAAATGCTTGTTATCAGAATAGTAGAATGGACTGCCTCAGGGGGCAAATGAGTTTCCTCTCAATGGAGGCCTTCATTCATTCAGCGTTTTTTAAATACATGAGGACTCTCAGCAGAGATTGAACAACCATCTGTTGGTTTGGTTGAAGGGATTCTTTTTTAGGCAATGGTTGGTCTACGTATCCATGGGGTGGTCTCTTCCAACTCTAAGCTTCTCTAATTCTATTTGGGATGTAGAATTTGTGAAATAAATTTGATTTGTTGACTTTTAGTCATTTTCAGTCTGGGAAAAAAAAGAAACAGTTTCTCTAAGAAAAGGCTTCCCACAGTACCCTTTGCATTAATTTCTGCTGAGTAAACTGGAAAGAGCCAGTTGGGTCTAATTTTAATCATTTGAAGAGTAAAATACCAGGATGTCTTATTCTTTTCACAATGTATGCCCTTTGATGTCACCTCACAGTCATTTCTGAAACACACATCTCCCTTTGGGTTAGAGGTTCTTCATCCTTTTCGTGTCCTATATTCGCCTTACCTCCCTGGCAGTCTGGTGAAATCTGTGGACTCCTCAGAGTAATATTTTTAGCTGCATTAAATAAAATACATATGATTACAATGGAAACCAATTAGGTTGAAATATAGTGACCAAAATATCAAAAGAACAGGTGCGTAGATCCCAGGCTACGAACTCTTCCTCTAGATCAAAGTTTCCTCATAACAAAGAAAAACAATTATGAAAAAATGCCTGATGTGGACACCATATCTGGCAAGGAATACAACATTCTGCCCTGGCAGTTCCCTATTTTTCAGCCACCAGGAGGGAAGCAGAGCATCTTATTTTTCCCTCACTGCTAGTTATCTGCATGAGAAGCAGGGATGTGATGTAGTAGACCAAGAACTCACCACTCACAGCGGATTCAGGAAGAGCAACATTCCAATCCTACCTTGGATATTTACTAGCAGTGTGACCAGAGTAATTAATCAATTAATAAACATTTATTAAGTGCCTCCTATATGCTACTGCAGTGTGCTAAGTCCTGGGGATACAAAAGGAGGCAAAGGACAGTTCCTACCCTCCTACAGTCAAATGGAGGAGACTACGCGCAGACAATTATGTACAAAATAAGCTACATATGGGATGAAGAGGAAATACTTAATAGAGGGAAGACACTAGAATTATCTCTCCGAGTTTCCTCATCTATAAAATGAGGAGAGCGATTCCTCTAGTATCGAACTCACAAGACTGTGGTGAGTCTCAGAGCAGAGAATGTACATTTGAAAGTAAGTTATGCTGATTCTCATTCCCTGTTCCTATAGTGTTGCTGATTTGGGAAAAGCGAAGGCTCCCTAACTAGTCAGAGGAGCTTAGAACTCATCCAACTGGACAGTGAAATTCCATCCTCTCAGCTTATCAAGGAATAGCCCCCAGCAATAACCAAACGTCTGCCACACAGGTGATCTGCCAGAAATGGTCTGATTCAGTTTGTCCTGTGAGAAACAGAATCCTTCTCTACTCTCAAGGGAATCCCATCTGTCCCCCAGTTCTGTGGATGTTTTTGTTCTGAGGCTATTTTTGTTGCCCCAAGGCACGGAGCTCAATTCAGCATGGGTTTGGTATTGCCCAGTCTGGGTAACCTCTGCAGGGCCAGGTTGGAAGGGCACCTTGCCTGCTTCTCTCTGATCCCTAAGGTGACTCCACAGCTTGGTTTCAGCATCTCACTGAGAAGGAAGGCTTCTTTCCCTCTTCCTTTTTCTGTCCACCTCCTCTCGTTTGAAAATCTTCTTTGGAAATCCAAGGACTGTTCTAAAGTCAAATCATTTTCAGACATGGGGTGATGAAAAGCAGAAAGATCCTGTTCAAAGAAAACATCGCACTTTCCATAGTTACCGAGTCTAAGACTGCCAATTTTGCCTTTGGGATTTAGTGCACCTGAATGTAAGAATTCCGTTTTAAATCTGTCAAGGCTATATCTTCTAACTTCTGACAGAATGCTGCTCATTCTTTCCTATTTCAAGTCGGACCATTCTCTTCCCCCCAACAAAAACTCCTAAAAGAGAAAAAGTAGGTTGTGCCTATTTTAACTTCTCAGGGTCTCAGTTTCCTCATCTGGAAAATGAGAAAAGTGGATTTGATGACCTCTAAAATCCTTTCTGGTTCTAAATGTATGATCCTTTCCAAGAGTGGAAGGCATTGCGTTAGGCATACACATACTATGACAAAAACAAAATCATCTCTGCCCCAGAGGAGCTGATGCTGTATTGGTGGGTTAGGCGATAAGTAAATACGAAAATTATTTACTCGCAAACAGAGGAAAACACTACTACTGGGAAAGTCAAGAAAAGATGCTTGTAGGAGATGGTGTTTGAGTTGAACCTCAAAATGTGCTGGGAGTTCTAGGAGGCAGAGATGAGGAGAGAGAGCATTGCAGGCTGGGGTGGGGGGTGGGGTGAACAACCAGCGTACGGAGGTAGGAGATGGAATATTGTATGATAATTTATCCTGTGTGCCTGGAAGTATTCTCCCTCCCGGCTTCCTCCAAGATTCAGCCCCTACTTTCAAAAGGGAGCCTTTCCTGGTATCCCCTTTCCTCTCAGATTGCTTTCCATTAATACCTTGTATATACTTTTTTTCCGTCTTCTTCTCTCCCTCATTAGATTGTGATCTCCTTGAGGACAGGGACCAGCTTTTGCCTTTCTTTGTATTTCCAGAGCTTAGCATTGTGACTGACTCACATTAAGAATTGTTAACACTTGCTGACTCATTGACTGATTTTGGATGATAAAAGCTCTGGACTTGGAGTCAAGATGAGGCAAGTTTGAATTTTGCCTTAGATACTTACTAGGTATATGACCCTGGACAAGTCACTTAACTATTGTCTGCCTCAGTTTCCTCATCTGTAAAATGGACATAATAGCTCCTATCTCATGGTGTTGATGTCAGGAGCTAATCAAATAGCATGTAAAGAGCTTTGCCAGCCTTAACGTGTTATGTAAATAGTAGCTATTATTATTACTGCTACTTTTAAAAATTAGTCATTTCTTTAGGAACTCATTTTGGGAATGGCCTAGAATTAAAATGGGAGTCCAAACCAAGTGAACATTGTCCTCTCTAACCAAGCACTTTTGTTAATACAAACACCCTGTAAATGCAGGGGGTTTTTTTCAGCCCAGTGGTGAAGTAAGGAGATTTAGGGCAGCTTTGGATGGCCTTTATGGAGGCTGCTAGCATCTATACCAGGGATGTTTTGGCATAGACTAGAAAGCCCTCCTGTTTTATCTTTGGGAGATGTTTGCCAGTTTGGTCTCAGCTGGTCCTATGCACACTGGTCTCCTCCCCAACCAAATCCTATTGACAGACAGATGAAGATAAATGGTTTCCGGCTGCCAAAGGTATTGCTGGCTGCCAAGGGAATGGGGTTGACATCCTCACACTACCTCTTTGGGAGCCTCTTGGCACAGCCTGTCATGTAGCAGGGATGTCGAGCCCAATATTATAGAGTGAGCCCTGGGGAGCCCTTACAGGGATGAGATGTTTTATCAGGGAGGGAGAAGGTCTTTGAATGTCTACCTAGCTTCAAGGCAATTTGGGACCAGCAGTGGTTGGATTGGTGAGGGCTGGAGGGAGATCAAGACACTAGATCTTTTCTTTTTAAGCATTAAGGCAAGAGTTCCCAACCATTGTTGGTCCTTATACCCCTTAATTCTCAGTAAATCTTTCTGTATCCACTATTCAATATAGAAGGAATTACATACTAGCACTCACCATGTGTATGCAAATGGAATTAAAATTAAAACAATAAAATAACATAGTAACTTATTAAATATTCCCCACACCCCCTTTTCATGCTCCTTGTCTCCCCCTAGAAGTACTAGAGTCCTAGATTGGCACCTCTGGGAGGAAAGATAAAGGAAAGTTGGCAAAACATCTCTTTCTTATTCATCTGTATTTCACTGCCACTTCCCATCACCTAAGTGAATTGTGACTTGATTTCTTTGAATTTCTGCTTTTCTAAGGGGCTGAGACATTCAAATGACTGTTCCAATTCCTATTTCTCTAGGAAGCTTTCTTTCCCTGATCATTTTGTCCCGCACTTGCCTTCTCTGAACACCTTTCTCTGAAAATTTCTTGTTCGCGTCACTCATCTTGCCCTTTATCATTAGCCAATACGTGCTGTAAATTATCTTTCATGTTCGTATCTCAGAGCTCTTCGGCTAGACCAAAAGATACTTGAAACATCAAAGCCGAGAATAAGGGTAGGTAATATATGCAGCTGTCTAGCATGTAGGGAGGTGCAATGAAGTTTTTTTTTTAATATCCTTTTTTATGCTCAAATACACAAAGAATCTGTGATTTTCTTTAGCGTAAAGAATTTCTTGTGTGTGAACTTCTGCCTAATACAGGTTCTAGAAGCCATGCCTTCTGTGACTTAGTAGATAAATAATTGGTAGGGTCCCTAGACTCGGAGGGGAAGTCATACAACTAAGAAGCATCAGAGGTGGGATTTGGAAACCCAAGTCTTCCTAATTCTAAGCCCAGTGATTCATTCACTATGTCATGCTGCCTTTATAATCATTTTTAAAGATAATAATAGCAATAATAGCTAGCATTTATAGAGAGCACTTTCAGTTATCCAAAGAGCTTTACAAATATGATCTCATTTGATCCTCATAACAACTCTGGGTAGTAGTTACCGTTATTAGCCTCATTTTGCAGATGAGGAAACTGAGGCTCAAAAGGTTAAGTGACTGTCCAGGGTCACCTAGCTGGTAATTGTCTGAAGCTGAATTCGAACTCAGGTCTTCTTGACTTCAGACCCAGAACTTTGAGCAATCTAGCTGCTAGAAACTCCTGGATAGAAGGTAAACAGCTACTCTCTCTGAGAACCAAGGTGAGCTTGGTGTTAAACCCGAACTCCTTCTGAGCTGGATAGAATGCATGATAACTAGCTGGGGAACAGGACTGGCCCAGAGTTGGATTGTTCTTATTGACTAAGACCTGAATAGTTGGGGGTGATAGCCCCTGGTGGTTAAGCTAGATCCACATATTTAGAACTGCAAGGGAGTTTAGATGTTATCTAAGGAATTTCTAGACACATCAAACAGACTGAGCAAAGATACAGAGGCTTAGTTTGGCTGAAGCATGGTAATCCTGGAGGGGAATGCTTTGAGATAGGGTTGGAAAGGCAGGATGGTGCTGGGTTGTTCTGCCAAACAGAGGAGTTAGGACTATTTGGCCAGTAAGACAATCAGAAGCCATTGAACATTGTTGATGTAAGCAGGTCTCTCTTGTAGCTCTTAGGTTCATAGATTTAGAACTGGTACCTTAGAGGTTATCTAGCCCATTTTACAGATGGTAAGACAAGTCTAGTGAGATGAAGTTGCCTAGCCAAGGTAGTCACACAGGTAATAAATCGAAGGGACAAGATCTCCTTCCTGGTATTCAGGCAGCAATGTGAAAGATGGATTATTGGGGGTGGGGTGGGCAGAGGGGGAAAAATTTCTAAGTTAGAGGTTATTGCAATAGTCTAGGCAGGGAATAAGGGAGACCTGTAATAGGAGGAATGAAGTGGGATGACAGAGCATGGTATCGATTTGAGAAGTATGGCAGAGATGGAATTGACAGGACCTAGCAACTGATCGGCTATGAGAAGTGAGGAGGAGGAAAGTGCCAAAGATCGCCCAAGATAGTTAGTGTGGGAGGCTGATCGAATAGTCCTGGCTCAGGTAAAAATAATTAAGTCATGGGATTCCAGGGCCAGAGCCTCACTTACTGGCCCACCTGCTCCTTTCAAGTGCACATAAGAACAAATTGTCTTTATAGTGCTACTGTTAAGCTTGTCAAACTTTATTAAAAAACATTAGCAAACCTTCTGTTTCAAATGAAACCATCTTGAAATCACAAAAAGTGCAAAAACTTTATGAGAGGCATTCTGATTTCTTTTTGCTAATTAAAAAATCAGCATCCTCTGGCTGGCATGTTTCACCCGACAGCACATTTTTAATCAAGGCATAAATCCCCGAAAACCCAGGTTTAAAAGAAACCCATAAAGGCAACCTCTACTGGAATGATGCAAACCCTTCACAGTAATAGCCCAGCAGGACATGGGATAAAAGATGCTGGTGAGTTAATTTGTGTAGGGGAGCAAATAGGAGGGGGTGAAACAGCCCTGCTTTCCTCGTTTGCATATGTGGAAAACAGCCAAGAGGAGATTGCAATTGAACGTCTTTCCTGAAACTCAAGGTAAAAGGCCATTGTCATCAATGGGCTTATGGGATAGAATGGTATAAGTGGAAATTAAAGGGGAAATAATTTGGAGAAACATGTCAAGAAGCACATTTTCCCTTGAGGGATAATAGATGCACCAAATGGCCTTCCTGCCGCCAGCTGCACTGGAGAATTGAGAGATGCTAGAGTTCTAGGGAAATGAAGTAGACACTGTCTTTGGGAAATAAAGGACTGATGAGGTCTGAGTTCTGATGGGCCGCATGTCTGTAAAGCCAGTCCCAAAGGGATGTTTTAATGTAGTGCAAGTAAAGCTACAGATTCACAATGCTGTTGGCCTGAAGACTAAGCCAGGAATAGAAGCCCCCTAGCATTTACTCAGAGATATGTTCTTGGTATGTTTCTGGAGATGGCTGTGTTTCATTTCAAACCTTTGAAGTTTGTCCATAAGAGTCCCACTTTCTGCAGCAGCTTCAAGCTATCCATTTGTGGCACATTCAAGGCTCCATTTTATGCCTCTTTCAGGAGAACCTTGATGGATTGATTTGGAGAAAGACAAGTGGGTGGACTGGCCGATTCTTCAGGTGCTTAGGAGTAAATGTGTTGGTTTTGCCTTTAAAGTAGGACTCTCTGCTATAACGAAAACGTTGATGACAGGGCTGGGTCATGGGAGTGGACAGTAAGGGGTTTCACTCGGCAATTCTGTAATTGTTAAACCCACTGCCCACTTCACTTATTGCTGCTCAGAATTTATGCTAGTGTTTGCAGCCTACCTTGCCAACACTATAGGGGTAAGGACAATTTTTTTGTGGGATATGTGTATGTATGCATGCAGCAATTTAGTGAGGTGCATGTAACAATGTAGGGGAGAGAGAGAGAGACAGACACAGAGAGACAGAGACAGAGACAGAATCAGAGAGACAGAGACAGAATCAGAGAGACAGAGAGAGAAAGACACACACACACATAGAAAGGAGAGACAGACAGGACAGAGACAAAGAGAGAAATGGAGACAGAAAGACACACAGAGAGAAATATAGATAGAGTCACACAGACAGATACAGAAAGAGACATTCAGAGAGAGAACACTTTAAAGAGTGTGGGCAACGTTGTCCTCCATACTATTCAGTGAAATCATGCCACATGTGGGCATGAGATGAGAGATGGTTATCTACACCAGTCCCTAAAGTTCTGTGCCCCAAACTCCAACAGAGCCTCTTACCGCAGGGGCAGGGGAAGGCTAAGGGGAGCGTAGAGAAGGAGCCTTTGTCTCTCTGCCTGTAGAGCTCAGGCTCTCTTGTTCCACCAGTCTGACAAGCCCAGTCCTTATATCTAATCCCTAACTTAAAGTTACACTCTGGCTTACCAGCTTTCTTTACCTATTGTACTTTGTGGGTGATTTAAGGGATTCATGAAAGAGGGTTATTTTGCTGTGTGTGATTTTCATCTGCCTAGCTAAGAAAGTCAAGGAAATATAAGGGAGGAAGAAGCCTGAGAGGACTGATGGATTGCTCTGTCCCCTTCTCTTGGGAATGCAGCCACCGCCACAAGCTCACTCCAGGCATGATCTCTCCTGTATGTAGGGGACAACCTTAACTCAATTTACCTGTTCCATGAAGTCTTTCCATGTAGCTGAGATGCTTGAGGAGAAGTCTCTGTGACTTCATGTCCTATGATAATTAGGACAAAGAGATCAACAGTCATTGGAAGAAATTCCCTGGACTCCATTTCCCAGAAAGCTGCATGCCTGGCCATAGAGTACACTCAGATTGGTGGGGAATTCTTCTGGGGTGTGGTGGGAAATTTAAAAAAGTGGAGTTGCTGCAGGTAATTGGAAAGGGGAGGGGTAGAGAGAGAGTAGAGGGATAGAATAAAGCCACGGGCTATCACTGTAGTGAGGGAGACAAACCTCATTTAATGACCTTGTTCAGTGTCCTGTTGGTAGCAAGGTCCTGGTAGGAAACCAGCTTCTGGAGATAGTTTTATAATTCATCTGGGACAAACTTCACCTTCCCAGATGGTTTGAATAGTAATGATCTTGGAAACTGGGTAAATCTGGGAACACATTATCCTGATGGTGTATAGAGGAAACAAGTGTGTTGAGGCAAGACCACTGGCTTCAAAGTCAGAAGTTTGAGAACCAGTGTCACCATTTATTAGCTCTATGATGTCTTCAATAGAAGACTCTTGGGGGGCAGGGACTACTCATTTTTTATTTTTAAGCCCTGGTACCCAGCATAGTGCCTGGAGTGTAGTAGACAATAGACAAGTTCTTGTTCAAATCAATTGGAATGAAATCTTAGTAAAGTGATAACTTCTCTAAGGTGCAATTTCTCTCTTTACAAAATGGGAATGGATGAAAAGACCTTTCCTCACTCTTTCACTGGTTTTGAGGAACAAATGAGATGATGTTAAGGCAGTGCGGCATAATGGATAGAATTCTGGATTTGGAGTTAAGGAGACCTAGATTCAAATCCTGTCCCTGACACTTGTCAGCTATACGGCCATAGGCAAGTCATGTAATTTCTCAGTTTCCTCATCTGTAAAAGGAGGGGGTTGCATTGGACAGCTTCTGAGGTCCTTTCTAATTCTATGATCCTATGCTGTATTTGAAAATGCTTTGATGCTATTATGCTTTCAAATATTCAAATAAAAGACATCATACGAGTTAGAGTGACTTAGTGGAAAAGGCACTGGGGATCCAGGGATCAGAAAACCTGAGTTCTAATATTATACCTGCTGCTTATTAGCAATGTGACCCTGGAAAAGTCATTTTATTTTTCTCAGCACGTCTCCTCATCTGTAAAATGGCCATTGGTAGCCCGACGGTTGTATTATTGTTATTTAAAAGACATAGTTGAAAGCACATAGACTTGTGTTTTCATTGGTATATGGAACTCCCAAAGAGGAAACTTCCTCTATCAATGCATCAATAACTGCTCAATAACTTTGCATCTTAAGAGAGGGGAGGGAGGCACAGAGAGGTTTAAGTGACTTTCCCAGCATCATAGATTCCTCATCTGTAAAATAGGGCTAATGATAGCACGTAGATCACAGGGTTGTGGTGAGGATCAAATGAGAAAAGGTACTCCCCCAAAGGGCAAACCTTAAAATATTACATAGATGCTAACTATTTTGATGAATATTTTGCATTAAGAATTGATCAGGGTGCCCAGACTGTCATCTGCCAGGTCATTTGGGAAGGGGATTCAGGACAGGGAGGTCTCTATAGGAAATAGTGCAGAGGGTAGAGTGATGCCTAGAAGGGCAGGCATAGCATCTGGGGGAACTGGGCAAAAGAGATGCTCCAGATGTGGGGAGGGGTGAAGGAAACTGTCCCACAGCTGATATGTATCAGAAACTGAACGTGAATCCTGGTTTTCCTGACTTTGAGGCTGGCTCTCGAAGGGTGATGCCTTGGAGCTTTATGAAGAAGTATATATACAAGATAAAAATTCAAAGGATTTTTTGAGGGGAAAAGGCTTGTGTTTTATTTTATTTTGGGGGGAGGGATGAGGAAAAACCTAGGACACTTGCTGAGCTAATAGATCACCTTTGTAGGCAGTGTTTGGCAAAGTAGTATTCATACATTCTTGCCATTTTTATCGCTTTGATGAACCATCTTGAGACTTTGCTCCTTATAGAGCTTAAACCAGGGTCAGAGTAACTGGGTCTTTGTTCAGGGCCTTGAATTTTTGAGGGTGCAAAAATTGAATACAAGCAGTTCTTTAGCAGCTAGAAGCAGCAATAGTACCTAATTATCCTTCCTGCTCAACTGAATTTGTCTTAATTAACTTGTATTATTTTCACATCATGAATTACAAAGTTGATTTGAGGGCATTTGTGTTCGGATGACAAAATGGCTCATTATGACTCTGATCCCAGAGGAATTTATTAAAAAGGAGGCAAACACCTCTAACTAATATCATGGTATTAACAAAGAAGGGTACTTTTGTGGTTCCCAGGCACCTTTGTCCTTAGCTGTAGTGTCCTTACTCCCTTTGATTAAGGTCTCCCAAGAAGCATTTCTCTTCTGCCAATATTTGACAAATTATGGGATTGTCTGAGACCACGAAAGCTATTTTCTCTTATGTCTTAAGTTGAGTTTGAACCCTGGTCCCCAGAGATGAAAAATTAGTGCTGTAACGTAACCTACAAGAGCCCTCCCTTAATCTAATCTTGGGAATGAAACTGATGTTAAATGGCCACATGTAGTTGTCTTTAGCAGTGGCCTATCAATCAAAATCTCCAGGAAATGGATGGAAATCACTGGTTAGTACCTGGCTTTTGCATAGCCAAGCTGACTTGGGTTGGCTCAGCTGCGGTGCCAATAAGATGAGCAATCAATGGAACCACATAAAGCATCCCTTTGAAGGCTGGGGCGGGTGGAGAAGAGGACAGGGCAATATAACATTAGGTAGGAAAGGATCAGCTGTGGTTGTCATTAAAAATTCATATATCAGGGATTTATCACCTGGCCTTCAGTCATTTCTTTTCTCAATTGCAGTGGGTTGAAATCTGACATATGGCCTTCTGATGCCAATGTGGATTAGCATTGAAACTCACTGGCTGAAAATAATGGCTCCAGTTTCTGTCACTCTAAGAGATTAGAAAATACATTTGTGATTTGAGTAGGAGAAAAGGAATTAGCCACAATTTTATGAAATTATTCCTTTTCCAACATATAAATGGAACAGATTAGGGAGGATGTGTGAGCCCAGATAGAACTGGGTGTCTGAGGACCTGAGTTTGAATCCTGGTTTTGCCCCTTACTGACTACATGACTGGGTTAGATTCTTCACCTGATTCCTCATCTGTAAAATGATGAGGTTGGGTTAGATGTCCTCTACCACCCCTTTCAGCTCCATGTCTATGATTCTATGAGAGAAGAAAGGGGAATTGTGTTATTCATTCCTGTGTAGTAGAATCTTGGAACATTAGGTGATCATGTTTGTGAGTCATATGATACCTCAGTCTCTGTAGAACTGAAGTAGAGGGTCACTCAAAGGACCATGGGAGGTTTGAGGAGGCCACAGCATGTTACTGACCACACATTGTGCAGGAAAAGTAGATTGAAGGATTCTATCTGACAGAACAGAAAGGAAGATGGACCAGTCTTGTCTCAAGAGGGAGGGATAACTCCATGGACATCCTCCAAGTGCCATTGGTTGTCTCTTCAGTGTCAAGAATGTAGAGGAAGGTCCTCCCACCTGGTGGCAGATATAAGAAATGTATGGGTGAAAGTCACACTGGGTGAAAAAGCATGAGGGGATCAAGATCGGCATTACTCATAGGAATACACATACATCTCTCTAAGCATAAAAATTACTGGCTCAGGAAAAGATTGTAGAGAACATTTTCATTTACTTCTGAGGAAACTAAGATTCTGAGATGGGAATTCACGATCTTAGTTGGTAAATGACAGAGCCCAGTCTGGAACCTAGATGTCCTGACTCCAAGCAAAGGTCTTTTTTTTTTTCTATGTCATGATATATATTGGGATCATTGTTGCAGTGAAAAAAATGTTTATTTTTTGCAATGAAAAATGTGGGGAAAAATCAGTTTGTGGTGTGTATCACTTATCTAAGAGTAAAAAAATACACGTGATATGGTAGATTGATTCTTCTGTCGTTTCTTGCAGATGGCACAAAGCTGGGAAACAGACCTAACACAATGAATACAAGCATTAAAAATCAGAACTGCAGAGTTGAGCTATGGGATTAATAGAATAAGTTGAAATTTTATCGATGGAAATGCGTGAAACCTTACCATGGGTTAAAAAACCAACTTCACAAATGAAAGATGGAGGAGGCAAGGCTAGACAGTGGTTTGTGTGAAAAGAGTCTGGTCATTCTAGTAGGTTGAAAGCTTAATATGAGTCACATTACATTGTGAGCTCATTAAAGTCAGGGAATGTCTTTGAACTCTTCTTATATCCCTAGCACTTAATACAATGCCTGACACATAGTAGGCGCTTAATAAACGTTTATTGACAAATTGTCTGACAGTGGTGTGATATGAGGAGGGGAGGGAATAATCTTTTTTTTAAGTGTCCACAATGTGCCAGGCATTATGCTAAATATTTTATAAATATGATCTCCTTTGACAGCCACTATGTAGGAATAAGGAGG
The DNA here is from genome assembly GCF_028372415.1 of Notamacropus eugenii. Taxonomy (NCBI): domain Eukaryota; kingdom Metazoa; phylum Chordata; class Mammalia; order Diprotodontia; family Macropodidae; genus Notamacropus; species Notamacropus eugenii. The sequence continues at coordinate 450,098,963 of NC_092874.1, read as the reverse complement.
TGACAGTTGCTTGGTGCTTTGCTCTGGCTGGACCATATTTGGAGTATTTTAAATTCTGGACACCACAGAATAGGAAGGACCTTATCAGAATGGCCAGGGAGGGCAATCAGAATGGTAGAGGGCCTCAGTATTATGGCATATGCAAATTGAGTGAATATATTTGATTTGTTCTGCTTGGGCCCCGTCACAAACATGGGTCAGAGTTGTAAAGATATAAATAGAGGTGTAGTCCAAGCAAAAGGTGTTGTTGTTTTTTTTTTGTTTTTTTTGGCAGTGGGGTTAAGTCCAGGGTCACACAGCTAGCAAGTATCTAAGACTAGATTTGAACTCAGGTCCTGATGTTAGGGCCGATGCTCTATCCACTGTATCACCTAGCTACTTCTTAAGAAAAAGCTTTTTAGCCATCAGAACTGTTCAGAAGTGGAGTGGGATACCTTCAGAGGCAGTGGTGGCTTCTCCTTTATTGGCAGTCTTTAAGCACTGGTTGGATGTCTACTTGTTGACTATTTTAATTTTGGGGATGTTCTTGGGGTGGACTAGAATGCCACGAAAGACCTTTCCACTAGAAAGTTCTACGATTCTTTTAGCTTCCTGAATGTCCATGATACAAATTTGGGGTTTGGTTCCTTGTAGGAGACTCCAAGTCATAGCTAGGATCTGCCTGTGACTTCGTAGTTACATCCTAGTGACTTAAATGAGAGCTGTCCTAAATTTTTTGTTTTAACTTGGAAGTGGTTGAAAGTGATGACAACCTGTTTTTGAGGATTTTCCATCATGTTGGCAGGGAGCGTTTACACTTCTGGTCATGCTCGTGTCTGGTGTTTAGGGGTCTTAGGAGTTAGAGCTTCAAGGGGCTCAGTCACTTAGTTTTAAGGTTCTCAGCCAGTGGACTGGGGAATTATTGCAAGAGTTCCATAGGCAGACAAGATCTTGTCATTTGATCTCTGTCATTATCAACAAAATATACAGTGTGACTAAGTATATAAATAAGAATAAACAAACATACCTTCTGTAGCATGGCATAGTGAATAGCAAGCTGACCTCACAGACAGGAAGACTTGGGCTCAGATCGCATCTCTGATACATACTGACCGTGTGATTCCGGGTAAGTCACTTAACTTCTCAGTGATCCAGAGGTGTCAAACTCATGGTCTGAGGGTCCCAAGTGTCCTGCAAAGCTCCCTAATGCAGACAGAATCATATTAAAATGTAATATAAAACAGATGATGGCACAATACAGATAATATTCATTTGTGGTTTTCTAAGTTAATATGCTGCTTGTAGGTCTGTTTGAGTTTAGTATCACTGATCTGCGCAGTTCTCTGACTTTAAATTTCAGAGAAATTGGAAGAGAGTTTTCTCATCCAGGAGTTTCTTCTACCAATGAAATCATAGTTCTGGGCTCCATTCCTGTTTTGCAGATTGGAAAATACCTTGCAATATGCCATAACTACTAATGTACACATATATGCTGTTAAAATTAATAAAGTAAAAATTCATTTGAAAGCATTCTTGAATTCATGGCAAATTTTTACCACTCTGTTATTTTCTCAATCAATGAACACCAAGAGTATCAACTACTATTGTAACCTGGGACATTGATCTCCACTAGTGAGGAGAGAGTCTCATACCAGTGGGCGGTGAGTCTCAGGTTACACTGACATTCAATGGTCTGAGAAATTTTTGGATGTTAAAGTGGCATCCTCATTATTGATTGAAACACAGCTAAGGAGTGGAGTGGGTTGGGTGCTGAATCTCAAGTCAGGAAAACTGAGTTTAAATTTAGCCTCAGATACTAGTAGCTGTGCAAACCTGGGTAAGTCACTTATCCTCTGTTTGCCTCAGTTTCCTGATTTGTAAAATGGGGTAATAATAGTGCCTACCTCCCAGGGTTATTAGGATCAAATGAGATAATAATTGTAAAGTACAGTGCCTTGCACATAGTGAGCTCTATATAAATGTTAGCTCTCTCTCTCTCTCTCTCTCTCTCTCTCTCTCTCTCTCTCTCTCTCCCCCCTCTCTCTCTCTCCTTCTCTCTCTCTCTCCCTCCCCCCTCCTTCTCTCTCTCTCTCTTTCTCTCCCTCCTCCCCCCCCTTCTCTCTCACTTCAAATCTAGATAGAGATCTAGATTGTAAGGACAGAGACAGAGACAGAGAGGGAGGCAGGAGGGGGAGAGATAAAGGGGAAGAGAGAGAGGGAAAGAAAGGGGGGGCGGGGAAAGGGAGGGAGGGAGGGAGGGAGAGAGAGAGAGATCACCCAGCATTCTTGTGAGAATAAAATGAGCTAATGTTTTGTATAGTGATTAGCACAATGCCTGCGACATAGAAGGCACTTAATAAATGCTTGTTTCTTTCCTTCCATCTAGTTCAATCCTCTTCATATTAGTCTATAGAAACATGGACAGAATGCAAGAAGAAATTTTAGTTTTTATGGAGATCAACTTCCTAATGGTACAGTTGAGGAAACTGAGACAGCAGAGGTTAAGTGGCTTCCCCAAGGTCCCATGGACAGGATTTGCATCCAAGTCTTCTGATTTGAAGTCCAGGACTCTTTTGTACACTATGATGCTCTTCGTGATACTGATCCAGGGGGAAGTATCCTTTCCCAGAAAGGGTTAGAGTATCTGCTTTTGTAGAAAGCAGGCTAACAATGATGTCTTTGTCCTCCTATCTACAAACCTGACATTGTCTAACACCAAGTCTTGGCATGCACCCAGGTTATGAACAATCTGTTAACAGATACGGACAATGTACTGTTTCTCTAGGACAGACATGATTGGGAAAGATCTAATTCAGCTACACGCCTTGAGATCACTTAACAGTTTTGCAAATGGTTTGAAATGACAGGATGCTGTGTCTTGCAGAAAGATAATGTAATTTTTGAGGCCTCTCTGTCTGTTAACATCTCTGGGTGATATTAGAGAAAAAGTTTTCTATCAGTCTGTCTTCATGGGGCAAACTCTGGGCCCAGCAGGAGCCCTGCAGCCTCATCTTTCCTTTTGGTTCTTTCTACTGATTTACAGTCAAATTTTGGCTTCTGATTTAATTAAAAGCAGGCATCCCAGTGCCTGATCAGAATGTTCTCTTCCGAGCTTTTCCATAACTTTACTTTTATTGGGAGGCCTTGACTGAAGACTCTTGGGGCTTGGCTGGTCCGATTTGGGTCACTGGTAACCACCTGGCATTTCAGTCTGAGCTCAACCCAAGCCAATGGTATAATAGGAGGATTGGGGAGCAGCTGCTCTCCATCGCTACAGTGAAGGTTGAGATAACTAATTGAGAATCAAATATTTGTCTGATCCTGAGTAATTTATCACAATTAAAAGAAATAATTATTGCCCATTTGGGTTAAGTTAAAGATCCCTGAAGGCTTTCCTGATATAATGTTTAAAATGAAGTAAAACTGGGCAAGTTTTCCCCTGGATTTTGAGTTAGTTATCATGATTTGTACATGTTTGTACTATAGTATAAGTACAATGAGATGTTATAAAGTTGGAACTTCTTTATCTGTTTTTCCAAATTTCCTTTTTTATATTGTTAACTTGACCCATCTACACAAACAGGAATGTTTTCATGTACAGAGAAGAGAAAAAAAAGATTGTATATAAAGTGGTAAATCTCTATTACATATGGATTATTTCTTTTAGAGAAATGTTATGGTACCATCACTGCCTGACTAATCAGTGTACCTTTCTGAATGAAGTTAAAATTTCAAAGCACCTAAGTTATCTCTCTCTCTGTCTCTCTGTCTCTCTCTGTCTCTCTATCTCTCTCTATCTCTCTCTGTCTCTCTCTCTGTCTCTCTCTCTATCCCTCTCTCTGTTTCCTCCCAATCCAATTAACAAAGATTTATTAAGAGCCTGCTATGTACAAGGCATTGTGCTAGCTGCTAGTGAAATACCATTTGCAAAATTCCATAATATGTAAGATAGAATGGTATGGTATGGTAGTCCCTAACCTTTTTGACTATGAAGGCATGTTTTAAAAATATATCTTTATTGATATGCTAGCTGATTGATTTTATTTTTATATCCCTTCTACCTCCCAATTCATCCCTTTCCTTCTCTTTCCCAAAGAGCTGTCTTTGACCCAGTGTCTCATACTACTCTTGTAGGGAAGATGGAAAGATATAGAGTAGAAGATAATACAGTTAGATAGTTATGGAACTGGTTGAAGGTTGGAACTCAAAGAAGAGTCATTAAAGGACTGATGTCAGTTTGGCAGGAAATCTTAGTGGAGTGTCCCAGGGATCTGTATTTTGGTTACTTAACATTTTTTTATCAGTGCCTTGGATAAAGTACATAGATGGCATGTTTGTCAAATTCGCATATGACATTAGTCTGGGAGAAATAACTAATGCAATGGATGACTGAGGTAGTCTCCAAAAGAACTTATAGCATGAGCATTGAATGGAACATCATAAAATGAAATAATTAGGGGTACATGTAGAGTGTTATACTTGGGTTCAGAAAATCAACCTCACAAAGATAAGTTTAGGGAGTCATGGCTATGCAGTATTTTATCTGAAAAAGATCTAGGGATCTTAATGAACTAGAACCCCAATAAGAGCTAATAATATAATGTTACAGTCCCAAAGGCTAAATAATATCTTGGGCTACTTTGTTTTCCCTCACTTAATAGTATTTCATTTTTTCAATTACATGTAAGATAGTTTTCAACATTTACTTTTATAAAATTTTGAATTACAATTTTTCTACCTTCCTCCCCTTCCCCTCTCCAAGATGGCAAGCAATCTGATATAGGCTATACATGTACCATCATATTAAACATATTTCCACATAGTCATGTTGTGAAAGAAGAGTCAGAGCAAAAGGGAAAAACCATGAGAAAGAAAAACCAAAACAAAAGTGAAAATAGTATGCTTTGATCTACATTCAGATTCCATAGTTCTTCATAGTTTCATCATGAGTCTTTTGGAAATGTTTTAAATCATTGTATTGCTGAGAAGAGTTAAGTGTGTAGTAGCTGATCGTTGCACAATGTTACTGTTACTGCGTACAATGTTTTCCTGGTTCTGCTCACTTCACTCAGTGTCAGTTCATGTAAGTTTTTCCAGGTTTTTGTGAAGTCTACCTGCTCACCATTTTTTAAAGCATAACAGTATTCCATTACATTCACATAGCACAACTTGTGCAGCTATTCCCCAATTGATGGGCATCCCCTTAATTTCCAATTCTTTGCCACCCCAAAAAGAGCTGCTATGAATATTTTTGCACATATGCGTCTTTTTAAATTTTTTATGATCTCTTTAGGTTACAGACCTAACAGTGGTATTGCTATATCAAAGGGTATGCACAATTTTATAGTCCTTTGGGCATAGTTCTCTGGAATGGTTGGATCAGTTCACAGTGTTGCCAAAAATGCATTAGTGTTCTAATTTTCACATCTTTGGTTACTTTAAAATAAGCATAACTTTTACATGTAAGGGGGTTGTTGTACTGCTATGTTCTGCTCTGCTCAGATAACATATGTAGTATTAATGATAGCTAATATTTATTTAGTGCTTGCTATGTGCCAGACACTGTGCTAAATGTTTTACATTATATTATCTCACTTGATTCTCACAATACCCCTGGGAGACAGGTGCTATTATTATCCCCATTTTAGAGATGGGAAAATGAGGCAAATAGAGGTTTAAGTGCATTGCCTAGGGTAAGACAGATAGTAAGTGTCTGCAGCTGGACTAGCATTCAGGTCTTCTTGATTCCAAGCTGGGTCCTTTATCCACTGTGCTACTGTGATTATGATATGCCTCTTATTATGTTGAATGTTTTCCCCTCTGTAATTACTTTCTATTTATTCTGTATCTATCTTGTAGGTATCTATTTATTTACATGTCATTTATCCATTATGAAGGACAGGCACTCAGTACAGGGTCTGGCTTATAGTAAGTATTAAATGCTCGTTGACTGTCTTACTAACTATACTTTAGAAGGGATTTGAATAAGTTGGAGATTGTAGAGAGGATAGGAAGATGGTGAGAAGTCTTTAATTTATGCCACATGATCATTGGTTTAAGCAATTGGGTATATTGGGTATATCTAGCCTGGAGGGAACAGCACTCAGGGGCGGGGGGAGCAGGTAGTGGGTGCGATAATCGTCTTCAGGTGCATTGAAGGCCAGGACTAGGAGTAATGAGAAGTTTCAAAGGAACACATGTAAGAGAAAGCCTCCTAATTCCAATTAGAGCTGCCTGAGTGGACCAGGCTGCCTCCAGAGGGAATGAGTTCTCTCTCAAGACAGAGAGGGGACTTCAAAGAGAGACCGGATGGCCATTGGCCAACTATGTTGTAGAGGGGATTGTCTTGACCATGTGACAGCTGAGGTCCCTTTCCACTTGGAGACTCTTGGATTCTGTAACAATGACATGTCCGTATAGAGCTTTAAATGCTTATAAGACACTTTACATAGCTTTTCACATTCGATGCTGTCAATAATCCTGGAAAGGGGACACCATTGCAGTCATCTCAAGTGTCTTACATGAGATAAACTGGGGTTCAGAGATGTTTAATTAGCATAACATATACCTCCACATATACAAATGACATACATGCACACACAATTCATATATATTGATACATTCGTGTAGGTATATGTACATATGTATGTATATGTATGTATGTATCTATGTGTGTGTATACATACATACCATGCATCTCTGCGTGTGTACACTAGCTGGTGTAGAGGATATAGTGTTGAGCTTGGAAGACCTGAATTCAAATCCTGCCTCAGATACTTGCTAACTGTGTGGTGATGGACAATTTGCAACTTGGCTGAGTTTCCATTTCCTCCCCTATAAAATGGCAATAATCGTAGCACTTACTTTCCAGCGTTGTTGTGAAGACTGAATGAGATAATCTATACGAAGGTTTGCTTTTGCAAACCTTTAAGTGCTGTACTCGCTATTATGAACACACAGACCCACAGCCAACACACACACTTCTCCGTTCAATGAGCCACCAGTGCAGCCTGGGAGTTACAACTGCTGAACGACAATTAGAATGATTCTTTTGGCCTCCCAGGGGGTGGAAAAAGTGTTTATTTGATTTCAGCAGAAAATTGATTGTGTACAAAGCACTCTCTGTATCAGACTATACAGGCTTGCCCCGGGAATAAAAGACTCTTGTAATGAACTAGACACAAACACCAGTCACCCACCTTCAAGGCTCACGGAGCCTTTGACCAGGAGACAACAGAAGCCCCCAGCTCTGCCACCTTTGACTCCATAGGGAATAGCTGGACAGCAGCTTTGCATTCAAATAGGAAAACAAGAGCCTGCAGCTGGACCCTGTCATGACCCTCCCATGGTAGAAGGGGTGTCCTCTTTCTGACACTTTCCCCTTCTCTAGGTCTATGCCCCTGACTTAATGACCAAGGCCAAATCATCTGGTCCTCTAGGTCCAAATCTTCTTCATGATGTCTGCAAATGTGGACCAAATCATCAAAGTCACCGGAACTGGCCATTTTTCCCAAGTCATCATTTATGAATATAGCTCAATTAATTTGTTTAGTCAGATGTAGAGAGCAATAAAAAGTGATTGACTAAAAACAATTAAAACAGTAAAAGTAAATTGTTTGTGTCCATTAAAACCTGCTGAAGCCGTCAGCTGAAAATTGTGGGCTTCGATGTGAAAATTAAAACTATTGATTTCATCCAGTATGTATGTGAATATCAGAGTTCTAATTTGTTTTTCTTTTCCAGGCTGAAAACCCCTGAGGTGAAAATAGAGGCAGACCTTCAATAAACTCTTTCGGTGGGAGCTAATAAACACTTGGAAAGGCGTCTAGGATAAGCAGTGGTTGGAACATTCAGAAAAGTGAGGACATTTATGGGGGGAAAGGGGAGGTTAACACATAATATCAGTAACCGGGTTGTAGTACTGAATGCAAATCATTTATAATTTATTGCATTTGGGGGTTGAAAATGGAAAATCAACAGCAGAATATATGACATTCATAGGGGTAGATTTTTAAGGCTTTTGTCTTAATTTATGGATCCAAGTTAGATTTTTTTATTGTCATTTCATTTTTATGTGCTACCTTAAATCTTGGTTTCCATGAATTATTATTTTTTTTAGTATTCAATTATAATAATGGCATAAAAGGGATGTCACATGGACAGATCTTTCCTCATCGTAGGGAGACTTGACAGATACCTCCAGATCACATCTGAGGCATTTCAGTCAAGAAGTGAATCATGAGATGAAATCCCACAAGGCTGTAAAAACAATGTAACCCGATCAGAGTTACACATACTAAGCTCTTTGTTGCTGTGTTAAAATGGGCAGCTTTTAATGGCATATTGATGGAGTTAATAAATCATCTCTTTAGAAATGCAGAGTGTAGTATCTGCTAATTAAGTGCATAATCAATAAACAGGCCTGCTATGTTCTTATGTCTTAAAAAAATCTTTTGATATATGCCATTTCAGGAACTATTTTGGGAGAAGGAACTAGGCTGTCAGAAGGATGGTTGTCCAGCCCAGGTATCTAAAACTCTAAGATTCATAGGGATAGATCACACCAATATAAAGGGTATCACAGCAAAATAACTGATTTCTATAATTTTTCCTTGAAAGGTTTTGTCCCATGTGAACCTCATTAGCCAAACCTTTTATATAAGAGCAGGAGTTTTTAACCCCAAGAAAATCTGATGTTCTCTGTATTGAGTGGAACATGGATCAAATCTGTGTTCTGATCCATCCTCTACAAAGTGATTTTCCTAAAATGTAGGGCTGACCACATCACTCTTCTCCTCAGTACAATTGCCTCTAGGATCAAATTTAAGCTCCTCTGTTATACATTTAATGACCTTTACAACCTCATCTCAATCTACCTTTATAGCCTTGTTGCATTTTACTCCCTTTCATGCACACAATGGTCCCAGGTAAGTTTGCCTTCTTAGTATCCCTTATACATGGCACACTATCTTCCATCCCCATTCCTTTGCACAGGCTGTTTCCCATGCCTGAAATGCCTCCTTATCTTAGAATTCCTTCTTTAATTCAAGATTCAGCTCAAATGACACCTATATATGAAGACTTTCTTGACCTCCCCAACTGCCAGGACTCTCCTCTCTCCTCTCAATCCATCCCCATCACTTTGTATCTTTTGTAAAGACCAGTCTACCATTTGGATCCCACTGCTGGGCTGGGGAGTGTGTGTGTGTGTGTGTGTGTGTGTGTGTGTGTGTGTGTGTGTGTGTGTGTGTGTGTTTGTGGGGGTGTTGGTAAGGACTAAGGGGTGGGGGTAGAAAAGTGTTAAATGACCAGTATGCGGCAGGTTTATATTCTCTAGATGCAAAAGAAATGCTAAACGCAAAAAAAGGCTCTCAACAAGTAGCAATAATAACTATTCTCATATAGGAAGTTTGAGAGTTAAACTCTGGAACATGAGGCGGGCATTTTATATTTTACTCCTACATGGTAGATATCTTTCAGCCAACCAGGCCCAGAACTGAGCTCATTCTTTGACCAGTAGCCACCTTCTCCAAGTGGTTGCTGGGATCTTTTTCTGATGTGAGATCAGCACTAGCTGAGGGGCAAACATCTCCCAACCTCTTAAATTCCCAAGGTCACTCCCAAGCTTAGACAGCTCCTTCTCTCCAGATGATATTCAATTACCTTGAATCAGACAAAGAAGCACAAAAGAGATGAGGAATCTACAGGTCCAGTCTGAAGCTCACCCAAACTATCCTCCCATCTCCTTGTTCCATCATCCCTCTCCACCATCAGAGAAGAACTTGAGTTACATGGTTCCCTCTGCCAAGTGGGAGGAGGGTGGGGGAGGGGAGTCATTCTCCCATTGGCTCTTCCCGATCAGTAATCATATTTAGGAGTAGCTTGTCCTCTTAAAGTGTTGTGCCCCTGAATTCCCATTCACAGGCAGGAACATACATTGAGAGGTTGCCCAAATGTAGGGAAGATAATGCTGTGCACGTTTTTTTATACCTATCTATGCACATCTCGCTGATGACTCTAAATTCTCTGGAATCAGGATCTGATTTGATCCACTTTCATTTTTGTATCTCCAGGGGCCTACCTTAGTACCCTATACATATTAGGTGATTAATAAATGTTTGTTGACTGAAGAAACTAGAATGTAGAGGTGGCCAGTGACTTGTCCAGGGACAATATATGGTAATTGTGAACTCAGGTTCTCTTTCTACCCTGCCACACTGCCTGTGGTGCATTGGTACTAGTTGTAATTTTCCACTAAACCAAACCACTTTTGGTTCCCAACCATTCCATTTCTTTCAGTGGTCTTGAAAGCCTAAAGCCTTGGAATCATCTTTTGTTAGTATTCAACACCTCCTACATTCAATCTGTCATCAAGTACTTCCATTTCTTTCTTAAATTTATGATTAGGCACAAGAATTTAGCTTAAGAGAACAATAAAATATATTGGAGTCAATAAAATGTCTCTCATGTTCACCCCTTCATTTCAATTTCCATCGCCATCACCTTAGGCTACCTTTCATCATACCTGAATTAATGCCACTACCTACTTGAGTATATCCTGGCTTGACTTATCTTCTGAAAACACTGTCTACATTTAGCCACTCCATTGCTTGAGGACGCACAATGGCTCCTGTTGTTTCAAATCCTAACTCAAATTGTTTGAAGGAAGGGATGAGTTTGTTCACTCGTTATTTCACTCACTGAATTCACATTTGCTAAGATATAATGGGGGAGGTACTGTGTTAAACACTGAAAGGACTGGGTTGATCAATACTTATAATGATGGTTATCACTTATGGGGGCTCAGGTAGGTGGTGCAGTGGATAGAGTGCTGGGTTTGGAGTCAGGAAGTTATGGTAGTGGTTCAGTTGTTTCTGAACTCTATCCACATCACCACCTAGCTGCTCCAGAGATAGGGAGACCTGAGTTCAAATCCAGCCTCAGCCACTTACTAGCTGTGTGACCCTAGGAAAGTCACTTAACCCAGTTTATCTCAGTTTCCTCATCTGTAAAATGATCTTGAGAAGGAAATGGCAAACCGGTATCTTTGCCAAGAAAATCCCAAGTAGGGTCATGGAGAGTTGGAAGGGACAGAATAACAACAAACATTTGTGGGGCATTTTAAGATTTGCAAAATGCTTTATGAAATGAAATTATATATCAGTATAGGTTTATATATATTTGATCCTCACAGAACTCTGCAAGGTAGGTGCTATTATTATCCCCCATAGATGAAGAAACTCAAGCTGTGCAAGTTAAGTGACTTGTCAGTGGTCACACGGCTATGAAGCGTCTGAGAAAGGATCAGAACCGAAGCCTTCCTGATTTTATACCCACTATACAAAAAGGAATCATTTTTCTTTTCCCCTACTTTTAAGGAAGGATATTAATAATAATAAAAAATAACAAAAACTAACGTTTATATAGTACTCGCTAGATGCCAGGAATTGTGCTAAATGCTTTACATTTATTATCTCATTGGATCCTCAATATAATGTAATGAAGCTATTACACTTGAAACAACATTTAAGGAAACCACATTTAATAGACCTAGACCTGAGAGGCAACTTGGAGACCCTCTCATCCAAACCCATCTTTTGCAGATGATGAAACTGAGGCCTATGGTGGTTAAGTGACTTGCCCAAAGACATTAAATACTGGATTTCCAATTCTAGAATCAGTATTCTTTCCCTGATACCATACTGTGTCCTAGTGGAGCCACTTGGTCTGTATTTCTGAGAAGGATCCAAGCACATTGTACTACTATTTGATGGCTAGTGTCTGTGGTGGATCCTTCCCCCCAGTTCCCATAAGTCAACAACCAAGTAAGCACACTGAGGCATTCTCAAACAAAGGCCACACCATCTTAGGGCTCATTCCCTTCATCTGTTGAGGCTGTGATGCATGAGTTCCTTTTGGAATGGGGAGTAAATGATATTTAACTTCTCTTGGAGCAGAGTGAGTTCAAAGCATATAGTTAGGGGAGGTCAGCTTGAAGCTAGTGAGTGGTCATAAATAAGGGCTGAGGAGAGCATGGCCCCAAGTGCTTCTCATTTTTGCTAGTGAGGACACAGAGTTTCACTGTAAATAAAACATAGCCTTTTCACCTGACTGAGCAGAGGGGAACGATTAATGCACTCCAACGATTCATAGGTTGGTTGTTGGTCAGGCTAAGTCATGGGGCATAGAGGCCCAGCTGAAAGGCAGGTTACAAGTGAAGCGCCTGCCATGGGTCAACTATAATTTTAGGAATAATTCTTTACAAGATTATTCACAACTGTCTTGCCAAATACTGAGGTTCAGATCTTACACTCATCTCTTTATTTTCCTTGTCCCTCGCATCTTGTCATCTTCCTACAGCCAAGTTTTATTCTCACTTTGACAGAGTAAAGCTGCCTATATCTCTCCCTCAGAATTCTAGGGGTACTCCTAAGGTGTAAGCAAACTCGTAGTGGTTTACTCTAAGGGGCAATGGGATAATTCTCCCAGAAATCTTATCAGCTCAAGCCTCCATCCTTGTTATCCCAGTTTCATTGAACTGATTAACATCAATTAACTCTAACAAAGAAATATTCACTTCAAAGATATAGCAAGCACTGAAAACCAAACATTTCACAACACCAGAGGTCACATTATCCCTCGGCCACCTTGGTCCTTGAGAAGAGTAGGTCCTGACAACTCAATTTTTAATTTTAATTTTTATAATATTTTATTTCCCACCCAATTACATGTAAAAACAATTTTTAATATTTGTTTTTGGAACAAGTTTTGAGTTCCAAATTTTATTCTTTCCTCCCTTCCCTCTTCTCTCCCTGAGACTGTAAGAAATCTTATATAGGTTTTATAGATGACAACTCAGTTTTTACAAATCATTTGTCCATCAGGTTAACTTCTAAATATGGTATAGGCACTGGATGAGTCCTGTCTCAGTCACTGCTGGAGTGTTTCTCTAAGGTCGCTCCTTGATCCTTAGAGCCTTGATGGCTCATAGACTGACTGACTGCAAATGTGCTACTCCCAGATCTTCTAGTGGCTTACTATACTGACCTTCCAAAACTCACAAGCTTCATCGTCATCTCCTACCCCCTTCACCCCAAACAGGAAGAATAGATCCAGAGGAAAGAGTAACATCATGTGCTCATGGACCACAGCATGGTGGCCCTGGCAGAGAGGTAATGGCCTGAGACCCTTCATTTCACCCAGTGCTTGGTCCCTGCCTCTTCCCTTGAACATATGAGGCTGGTCCCCAGGGAAAGACCTACACAGTAGACCTCCCAAATATTTATGGATTTCAGTTACGTAGTTGTATATCTGTTATACTTGAGGCCTTTACAGGTGGCTCAATTTACCATTGCAGTCTTGCTATACCTCACTATACTTCCTATACACTATTGGTAGCTAAATTAGGCTTTCTTAAGGCTCTTCATAGATGACACCAGCTGGAATGCACTCCCTCCCCACTCACTAGCCCTGAAGCCTTTGCTGATTCAAATGCTCAACCTTCTCTCTGTTTTATATTATGTGTGCCAATGTAAGTTGGTATGTCCGCATCAGTTATCTACATGTGATTTGTGGGCAACATGAGTAGAAGTTTCTAGACTCTTGTCCACTCTTCTCCAAGGGAGAAGATGATTTCTATATTGAGGGGAATAAGCAATCAGATCTCTTTCCTCTAGCCCAGGGCTTCTTAAACTTTTTCCACTTGTGACCCCATTTTATCCAAGAAATTTTTATGCAACCCCTGGTATATAGGTATATAATAAAATAGGTATACAGATCAAACATTTACTGATAATAAATCATAAAGAAATTTATTTTAAAACAATTCTTTGGTACATAAATATGTATATACATAATTTCACCATTTATTAAAAATAAAAGCAAGTTTGCATACTAATGAGATGGATGTGTTTATTTTTACATAAATAATTAAATCTTGGTGGAATATTTGATACTGTAAGACACAGATGATCTTCAATGCTTTTTGGAGTTGATTTTATAATCATCAATGCTGAGAATGTTGCTTCACATAAATACATAGTATAAAATGGCGGAAGCATGTTTAGGGCCATCTTAGAAATTGATGGACATTCTGTCCTAATCTCAAGCCAGAATTCATTTAATGATTTTTTAGGAAACTCAAGTTTTAAACCTGTGTCACTCAATAACTCCTCAAATTCTTCTTGTACTTTTAATAGCAGATGACTGATTTTTTAAAATTTCAGCTGAGTATGACTTATGAAGCCAAATTAGTTTTTTAGAATCAAAATTTGAAGGGAAGTATTTCTGAAACTGTATCTCCAGGTACTTCAGATGATCAATTACAATTAAATCTTTGGGAAGGTTATTTTCAATTATACAGTCATCTGTAGCTGTAAACATTTCTAAAGAACCATTTTCGATCCTTCTCTTCCATATGTTAACTTTTTTAGTAAAACTTTCAATTTTATCTTTTAACAGAAATGTGTTATAGTTTTTCCCTTGAAGTGACATGTTTAAATCATTAAGTTTTTCACAAATATCTGACAAGTAACACAATTTTGAAAACCATAAGTCATTATGAAAAAAATGAACAAAATTGGATTTCCGCTCAGTCAAAAATATAACAATTTCATCTTTTAGTTTCAATAATCTGTTTAAACTTTGCCCTCTTGAAAGCCACCTCGCCTCTGCACGTAGTAATAAGCTTCTGTCATCGGAGTTCATGTCTTTGCAAAGGTTTGCAAACATACTACTGTGAAGGCAATGGCTTTTAATGAAGTTAAGGATTTTGACAGTATTGCAAAGCACAACATCTAACTGGTGATTTTTTTTCAGCTATAAATGCCTCCCAATGGATCATGTAGTGAGTAAAAGTGTATGTTCATTGCCACCAGCTTTAACGTGTGCTACAAACCCAATATTCTCACCCATCATTGCTTCAGCACCAATGCAATTTTTCCACTGTAAAACTTCATTTGTGAAAAATTCATCGACTTTAAGATATATATCTTCCCCTCTTGTGGGCCTTTCCAAAGGGCAATGAAACAATAATTCCTGATGTATGCTTCCTTTATAAACAAATCTTACATAAAGTAACAACTGTTACATGTTAGAAATATCAGTTGTTTCATCTAGTTAAATTGTAAACTTTGGGCTCCCCTCAAATCTGGCAATAAACTGCTGGAATTGGTCATTACTAATTTTAGAAATTCTTTTGAAATAATGTCGTTTGATAAAGGATGAATTTCATCCCCATACGTTTTCCCGTGAATTATTTCTGACATTTTAATAGCATTAGGTAACATGAGATATTCTCCTATTGTGTAGGACTTTTTAGTTTTTGCATTTAAATAAGAGGTTTCATAAGCTGCAAGTCAAAACTTTTTGTTGACAGTAACACATTTCTCAATTGTTTTTGTTTGTTTGACAAATTTAAAAGTTGTTCAAAGTATTCCTTTGGTTTATTGCAGTATTCTGCATGCTTGGTATTGAGACATCATTTTAGTTTGGCTGGTTTCATGTTCTCCACAGTCAAAATTTCATTACAAATTAAGCAAAGAGGTTTTTCCACACCACCATCATTATTTGAAGTAAATCTATATTGCAAAAATGATTCGAGATATTTTCTTTTTTTTTTGTCAGTTTAGGTATGTCACAACCTGGTAGCAAAGACTCTGCCTCATTGTCATAGCATTTTTTACTGCTTTTGTCTAAATTTAGCCACTTATCCATAACCAAAAATATTTTTGTCCTAAAATATACATTAATATTGCTAATAATTTCTCGAATAAATGCTAATTGCAGTTTATGAAATTACATTTGTTTGTACTTAATTTAAAAAACTGATGTTCACACTTACACATACAGCAGTGATGGTAGAGAAATATTATTAAAGGGCATTTGTCTTTACTTGCTGCAATTAAACACTTATGTTTCTGCAGAAGAAGGCGATAGCAGCAATTTTAATAAATCAAACAATCTAACAATCTAAAGATATACAAATTTGATACTTACATGCTGAGGAATGATGGTAGAAAAATATTAAAAGTCTTTATTTCAATTTAATTATTAAACTAAATTATTATATTATTAAACGAAATTAAACTATTATGTTTCTATAAGAGCAGAAAACTTCATGTGTACAGTAAAAACACTGCAATTCATAACATACGATAGTCTCAAATCTAAGCTGAGGTGTTTCTGGCAGTGTTTGTTGGCTGTGGAGTGGAGTGGAGTGGAGTGATGGCATGTGCAAATGCTAAGTGCACATGTTATATGTTCAGAATCAAGACTGTAGTGGTCTCTTGACGCAACACGGGCAAGTGCTGCCAGAAATACCTCAGATTCATTAAATGTTTGATTTGGATTAATTTTTTGTCATCGTGTGGTCAAAAACCTTTTCCTGTTCCAAATTTTTCAAGACCCCACATTCAGTTATGAAACCTCATGTGGGGTTGTGACCCCCAGTTTAAGAAACGCTGTTTTAGTCTCCGACAGGGATACCAAACTAAAGTTATATTTATTTACCACCTTAAACATTACTGGTCTAGGATTAGGATCATTTCTATGGGTTCAGAACAAAGGCCACTTCCCTGCTCAGTCTTAAACGGGGAGGGTAGCCCCAAGTTTACGCCCAGTCTCTCAGCCCCTTCCTGTGAGATGTTGGTTATACAGAAGACATACCAACAACAAATATTGAATAAACCCATTTATCCAAGCAAAAAGAAATTAGAGAAATTATACAGATTAGAATAAGTACACAATCATGAGGGAGCTCTTCTGACAAGAGTGAAAGAGAGGATCTCACCTTAAAGTAAGAGAAGATGACCAGTCTCACCCAAGGGAAGCTTCTTTATCTGAAGTCGAGGAAAGGCAAGTTGGAAATCACAGAAATCACGGTAATGATTCTAGCTTCTTTTACATGTTTATGGCTTTCAAACTCTGTCTCTCTGTCTCTGTCTCTGTCTCTCTCTGTCTCTACCTCTCTCTTTCTGTCTCTCTCTCTGTCTCTCTCGTTCTCTCTGTTTCTGTCTCTCTCTGTGTCTCTTTCTCTTTCTCTGTCTCTCTCCCCCAAAGAGTTTGGAACCACAAATGTCTCTCTTCTGAAGCAAGACTGGCACCAGCACTGACCTTCATACAGTTACTTCATGTCAGGTTATGCTCAGCATTCTCTCTCCCATCCAGTCACATTTCCTTCCATATTCCCAGCCATCATCAAAATAACCTCAGATTATATTGTGCATTCTGTATTCATAGTACCTGGCACATAGTAGGTATGTAATAAATGCTTATTGATTCTCTAATGAACGAGTTATCTCCCTGCTAGAATCTAACCATCTGTACAGAGGCGTTTCTTTTTGGATTCCCCCTGTTTTTAAGGAGAGACTTGAGGAAACGAAGTTGATGCTTCTTGGAATTTTATTGTTCTGTTAAACTAAGATTCTGAGTTTAGGCATAAATACGCCTTATATTTTAGCAAATAATTTATTAAACACCTTGTGGTAACATAGAAAAGGGCCAAACTTTTCTTGTGATTAGCTGTCTCTGACCTGTATAATACTCCCTTCTCCTACATATACATATATACATATACACACATACATACACATATATGTTTTATATATATAACACACATATATACATATACACACATACGTATTATATATTTATGTTTTACATATATACAGCACACACATACACATACATATATACACACATACGTATTATACATACACACACACACACATTATTCTTTCTCTGGTATCCCCCAGATTTGTAAATATACACATCCCAAACCACCTCACCAATTGGTGCCCCTCAGGAAACCAGTCAGCTGAGCCTAATCCAGACTGGCGTGCTCCCTACAAAACCCTTAGCCATCCTTCAATTTCTAAGTAGTGTGGTTGTTTGGGAGAACTCAGGTGTGTGTATTTATTAAGCTAGGAGGAGTGAGTGGCAGACGCCTAGTACACATCGAGGGTTAGGGTTAAGGTTGGGGTTAGGGTTCTTGAGGGAGCCTCCCACCGGATCAGTCATTTCTCCCTTCTATGACCTGAAGGTCACTTCACCTAAGGCCAAGCCCTTAGGGCTAAATTATGGCTGTGTTCTTCCCCTTGGGAGATCTGTCTGTATCCTTGTTTCTCTGGTGACTAAGACCCCAGGGGATCCTTCACCTTTCTCTTTTGGATTCGTGTTTTCAGACTTTAAATCTTTGTGCTCTTTTTATCACACCTGAGCTGTTTCTGTGGTGAGGCCAGGGGTGTAGACAGAATGCCTGAAGTTTGTAGCAGAATACTCAGTAAACCAGCCCCGGCAGAATTGTGGAGGGGAATAGGAATGAAGGGAATTTCTGTTCATTTTGAAAGTGAGGACAGAGCAAAATCATCAAATTATTCTACCCTCTTTTCCCTTTGTTCACCAGGAATATACCAACGGCAGGGGAGAAAATGTAGTGTGAAAAGAACACTAGCTCTGGTTTTAGAAGCTCTGGGTTCAAATTCAGCCTCAGATACCCCCATATGACCTTGGGCAAGTCACTTAACGTTTGTGAGCCTAAGTTCCTTATCTATTAATCAAGGATTTGGCCTCTGAAGTCCTTTCCATATCTCTGTCTAGGATTCTAGGTAAAGACATTTTGGCTGATTAGTAGGGGACAGGGGATGGATAAGGTTTAGATCTGTGGTTCACTGGCAAGCAAGTTCTATCCATCAGTGCAGGTAGCCACCTTCTTTGTAACTTATAATTAATTTTAGAGAGTGACCTAGAGTATCTTGAGATTAAGTAACTTGTTTACACACATATGTATGTATATTATTTATGTGTGTATATGTGCATATATGCATGAGAGATTGATAAGTGTTCAAAGCTTTCTCTTTTTTGTAGTAGATAAAAGAACTCTTACAAGTAGAAGAGGAATTAAGAGGAAGATATTCAAAGCTAGGAACCTCTCTTTAAGTCCAGGCAGGGTCATTTGGCCTCTAATTTTGGATAAAGGCCCACTTACCTGCTCCTTGACAGCCAAGATCTATGGAGAGACCCCTTCAGGTAGAACTAGTCTCAAGCCTTCCTCCCTCAAATGCTTCATAAGCCCAGGCTCTTGGTGGGTCTGAGGAGGACACAAAAATAAGGAACTTCAAAGTAGAACTTGAATAAAAAACATCACTGAGGAAAGGTAAGATTGAAAAAAGACAATGCTTTGGTCATGTGCCAAGAGCTAGGGGACAGTGCATCTACTTCACTGGCATCCTCGCAATATCTGGAGGAAGCAAGGCATGCCCCTAGTCCTTTGTTTGGGTGGATAACTTGTCACGCTAGAGAGGTTAGAGTCCTACTGTGTGGTCAGGCACAGATGAGTTCAGATATGCGTCATTGGAGGGGTCACTCACAGTGATGAGATCAATTTGGATATTTGCTTACTGTGTGCTAGGTTCTCAGGGTTCAAAGACAAAACTGGAAAATGATCCCCACCCTGAAGGAGCTTATGTGTAAATAGATAAATAAACAGAAGACAATCTGAGAAGGGAGAGAGAGAGCCCTGACAGGTAAAGGGGAACATGGAAGGCTTTCTATAGGAGGCAGCACCTGAATTGAGTCATCATTTGAGTGGCTTGACTCAGCTGTCAACATGTGAGCCCACTGGAAAATCTGTGGGCTAGATAGAATTCCATAGGTGACAAAGTGAATTAGGGAGAACTAATTGTCTGCTCTAAGTTCTACATGCTGTAAGCTTTATAATAGAAAGAAAGACAAAAGGTACATGAGGACTGTAGCCACAGGCCTCAGGAATCCTACCATAGTGTAGTCATTAATAATTATGACAGGCAGTACAAATGACCAATAGGTTGGCCTCAGAATGATATAGTGGGAAAATGGCCTGATTTGTCTTTGGGAATTTGTAAAACTCCTTTAATGACCCCAGACTTCTCCACAAAACAAAAGCTCATCTTCGTATTAATATTTTATCAGTGATGTTATACATTTCTCAGTTGTTAACATGATAGTCTCTTAAAATTAGAAATGAGTATCACGCCGAAGATAATAGAA
Organism: Notamacropus eugenii; assembly: GCF_028372415.1. Taxonomy (NCBI): domain Eukaryota; kingdom Metazoa; phylum Chordata; class Mammalia; order Diprotodontia; family Macropodidae; genus Notamacropus; species Notamacropus eugenii. The sequence goes on along the minus strand of NC_092874.1, from coordinate 450,078,959 downwards.
AGGTAAAAAATGTATCCAATAAGGAACTTGCACATAGTAAGCATTTAATGAATGCATATTGAATTAAACTGAGAAATTACATTTCTTATCTATGGGTAGGGGAAGAATTAATGACCAAACAAGCAAGGATCAAAGAAAGTAAAGTGAATAATTTTGATGATACAAAATTAGAAAGTTTTTGTATAAACAAAATCAATAGAGCTAAAGTTAGACAAGAAGCAGATGAATGGGAAAAAAATCTTTGCCGCAAGCTCCTCTGATAAAAGTTTTCTTCTTAACATATATACAAAACTGGTTAGTAATTATAAGAATAAGAGGTATTCCCCAAATGATGAATGCTCAAAGGATATGATCTCCCAACCCCCAATCAAAATAATAGAATATAAGCTCTTTGAGGGCAGAGTCTGCTTCATTTTGGTGTTTTTATCCCCAGTGTCTACCAGAGTGCCTTTTATGTCTGCGTTAGATCCAGATTTGTGATTTCATTGATAAAGGGAGTTCCTGGCATGGAAAATCTAGACACCAACGCAGATTGACAACTCACTGGTAACTCATAGCCTTAAAGAGCTGCCTGGGATGCTGACAGGATAAAGGGCTTGAGCTTGTCACACCTTTGGATTATGTCAGAGACATGATTGGAATTTCAGGTTTTTCTAAGTCTAAGACCAGTATACTCTACGTGCTTACATTATGGTAATTGCCTTTCTGTCTTGTATGCTTAAAACACTGGTCAAGTTGAATTGAATTAACTTAGGGAAAAATATTGTAGCATAACTTAAAATATCCATAGGAACATAGACTTAGACAAGTAAAACAGATTTCTATGTTGACCACATCCAAAAAAGTATGTCTAATACTACACCTTAAGTCCATTACCAAATTGTCAAGAAATAGGGAGCCTGGTCCGTCACTGATCCTCTTGAATCCCAGTCGATCATATTGTTTTAGAGTTTAGAGTTCATATCAAGTCCAACTCCTTCATTTTACAGATGAGGAAACTAAAGATGAGAGAGAAAAATGACTGGCCTGGTCTTATGCAGTTAGTAAGGGAGAATTGGAACTCAGGCCTGTCTGACTTTGTTTGGCATTCAAAGCCTTTCATGACCGAGCATGCCTTAACTCCCCAACATCTATGCTTTGATTCATTGAGACTCGTCTATTTGCTGATCAATGAACAAGATACTCCATCTCTTGTCTCCTCTGGCTGTTCCCCATGAAAGCCTAGAATATTCTCTCTCCTTCTCTTGTCCTACTGGCTTCCTTCAAGTCCAACTAAAATCCCATCTTCTACAGGAAGCTTTCCCCAACCCTCTTAATTCTAGTACTTTCCCTGTGTTAATTTCTTCCTTTTTGTTTTGTATATTGCCTGTTTGTAGGTATTTGTATACTTTCTGCTTTTCTCATTAGGTTGGTAGTTCCTTGAGGGTAGGGGTTGTCTTTTGTCTTCTCTGGTATCCCCAGTGCTTAGCAACAGTACCTGGCACATACTAGGTACTTAACTGACCAAAGCTTCAGTGCTCCAGCTTCCTTGTTGCCTCTCTTTAAAAACAAATAAACAAAAAAAATCTTTCTCTATTTCTTCTCTTCCCCCTCCCCCCTCCATATCAATAACCAAACTTCCAGTTTAATTGCTAAAGTATCGTTGTTAGACATAGCTATGTGCCAGTGTAGTTTGTGACTGAAAATCAGTCATCCAGGTGATGAAATGGTTAACAGGCCTACATATTCAGCAGATGTTCTGACGGGGCATTTTTATATAAATAATCACTTATTCACACCAATTTCCTTTTATTTTCCTTGGCCTTAAAATTTATACTCTGCATTATCACAGGAGGAGTTGATTCCCCTGGTACCAGCAGCCCAGTGAATTTTTACCTAAGCATGGTGGTAATGCTGTCTTCCTTGTGAGGACTGCAGCATTCAGCAGTTCCAATTCCATCGGGAATCTCCGAATGGCACCATTACAGCAAATAATGTGAGCAGTTATGTTCCCAACCACTATTACTGGCAGTCCCATGCTGAGTGTTTTAGTCAAAGCAGGTGTGATTTTTATCTCTGGTTTAAGAAGAAGAATGTTTAGTTTTCCTTTCATAAAGCCCAGTGGGTCAATACACCCGTCCCCCATTTATCAAAGGGAAGGATGTGGGATTTGAATAATGCCAAGATTGGGTTGCTTTCATCCTATTAGGGTACCTGCCAATTAGACACTCAAAAACATGGGACTATCTTGGAAAAAAAATTTTTTTTAAATGCAGTCTTTCACATTAATGTATAAAAGTGGATACCCTCTGGTGAATATAAATAGTCATATTGGAGTCTTCTGGGTTATTTGAGGGTAAATAATACTTTGAAATTTCGTGTGTTTTAAATGATATCAACATACAAATGACTGTTTGCAGAAAAACAGCAACAGCCTGGGTCCTACGGACTTGAAAAGGCTCTTGGCTGGTGTTATTGTGCCTAAAACCATAGGCTTAAAGCCAACAACAAAAAAGCTCTTTTCTGCACTAACCTCCCAGAAGGAGCAGCTAACTACCCTTGCTCTCTTGGATGCTTGCAGCAACCAATGTGCAGTCCTTCTGGTCTTCACTTTGATGTAGTTAGCATAATTTTTTGATTCATTGCATATTTGGGTATGGTGGTAAGGCTGTGGGTAGAGGGTTTTTGTTTTATTTTGTTTTTGCTCCTTCTCAGCTCCCTTGAGAAGAAGGTGGCAAACTCAGTCTAATCCATCCTACAGATGTATACTATTGTTTTCTCCAAGTCCTCCCTTCATTCTAAAAATCTGGGCATTTGCTGACAATTTGAAAATTTCCATTCCATCCTTTATCTATTTAAAGCAAGGATTCCAGATGCAGTTGTAGAACTCTCACTAAAGTTAAATAATAACAACGACAGTTTATATTCATGAAGTACCATGAGGTTTGCAAAATGCTGTATGTGTGCGTCATCTGATACTCATATTGTATATGTTAAGATTGAGGAAAAGATTCTTAGAGAAGAGGGTGGTTTCTGGTTTAGGGTCAGTACTGAGCATTCTTTCATCTCTCATAAGTACAAGAGACCAGAGATCGTCCCAGCCTATTGTAGTGGCTTAAAAGAAATTTCACAAAAGAGTAATTTGGTCAATGAAAATTGAAAGCAGTAGGGGATAAGAAATGGTGTGTGTGTGTGTGTGTGTGTGTGTGTGTGTGTGTGTGTGTGTGTGTATGTGTGTGTGCGCAAGAGCAACAAGGGTGGTCCCTGGACCTTGGCTGTCTATGGTCTTTAAGCTGCTATAGGAGATGTGCTGCTTCTTGCCTTGGATCTAACTTCATCGGCCCCATCTCTCTTCCTGATTGTCATGGAAGATGACTGGAGTCTCATCACCTCCCCAACAGAGCAGTTTGTAAATCCCTACAGTAGGATAGTGAGGCAATATCCCTAACTTGGGCAGTTGACTGAAGTTCCACTTTGCTCCACATACTCCCTAGGCAACTATGAAGCAGGTGAGATGAAGGAATTTATAAGGAGTGGTCTCGATGAGATCATGTTTGATTGGGCAATGAGGTCCTCCCCACTCCACTTTACAAATACATTAGCTGCATTTACAATAAGCATATACCCAAAAATAGACCAAGGTAAAGAACTGGACAAAACTACCATAATCTTGGAAGAACTAATTAGATTGAATTTCTTACTCTCTTCTGAGGCTGAGAAGGAACAAAGTAAAACAAAACAAAAATCTCATGCCCACAAATCTATGAATTTTCCAGAAAAGAAGTGGGGTGGTGGTGGTGGCTGCCATCATCATCATCAGGAGCACCAACATTTATTAAATACTTATGTGCCAGGTGCTAAGCCCTGGGGATACAGAGAAAGGCAAAAACCTACATCTGCCCTCAAGCAGCTCATGGTCTAATGGGGGAGATCACATGGAAATAATTAGATACATACAAGATACACACATGGTATATATGGAAACATGGCACTGGCATCAGGGGAAGGCGAAGGAGGGGATGAAGCCAGGGATATGTTGTTAGGGGTGAAGTTTAGAGCAGAGGCAGTCTACTTCAAGAATCTAGGTCAGAAAAACCAGGGACAGTTTTTGATCTATCATACAGATTATGCATTTTTTAGAGATGTTGAGTTTCAAACTAAGAAAAGGAAAATGCCTTGCTCTGGGATTAGAGCTCAGGGCTTCTGACTCATGGATCTATCCTTCATATATATTGTGAAATTCTCAAAGCACCATTTATTCTAATTCACTTCATTAAAAAAAACAGACCATCTAGTGCTTTTAGATAGAGAAAGGGAAATCCAACAATGAGAGGCAATTGTAATGTTAAAAAGGTCATGTAGATGTTGCATTACCCACAGGCTGGCCCAGGGCTAGGCACGAAGTAAATCGTCAACATATACTTGTTAGGTTAACTTATTCATTTAGGTCTATTTGCCACGTGCTTAGCTTTAGATAAACTGCCAACAGCCTTTCTGTTCCTGTGGCCACCATGCTTTTCCTCTTGATTTCCTTTTGATCAGACTAATAATGCAACAGCTTTCTAGAAGCCCTCCCTGCCTCAGATCTCTTGTCCTCAGTCCACCCTGCACAGATTTCTCAGGCTTCCTGTCAATGCCAGTTTCCCCTTTCCCTGTCCTAACAGGACCCAACCTTCCATCCCTATGCCTTCTGACTTCTTGTCAGATCTCATGAGATCACCATCGTTTTGACCCAGTAATGCGACTGATGAAGAGCTCTTCCTTGGACTAAAATTGTCAGTTCTGTCATTTCCTTGTTTACTTGTGACTGAATCATCTTCCATTATGAGACATGCCTTTCCATCATGCTAGGTCTTCTGCCTTCAGGGAAAGAGTGGAAATGCCATCACATTTGCATAAGTATCCTGCCTGGTCTCTTATCTTTGGGGGGAGGGAAGAAATGATATTCCATCGACTCCCCTGCCCCCGACTGGTACCCTCACCAGAGTTAAACCCTTAGAGATGTTAAATCTACTTGAACTAATTTCTCAGTGGTTAACAAATGGTCATACCCTCTCCATCCCAGTGATTCTGAACTCCACTGCCATCATTTAACCCCCCATTGTTTGTCTCCTGTTGCTTCTCTCTTATTACCATCTCTGCCCAAACCCCTCTCTCCTTGCCCATCCCCAACAAAAGTCCTACTCTGAAACTATCAACCCCTTCCTGTGTGATCTCTGGAATGCTTTCTCCAGAGTTAACAAGCTTGATTTCATTTTAAAACTTTTCCTTTTCCATTCCTTCTATCTTTGGTAATTACTGAGACAGGGCTTTCTCTTGATGATACAGCTCCCTTGGCCACCCTTTCCAGCACTGCTTGAACTTTTGCTCATGCCCCCAACTCACTGGCTGATGTGGGGGAGTTGAAATACTCCATTGTTACATCCGGGTTCTCACCATTGTTCAGCAACATCTTCCCCTTTGAGGTTCAATCACTCCATAGCCATCACTCAATTAAAATTCTGGTTGCTGTTGCCTACTGATCTCCAGGACATTCTTTTTTCCTCAGTGATTTCAACACTGGGCTCACAGTCTTTCCTCTGCAGTAGCTGCTTTCATTAATATGGCTTCAACATACATAACCTCATTTTACCTAACGTACTCATTTTACATGACCTACTCCTTCATGCCACCTAGCTACCTACAGAGATGGTCATATTCTTGATTTTGTCATCGCCACAAATATACCATTCCCATGTTCGTGAACACTTAAATTCCCATATCTTTTCACAGTCTAGGACCCCTGCACTAGTTACACTCTCCTTGCTTTCCCATCTTGACCCCTTAGTGAAGCCCTTCAATCTTGTCCTGTCCTATTCTCTTGAGTCCTTGCCCCCTAATTCTTTTGTTGATCTTTTCTTGCTGTGCCTCAGCCTTAGAGTACTTCAAGCATCTGCTGCCTCTACTTCTACTCATGTGCTTCTGAAAGATACTGGAGAAATAATGAAACATTGCTGTCAATATCCCATACAAATTGATGTTATATAATCTCAACTGGGGCCTCACTACAGCAAGGCAATCCTTTTATTCCTCCCTAATTGACTCACTGTCTACTATTTACAACCTTTTCAACCTCCTTACATCTCTGATGCTTCTCCCTCCCTCTCCCTTCTCAGCTGGGAAGTTTGCATCATATTTTATAGAAAAAGTTGAAAGCGTTCATCAAGTGAGTCAAAATTGAAGGGCTTCACTAATTTGTATATAATTGCTTACATGATGTCTCCCCGCTTAGACTGTAAACTTCTTGAGAGTAGGGACTATCTTTTACCTTTCTTTGAAGCCTCAGTATTTAGCACAGGGCCTGGAACATAGTAGGTGCCTAATACATATTTGTTGCTTGACTGATTCAGTTTCTTTGCAAGAATATTTTAAAGTCACTTTTAACTTTGTAAGGATCAATTTAATTAAAACTAGGTAATGTGATCCTTAAATATACTTATAGGCACACATAAAGAGTAATATATCATAAAAGCTAAAAGTAGATGAACTGGGGAGGACATACTCATAAACTCCTCTGTGTTATAGAACTCCTGCTCTTCTGTCAGGTACTTCTTGTACCATAAGTGACATAATTGTTTGACATATGGATCAAAATAGTATGCCAGTGACAATTCATATAGTAAACCTTTGCAAAAATGGATTTCTCTATAATTCTTTGAGATAAAAAAGTCCTCACAAATGGCACTTACAAGTTAGCTCTCCCAGAGTGTGATTGCTTTGGACACAAGTACTTTGTGGATTCTTACTCCTAAAACTATAGGTCATGAGCACGTGTTGCTGTTTGTGTTGTCTCTAAGAGAAAGAAAGAAAGAAAGAAAGAGAGGAAGGAAAGAAGGAAGGAAGGAAGGAAGGGAAAAAGGAAGAAAAGAAGGAAGGAATTATAGAAGGAAGAGAGACAAAAAGAGACACACACAGAAGAGAGAATTTAAGTAAATATTAAGCAAGTATTCCATGCAAGAATTTCTTTTCAGCATTTCTCATTGCATATATATATAATATATTTATATATGAAATATCTAATCCTAAGAAAAATCAGTAGAGAAACTAGGGATTGAAAACATTTAAAGCAAGCATTAAAAGTTAACAATCAGCACAGATATGTTACTGGCTTGAAGAAATCCAAAGACATCAAGCCAAAAACAAGAGCAGGAAATGGTGACTCTCAGAGCCAAAGCTTAAGGTCAGCATTTCTGGGAACCAGGACAGGAGCATGTAGGAGGAAAGTGCTTGTGATCTAATCAGTCAGTCTTCCTTGTAACTGCTCTCAGGTTATGAATGTATGTTTGTAACCCTGTCTGTTGCTAACAGTTAGTCATTCTTGCAAAATAAATATTAATACAATTATATGCATAGTGTACTTTATACAAATTCTATGAGTGTTATTCCAAGAAATAGCAAGTTTTGGGAGCAAAATAAAATTTTAAATTGGTAATTTCTATACATAATTCTGGGTAGTGCTGTCAACTTTTGCTGGAAATCTGAATGCTGTGTTATTTGAATACTACCCAATAATGTTTGCTTGTATTTTCCAGTTTTTAAATATTTGCTCTAGGCTACAGTTCTTTGTAAACTCTATTAAACTTAATATTTCTTATTCCTTATTTTTTCAAGATCTCCATAATAATGAATAAAGAGTATGAGGAATGTTGGAAGTATTTTAAGAAAGATAAAGGAAATCAGTCAGCTTGTTGCCAGATGTTTTAAATCATTTTCACAATACACTGGTTCATAATAATAATAATAAACCATGCCCTTATTATTATATAATTTTAATAGAAAATATCTGAAACTTAGTACAACTATTTCAGAGAAAAAAAGATTCACTTTATTATTATTATAGTGTCCTACTATTATTTTAAAAGATGTCAATAAAATGTTATCAAAATATAGAATAACATGGTTCTGGGAATTCCCAAGAATTCTGATTTCTTGTTCCTGAAACCTGAAGATGAATATCTGTTAGGAATTTGAAAACACCAGTCCTTACTATGGGCCAGTTGCTGGGCTAAGCCTTGGGGATGCAAAAATAAGTAAAATGAACAATAGTTCTTTCCTTCAAGTACATGAAGTATATGATATTCTAATGAGGTGAGACAATCCACAAAAGAGAACTGAAAAGCAGAGTGTGTGTGTGTGTGTGTGTGTGTGTGTGTGTGTGTGTGTGTGTGGGATAGGTGACTCAATGGATAGAGCACCACCTCTGGAGTCAGGAGGACCTGAATTCAGATCCAGTCTCAGGCACTTGACACTAGCTGTGTGACCTTGGGCAAGTCGCCTAACCCTGACTGCCTCACCTCCTCCTTGCCCTCCCCCCAAAAAGCAAGGAGTGGAATAATGACAAGTAAGGTATCTGGTGCACAGACATGACTTTCAAGTCATGAAAAAGTCAGGAACAAGGCAGGGAGCCAAATGAAAGGAGGCCAATCTGGGTCCCTTTGTGGAATGGAAGGTCCAGGAGGGACTGGAAAATGGAAGAAGAGGGGATGGACCTTGTGGTGAGCAGGATGCAGGACTAGTAGGATGTTCCAGGGTGAGAAGACGCCAGGCACAGAGGAAAGTTCCTGGATGACAGGGCAGTAGAGCTGTCCAGGGAAAATCCTGGAGAGGAGGGCTATGGAATTAGCTAAAGCTGAGGCACTGACTGAACTGTCACATCAAGAACTGTAGCAACAAAACATCACCCTAATTAACCTGGGGCAAACTCTACCAGAACAGGCACACATAATGGAGAAGAACATGTGTAAGGAACATGCATGAGGAGGAGTAATCCATGCTGCTGATGCCCCTGCCCTACTGCTCTCAGCCTTGCTCCAGAAGTCTCCATTGGACAGTGTTCCAGTCTACTCTTCTAGATGCTGGTCTGATGGATGCTGGTTCACGGATTGGCTGGCATCACCAGAACCTCGAACTTTGAGCTTAGTTGACCACCTTGTCTCAGACACTGGTATGCACCCTTAGAAAGAACAGGAGGCTATTCCCTAGGACCAGCAGGAGACTTGATTCTGGGGTCTACCATCTCCCAAGCAGAAGTCCACTTCTGGGTGCTGGACTCTTGACTCCTGTCACCAATTTGACTCCACAGCTTGAGCTCCAGCTCAGGGAGCAGGGCTGGCTTTAGAATTCTTTCTCATTCAATCACTTCAATGAGAGGTCAAAGAAAGGAGCACCCTAGTCCCAAGCCTTCCATAAGGAAATGGGCCAGTCAGGTTTTGAAAAGACTGCTCTTCCTTCTAAGATTACTTTTCATTTCACTGCAATATCCTTTACTTGCATTTTCTCTCCCTAATTAGAATGCAAACTCCTTGGTCTGGAACCATACTTTTGCCTTTCTTTGTATCCTCATTGCTTATCACAGAGTTTGCGTGTAGTAAGCACTTAATCAATGCTTGTTGACTGACCACCAGCTCTTATATCTCATTGTTGCATCTTGGAACTATCATTTCATTACCTATGGATGGGGTGGGGGAGAGGGGCAAGAAAGGCTAACCTCATCAAGGGTGTCTATCAATCTCCCATGAACTGTCACCCTCCTAGTCACTTTCTATAAGATCTCCACCTTATCAACATCTTTTCTAAAATGTGATGTCCAGAACTGAATGGTTGTGGTTTTTTAGTCATGTTTGACTCTGTCACTCCATTTTGGTGTTTTCTTGGCAAAGATACTGGAGTGGTTTGCCATATCCTTTACTAGATCATTTTACAAATGAGGAAACTGAGGCAAATGGTTAAGTGACTTGCCTAGGATTGCACAGCTGGTAAGTGTCAGGCTGTATTTGAGCTCACGCAGATGAGTCTTCCTGATTCCAAGCCTAGGGCTCTATCCACTGTACCACCCAGAATGGAATATGATATTCCAAATGTAGTCTGATTGTGGCTGAGTTTAGCAAGATGATCACTTTTCATCCCTAGAAGTTGTGCCTTTTAAAATATAACCTAAGATCTCTTTCTTGCCTGCCCTATCATACTGTGGAGTCTGATTTTTCTAGTCCAGAGTCTCCTAAATATTTTTTTCAGCTATATTGCTGTCTGATACTAATTGACACTATTGCCTTATGGCTACCGCTTTAGCATCTGCCAAGAAAACCCCAAATAGGGCCACAAAGAGTCAGACATGATTGAAACAATTGAACAACAACAACTGATACTATTGCAGATACATTTGTCCTTAGCCCTGTTACATAATCAGTTTTTAGTCATTTCATGAGTCTATGGCCTGAGCTAGAAGCAAGATTTTCTTTAAAAAAAGTTTTATGGATGCCTTTTAATCTAAACTGACATAGTGTCTATGCCTGATAGTGCATGAAATATTCCACACCTGTATACTTCATGGGAGCCCATAGACAGGAAAAGAAAAGAAAAGAAAAAAACAAAACCCAATCAACAAAAGGTTGGCTTCCCTCCTACTTCATTTCCAAGGAAATCAACCTTGTAGCTACTATGATGAAAACCCTTTGACATTTTTGGCTAGTCTCTGTTCCTTGGAATCTTACAATGTTTTCTTAAGACTTAGTCCAGGCAATCCTTGGAAGAAAACTTATAAATTCTGGGGATGAGGGTGCTGCTGAACAAATAATCCCCTCCCCATTGCACCTGCCTGTTGGAGTGGCTCCAACTTCCTTCCTGAAGTAGACCACTATGCAGAAGCATTAGGAGACCTGTTGAATATCTTCTTTCTCCAATGAGCATACAGAGACAAAAAAATCCCTTTTTCTCTCAAAAAGATCTCTAGTCTCTTGAATTTGGATGATCTTAAACTTGGTTGGGGTGCCTGACCTGAAGTCAGGAATACTCAACTTCCTGAGTTCAAATCTGGTTTCAGACACTTACTAGCTGTGTGACCCTGGGCGAGTCGCTTAACTCTATTTGCCTCAGTTTCCTCTTCTATAAAATGAACTGGAGGAGGAAATGGCAAACCACTTCAGAATCTTTGTGAAGAAAACCCCAAATGGGGTCACAAAGAGTCAGATACAACTGAAGCAACCACAAGAAGGTATGCGTTTGGCCTAAGTAACTCCCACTCCAGCACTATGGGCTCCCCATGTCTTATTCTGAGGTCTTCCTGCTACTTCCTCTGACCTCAACTTCTGACTCCCTGAGCCTGTTCCTTTTCGTAGCTTGATTTTGAAGCTGGGTTCTCAGACTCTACTCTTTATTGGGCATGGTATCTTTTATTAGACAGTTACCCCATTGCAAGGTGCCATATAGGCACAGGGAAAGGGTGAAGAATAATTCTTTCTCTAGGACTGGGATTTTCCTTCATATCAAGTCTTTTCACTTCCAGTAGAGCTAGAACTTGCTATTGCTTTTTTAAAGTTCTTTGGGAGTGTCTAATCCTTCAACCAATGGTTTTCCATCTTATAATTAGATCAAGTTGATTGAAAGACATCTGTGTGTTCATCCTTCATTGATGAAGAAGATCATGCCATTAGAGAAATAGTGACATGACTTGCACTTGACTTTGTTTTTGAGTGAGGGAGGTCTGTGCAGGTCACCAGCTTCACTTCTCCTCTAGAGCCATGTGAATCCAGTGACCATTCATTCATCAGGATGACTGCAGATGACTAGGTGGTGCTCTAACCACTGCACCACCTAGCTACCCCAAGATACCCCAAGATGAAGGACTTCTTCACACCTCTTAAAGGAGGTGTTCACATTTCTTTATACTTCCTTTACATTGGCCCATCAAAGTCAAAAGAGACAGACTTTATAATGTATGAAATAAGTCATTCAGAGTGTGAGTTACTCATGATTTCATGCTTTTTAAAGCTGTACATCCAATTGCACAATGTCTCTGTTACCTGGGGGACTCAGTTAATAGAAGGATTCCCTGACGAACCCCAACTGCTTGGATTTCAGATTTTTATGAGAGACAGACTGTAAGGTTCTTGAAAGTAAGAATTTTTATTTAATTTGGTTTGTCCTCCTCTTTCACACACAGGACTTAATACAGACACAGGAGTTCAATTAGTGTTTACTCAGTAAGTGAATGAATGAACACAGTGAGAAGTGTAATGAACAGACAAGCACAGGCAAACTTCCTAGGAGAGCACAATAGGCTTCTTACGTGAACAGCAGAGGTTAAGTCTCCCTCCTAGCAAAGCTATCGAACTCCAGGGTGCCAAGGGCTTTTGGTGCCTGTGTATAATGGGAACAGACCCTTGTCCCTCTCGCAGCTGGAATAATGAAGACTCTGCAGAAAGGGCCCATGCCAAACGAGTTAGGTCTCAATAGCTGGCTGACACACAGCTTAGGTCTTCACCTGTTTCATGCCTATAGGATATACACTTTTCTAAAGGAATCTTTATCCCTGAGCAGCTCCCAGTGGGAAGTTCTGACAAGTTCTAGCATTTGCAAATTTTTTTTTCAGTTTTAGTTTAACAAATTCTGCTTTGGAGATGAAAGGTTGGATTTTTCTTTTCCAGCAGATTTATAGAAAAGAAAACTGGAAGAGGTTGTAGGGTTTTTTTTTTTAAATAGATCTCTTCCTTCTTCTGGTCTTCAGAATTTGTATTGTACAGGCTATAGCTTTTAAAAACCCTCTGATTGATGATCTTCTTAAGCACAATATTTTCCACCCCGATTCCCTTCCCAACATTCCTTTGTTACAAATAAGTTAGTATCAGAGACACAATGGTATGTTGGAAAGAAAGCTGGTCTGGGAGTCAGCAAACCTAGTGGTAAAGTTCTTCTTATGATACATACTGGCTGTGAGATTGTGGGGACAACCCCTTAACCGCTCAACACTCTAGACATTTCCATGACTCTTAAGTGGCAGAGAATGCACTGACCTGCACTGGTAGAGGGGGTTTTCTCACTTGGGAGTTCTATATCCATGAAATCACAGGTCTAATGTCTAACTCAGATTATAGTTTTTCATTGGGCTTTATATCATCAATGTCCTTAGCAGAGAGCCTGGTACACAGTAAGAGCTTAATAAATTCTTGCTGCATTGCCTTGACTAAGCAAAGGAGGTGAAAGGTGAGAATAAGCCATAGTTGGTATTTGCCAAGTCATGGTCAATGATAGGATAAAGGAGAATGGAAATCAAAGATAAAGGATAGATTCACTAAGGGACTGAGACTGGGAAGTAAGGAAAGAGTAGCCAATGCTGGGGTGATGGCTTTGAAAATACCAAAGGGTAGAGGGATTGGAGACCACAGCTAGGACAAAGGACAAGTTTAATGATAGTAAGGCATAGGGGAAAATGAAGTGACAAAAGATTCTTGCTTTAGTTCAGTCGTATCCAACTCTTCATGACACCATTTGGGGTTTTCTTGACAAAGACGCCATTTCCTTCTCCAGCATAAAAGATTATGATCAGATAAAGGAATTTCAGAGTTAGTGAATATGGAAATGGAATACATGTGGGCAAAACAACAGATAACAATAATAGCTGACATTATATAATTCTTTAGTTTGCAAAACACTTTACATGTATTCTTTAATTTGATACTCAAAGACTTCAATCCAAAAACAAGCACAGCAAAGTGTGATGAAAATGTTCCAGAGAATGTCATTTAGAATTAAGGTGTGAAAGAAGTAAATACTTGTAAATTAGTCAAGAAGAGAGTTGGAAGATGCTGGACATGGTTTACAACAAATAGCATAGCAAAAAAAAATTGATTTTATTATAAAGGACAGGAAACTATTAGTTATCAACATGGGAATGATTTCAGAATTAGCTTTTTTCATTGATTGCTCAGAGCAGAGGTCAAAATCAATATGAAATTAGAAAAAAGGATAAAGATGAGAAGGAGACATTGGGTCCAATTATAATAGCTTTAATCCCACTTATTTAAATTGCTGCCAATGATGCAAAATGATGAGTAGACAAAAGTAAAGGCATCGATGCTGATTTTCACCATCACCATTTCTTGCAGAAATTTAGCGAGTATAAAAGTTGACCAGATGAGGTCAAAAGAGTTCATAAACCACATTAGTTAACAATACAGTATTAGCCCAGAAAAACCACTCTAGTATCTTTGCCAAGGAAACTCCAAATGGAGTCATAAACAATCAGACACAACTGAAAATAACTGAGTAACAAATGTTCTTAATAGGCAGACCACATTTTCATAGTAACACAATCTACTGAAAGGTATATAGAGAATGCATGATCCAATTGTATTCCATGACCTAGAACCCTACACTCTGGGCTTCAATGGACTAGCTTCAAACTTGGGATAAGGGAAGGGCTGCTCCACAACTCATATACATCTCTTTGGCTTGTTTGGCCCCCATCAGTGATTCCTTTGAGAGCTTCATAGCTCCTTTCATAGTTCATGTGGATAAAAGGATGCTTAACTATCATACAAGTGCCCCAAGTAATTGAAAAGGACTCTTTCCATGAATATGAAGTCTTTTTTTTTTAACCCCACAGAAAATGCCAAACAACACGAAGGGGTTGATAGTAGGCCCAAAACACTCAATATAATTTTCAGTCAAATTCCCTATTTCCTGAGCTCTACTTTCACCTAGAACTTTGCATAAGCTCCCAGCCTTAATGCTACCTCGGGAGTTTGGCCTTTATTTGGAATAGAGGTGAACTTTGGGTGGTTAGAGAAATAGCATCCTCATAGAAACTGTCAGCCTTATAGTATTGTCCTAAGGGTTTGATGACCACTAGTGGAAAATGAATTTGGAATTGCTAGAAAGAAGCCTCCTTACATGAGAAGTACTGCTTCTCATCCCAGGGACCTTTAGCCATATAGTAACATCTTAAGAGTTTGAATTTCCATTAAAAGAAAATAAACTTAGGGCTGCTACAGAAAAAAACATTCCCTTCCCATTTGACCTGGACTGTCTGAATAATTCATGACAGTACAAAGAGTAAATTAGTGAATGAAAAAGCACTTGTTGAGATTTTAACATGTATAAGATATTGGGATAAGATCTGAGGCTATTAATGCAAAAGGCACATAGTCCCTGACCTCAAGAATCTTCCATCCTAATGGGGAAAGACAATGCTTATAGGGGGCTAATAGCCAGGGAAGTGTGTTTAGATTTGGGGAGTCACAGAAATGATGGGTGTAGCCATAGTGCAATAGATTGACACACTCTTTCCAAAAGAAATGGTAAAATTGATTTGATTACAATTCCAGAGGAAGAAGTAGAAAGATGGGGTAGCATGGCAGGAAGTATGGATTGATGACTGGGCCAACTTGGATGTGGTAAGCAAAGGTTTTATTTCTCTGTATCATGGTTGAGGTCCTTCCTTATTTCTCTTTACTCCCAGGGCAATGTTCTTAATCTTCCTCTCTCCAAGAGACTCTATCTAGTCCAGGCTTTCTCTCCTCTTTGCCTTATTTCCAGCTGTTGCCATTTTTGGTCCAGGTACTTTTCTTCTCTCTCTAGAAAACTGGGACCCAAAGCCTGATGCTTTTACAGAACACTGGAGTTCAGGAATTTCCACCACCAGGTCATGTGGCCTTCCTCTTCACTGAAGCCATTTCTGGGGCCCAACTGATCCCTCACTGCTTCTCCATAATCTCATTCAGGGACTTTAGCCATTCTACCCCTTCCCCCGACTGATTGCTGCCAACTATCAGTCTTAGAGGCCCTGCCACTGCATCTTCTTGGCTTGTATCTCTGGAGTTGAGAGCTGCAATGAATAGTGTCTGAGGAACTGAGTTACTATACAGGCTTTCTCCTCTTACATACTAAGTCTCCAGGTCTCTGGTCTTTAATCTGTCTCAGCTCTCTCCAAATCTCTCAGAAGAATGGACTATTCTTGTTTGTAATTCATTTTCAAGAGGATCAATGACATCACGGGCTGTGTGTGTTCATCCTTCATTGCCGAAGAAGACCATGCCATCAGAGAAATGATGACATGACTTGCACTTGACTTTGTTTTGAGTGAGGGAGGACTGTGCAGGTCATCAGCCTCACTTCTCTTCCAGAGCCATCTGAATCCAGTGATCAGATAGTCAGCAGGCTGACTGCAGATGACCCAGGATGAGGCAATTGGGGTTAAGTGACTTGCCCAAGGTCACACAGGTAGTGAGTGTCAAGTGTCTGAAGTGAGATTTGAACTCAGGTCCTCCTGACTCCTGTACTGGTGTTCTATCCATTGCACCACCTAGCTGCCCCAACATCATGGGCTAATCTTTTGATAAATACAATACAAAGGAACCAAGTCCATAGAACCTGAGCCAGTCAAATCATCCCTAAATGTTGAGTCAATCACTCCATTGGACTGTTAGCACTGATATAGGAGGCAGTATCAGAGTCCCCCAAGTGCCTCAAACAATGGTCTTTTGCTTTTAACATCATCACATTGACTAGGCTTTCCTGATCAGTCCTCTATGCCACTGTATTTATTGTTTGTTGATTGTAAAAATCCATTTGACTCAGAAGAGCAAAATTCATTTTAAAGGTTTTCTTCCAACAGGCTGTCTCCCATGCCATGTGTATCGAAATCAGGCAAGATTTCTTGCTAGAAGTGATGCCACAGATAGCTTTGTTCAGTGATCTTCGATTATCAAACTCAATCAAGTGATAAAACAATGAGATGGTGAATGCTTCTCAGAGGTACTTGCCCCCTTCATGGAGCAGAACCTTTGTGAAATCTAACTGCAGAGATTACTCATATGTGTATAATTCTCCACACCAACACAGATCTGCACCTGAAAGAGACTTCTGAGGCTATTTTGTCACCCCTCCCCATTTTACAGATGAGAATACTGAATGAATGAAAGTACATTTCAATGGAGGTTAAATGATTTGCCCATGTTGCATAGGTAAGTGTTGGAGCTGGAATTTGAACTCAGGACCCATGAGTCCAAGCTCAGCAGGTAAGATCATCATTCTTACTACTGTACCCCACTGCCTCTAGATATTCTGATTTCAGATGACTTTGTGTTAATTGTACTGAGTCCTGAAACATTATCATGCCTCTTGGTTCATCCATAGCCACTCAAAAAGAAATTAGCCTACCAGTCTATAGAGGAGAAATTTAATGAATATCGAATTCATATGACATAAATATAGATGGATAGTCTGATAAGTTACTCCATTGTTACTTTTATCTGGTTGTTAGCTGCTGGAAGGCAGGGGCTGCCTTTTGCCTTTTTTGGTATCCCTGGCACTTAGCACAGTTCTAGGCCTATAGATGGCACTAAATAAACGTATACTGATAGATTGGTGGATTGATATATCTTTGAGAATCACTGCAGATGGGCTATGATTTTGGCCCAGAATTGACCAGGAGGAGGAGAATATTCTTCAGTGCCTAATACAGAGCCTAGAATCTTTTAACAAAGGCTTGTTAAATTGCTGCTGGAGACTCTTGTCTCCAGAGCCCAACTTTTCAACATCCAACTTTTCCCCATAAAATCCTATGGCTATGGGTTGTAGAACCATAGAAATTCCAAAGTATCAAGAGAGTAGGGACCCAAAGAATGGAAAGGCAGACAGTGGTAGTGAGTAGGCTATGAATACAACTAAAGTTGGTTGGCACCCAAGAAATTGCTCTGAAGGCATCCTCAAGGATGGTTATGCCCAGAAAAGGATGTGGGCTGTGAAGGTACTGAGTGTGAGGCACTTGCTACTGGTGTGACCTTGGGCAAACCATTTCCTGGGCTTCACTTCCCTCTACTGTAAAATGAGGGGGATTGCACCAGGAAGGCCTCTGAGGTCCCTTCTGACTTGAGATCTTTCTAGATCTTTGCTTCTATGATAAGCCTTTACTAAGCATAGAGTGAGCACTAAATAAATGACTGTTGGCCAACTGACTCAGTGCTACTCTGGTATCCATAAGACTCAGACAAGGTCCTCTGGTGTATGGAGGTGGACTCTTCATGGATGATTTAAGGAAGGGCATGGAGAAGAATGACAGAGCATAAGAAGGGTTCTGATGAAACAAGAAATAGATTTTACTGGGTTCAAGTCATATTAAGTAAACCAGCCAATGTGCCAGGGACCGCGCTAAGCCTTGGACAGATAAATAGCCCAGGGAAGACAATATGCAAACAACTATGTACAAACAAGGAATAGGTGGGATAAACTGGTGATCATCAGTCGGAGGTAGGAACCAGCTTTAAGGGGTATTAGGAAAGACTTCTTGTAGAAAGTGGGATTTTTAGCTGTGACTGGACTGAACCGGAGATGTCAGAATGGGGAGATGAGGAGGGAGAAAACTTCGGGTATGGGGAATAGCTAGTGAAAGTGAATTAGGAAATGAAGTGTTTTATACAAGGAATGTGGCAAGGCGGCCAATGTTATTGGATGGAAGAGTACTTGAAATTTTCAGTCCTCAGTGTCCCTTCAATAAGATAGGCATCCTTGAAATTATCAATGTAAAGCATTCACAAGGGCAGCTAGGTGGCACAGTGGATAAAGTGCCAGTCTTGGAGTCCAGAAGACTCATCTACTCAAGTTCAAATCCTGTCTCAGACACTTACTAGCTGTGTGACTCTAGGCAAGTCACTAACCCTGTTTGTCTCCGTTTCCTCATCTGTAAAATGAGCTAGAAAAGGAAATGGTAAACCGCTCCTGTATCTCTGCCAAGAAAACAGGGGTCATGGAGAGTTGGATATGACTGAACAAGAAAGCGTTCACAAATGTAAAAGAATTATGGAATGGTTTTAAAACAATGATGCTTAAACATTATGAAACTGTTAGCATCTCACTTAATTTTTCCTTATGGTTAATTAGTCCATCTTTTTATAGCTAGCAATGAAGTACAGTAGTGATCTCAGCATCGGGAAGATCACCTGTTTTGGGGACTTACACAATCCTAAAAGTCTAGAGGGGCCCCAAGCATCATCTCAAGCCATCTTTTGTCCTTCATTTTAATTTAACTTTCATTTTAAATAAATATTTAGCTGCAGTAATTTTGATGAAAGGCTCTTCACTGACTTAATGAAGTATTTTTATGGGTCTCTATAACATCAGTGCCTTAATTACTACAAATGGATAATAAACCCTTTCTCATATATGAGATCGGGAAGCGCACAGAGTGAGCGCCATTAGGAACAATTAGATTTCCACTTGATAATTTGGTAAAAAATGTAAATACTGCAAATCACAGCCCAAGGGGAGGTTCTGTAGCCACGCCAGCAGCCACAGAGCATGACTAATTTTTTCAGAGATGGTCTTGTTGTTATCCTGGCTGTGACAGAAACAAAATAGAAAATCATGGAGGGGAGAAGATTGTTTTTCATTCTGTAGGCACTAATGAATTTTCTTCTGTTGTCTAGAGATATTTAGATCTCCCCTGGAAAAGGCGTTTGAGTTTAGGAACACGCCAAGTAAGCAGATGAGGTTTTTAGATGATGGGCAACCAGGCACCTGAATTTTCCTTTGACCTTAGGGAAATCTCTTCATTTCTTTGTTTCAAAAGCAGTCAGACCTCACTAGTTCAGGTTAAGTTGTTTTCTTGAGGGGAGCAGGGGTGGGAGAGAGGGAGGGATTCTGAAATAAAGAAAAGGAAGATTATAG
Source organism: Notamacropus eugenii (assembly GCF_028372415.1). NCBI lineage: Eukaryota > Metazoa > Chordata > Mammalia > Diprotodontia > Macropodidae > Notamacropus > Notamacropus eugenii. The sequence continues at coordinate 450,059,501 of NC_092874.1, read as the reverse complement.
AATCTCTTCAAAGAAATGTGGTGTTCTGACTTTCAAGTAAGGTATAAACTTGAATAAGGCCAACAAAGTGCTGCCTGATGGCATTTATGTCTTACCTTAACATCTCATTGCCTCCCCACCAGTGAGGTAGGATGGTGCAGTGATTAGGGAGCTGGAGTTGGAGTCAGGAAAACCTCTGTCAGTCCTGTCTCTGGGGCATAGTCAGTGTGTGATTGTGGGCAAGACACTCTCTTAGTGGATCTCAGTTTCCTTCTCTGTAAATTGAGGGGGTGGAACTAGCTGGTCTCTGAGGATACTTTTGATTCTAAAATCTTAGATACTGTGATTCTATACTTGACATCAAGTGCTTCAGTTAAAGGATCTGTGAAATAGCACCTTAGTTTTCCCATGTGGAAAAAGAGTCTAGTCTTCCTTGACATGGAAAAGGTATAAATCCATTGTATATGGATTTTTATATATATTAAAATTATAAATTTTATATAAATCCAAAAAGCCATTGGAGAAGGTACAAATCAAACAATTAGCAAGCACATATTAAGTGCTGACTGTTTGCAAAGGCACTTGCCGTAGTGATGTAAAAGAGGTTGTGCCTCCTCTGATAAGCCCTGTGCTCTGGGTCTTAGGACAGTGCACCATGGGAGGGAGGCTCCTCTCCCGTCCACTCTACTTAAAGTGGGGTGTATGCTCACCACTTCAGGTGAAACAATTGCCATGTTTTGGAAGCCAAGCAAGTTCCTTGGGTCCAGGGAGTTCATTGGACTCCTATGCAGCAGACTTTGGCTTTCTTCTTTGGCTTTCGGGCCCAGTTTCGGGCATCACCCCTAGCACGATTGGGCCATTGTCTTATAAAATGCTATCTAAGGGACTTCTGGAGGAAGAACCTTTCAGGACAGAACAGACACTGCCTGGCCGTTGAGTTGAGCAAAAATGAACCGTCTCGAGTCCAAGTCAAAAGGAATCATTCTCCAGGATAACTCCAGGTATAGACAGGATTGTCATGTTTTCCAGAGCAGTCTCAGCTCCCGAGTGCCTTGGATGATGCCTAGCCTCTTCTCGGGCAGATTTGCGTGCTCTGATTTGACACTTTGAGTGAAACACCAAAGAGTCTTAAAGAGCCAGACAATAAAGAACCTTCCCCAGCTAATTAAGGTGTTGTTTGCTTTATAACCTCCACTGGAAACTTGAATGCGAGTGGCTGTCTATCCTGCTTAGGCAAAAGGCAGACAAGACTTTGTAGGTTTTGAAAGCACTGAGTTTTGCCTGGAGGGGACAGTTAGAGGGAGAATAAGAGGGGAGCCTGAGGTTGGGGTGATGGAGTCTGGTTGATTTCTCACACAGTAAGATGACAGGTTATTAGGCAAAAAGGGGAGAAGGGAATGTGAGATTCAGCCCAATGATTCTGCCATCGAAGTGAGAGGTGTCTATACCAGGTACATCTCACAATGGCTAGAAAATATAGATTAGCCAGGTATCAAAGCCTGAAGTAAAGGAAATCATTATCTGAGCTGCTGCATCCACAATCCAAGTTCTTGTTAAGGATGCTGAAAACCAGAGCTTTTTGGTGTGAAATTAATGCATTTATTAGTCATATATTTCTACCTGGAAGGGGAGCTTAGAACTTATCTAGTCTGGTTCCTTCAATTGATCAATCAATCAATCCATCAACAAGTATTTATGAAACACCAACTATGTTCCAGGCACTGTGCTAGGTCCTGGGGATATTGTTGAGTTGTTTCAGTCATGCCCAACTTTCCACGACCCCCTTTGGGGTTTTCTTGGCAGAGATACTGGTATAGTTTGCCATTTCCTTCTCCAGGTCATTTTTACAGATGTGGAACTGAGACAAACAGGATTAAGTGACTTGTCTGGGGTCATGCAGTCAGTAAGAGTCTGAGACTTGATTTGAACTCAGGAAGATGAGTCATGCTGATTCAAAACCCAGTGTCACCAGCTGCCCCAGGTCTAGGGGATACAAACACATAAATGAAATAACCCCTGCCTTCAAGCAGCTTCCATGTTATCAGGAGGAACAGCACAGACACATCCAAGTTCATACAATGTGTGTCTAAAGCAAGTGCAAGGTGATTTTAGAGCAAGAAAAGGCACAAGTGGATGGGCAGATTGGAAAGGGCCTGATGTAGGAGGGGTTATTAGAGCCGAGTTTTGGTGGAGGGTGGGGATTCTCTGTGGGGTACATTCCGCCAATGGGGAACAGCTGGGAGATGAAAGGGAGAGTGAGGTGCTTGAGGTACACAAAACAGGGCCATCTGACTGAAATGTAGGAATGAAATGAAGCATTTATTAATCACTTAACTAGTACCAGGCACAGGACTACCAGTTGAGAATATAAAGATTAACACACAAAGATTTGTCCTCAAGACGTTCACATTCTAAGACAATACATAAAGGGGAGCTAGGAAGCAGAGGGACAAATATGTCCATGGTGACATCATTTGGAAATAGTCAAGAAGCAACATGGTGGCCTCTTTAGAAGCAATATAAAGCAAAGGACACCTACTGAAGCCCAGGGTCCATCCCAAAGGGTATACGGAGGGGAATAATGTGTAATAAATCTGGAAGGGGTGGTTGGAGCCAAATTGTGAAACACTTTCAATGGCACAGAGGGTGTTGAAGACAATAAGGATAGAGGAGGAAACTAAGGTCTAGAGATGAAAGCTACTTGCCAAGGTCATATAAGTAGCAAGAGTCAGAGCCAAAATTTGAACCCAAGTCCTCAGACTCCAGCCCCAGCATCCTTTCTATACCTCTTTTAAGTATCCTGCAGATGATACTCCATGTGCTGTGGAGGCTGATGTTGAGTGGCTTGAAAGGAGGTGGAACAGACATAACTAGATTCTTCTCCCTTCTTTAAGGGACATTTTAATTCCTTTCAGCAGGTGAAGCAGGAGGTTGAGGCTGGAGGCTGCTCTGCTCTCCTAAGACTGAGGCAGTGTTGGGCTACAATCATAGCTACCTGAGATGATGGGATAGGGATTATGCAGACATTTTAACTTTAATTCAATTCAGCATTTATTAGGCTCCTCTTCTGAATTGGGCTTTGGGGGAATACAAGACAAGAGTGATATCTTCCTTGACATTAAGGAACTGGAGTTCTCCTGGGGGGAGGGCACATGAATAATCAGATGGCTCACATTTATATTCACTTTAAGATTTGAAAAGATTTGCTATCTCATCTGAACTTTACAACAACTATATGATGGAGGTGCTCTTATATACCCATTTTATTGATGAGGAAACTGAGACTTCGAGTAGTTAACTGATCTTAGCAAGTATGTGTGTGTGTACGTGCACATATATATGTATATATGCACAGGTGTGTATATATGCATATACATATACACATACATATATGTAGACATGAATGTATGTATGTATGTATGTATCTATATATATGAGAGAAAGAAAGAAAGAGTGAGGCACAGGGATAGAAGAGAGAGAGAGAGAGAAAAAGAGAGAGAGAGAGAGAGAGAGAGAGAGTACATGAGGTAGGATACATACCTAGGTCTCAGCTTCCAGTCTAGAACTTTATCCACTGCTCACTCTGTCTACTTGGTCTCTCTAATCTATATAAATACCAAATAATTTGAGGAAGGGGGACATCAGGGAAGGCTTTCTGTAGGCAGCAGTGTTTGAACCCATCTTGGAAGAGAAGCACTGGAAAAGGCAAGAGGAGAAGGGAGCATATTCCAAGCATGGTAGAACAGGGAAGCAGGAGATATCTCAAAAGAGCTAATGTTTGGGAAGTGCTTTGCACACTTGAAAGCATTTTGTAAATATCTATCTATCTTTAAGATGATGATGATGATCATTATTATTATTAAACACGGCAGATGTTGTTACTATGGAATGTTGAGCGTGAGAAAAACCAGCATCTGGTCTATCTGAAACCTAGACCATCTGAGAGGATGGGATATGAAGTAAGGCTGGAAAGATAGGCTGGAACCTTGATGTGGGGAGCTTTAAAAGTCAGGCTGAGAAATGTGTATTTTACCTTAGAGGACATAGGGAGCTATTAAAGATATTTGATTGGAGCATGATATTGTTAGACCTGTGCATTAGAGAGATTATTTTGGGAGCTGTGTGGAGGATAGATCGAAGACGGGAAACGGATAACAGCTGTTAAAGCACCTTACATGAATTATGACGTTTTAATCAAGTACTAATATCCATTGGTGGTCCTTTTACATGGCTTTTCTTGATTTGTATTTAGAACCCTATGAAAGCCATCATGTATTAATAACAATTACCAGTCCTTGCAGGCAGGTGCAAAGACAACACATTGGACCCTGTCGCATACCTGGTGTGTGTTTTGGCATATATTCTTAGAAATGAATCTGGATTTACATTAATGACTACTAATCTAATCCAATACAATTCAATCTAATCCATGCCAGTCTAATCCATTCCATTTCTATTCATTAGAGCGCCCTGTTAATGAATTTCAAGGTAATAATTCAAAGCTCCAATCCCTCTGTAGGTCAATCATTTTCATTCTGTTTCATGGTCAAGTCCTGAACCCCAAATCGAGTTGTTAGAATTTATTGTTGGTCACCATTGAGACTAGGTAATGGCCAATTCCTAGTCAATCAATCCAATCCATGCCAATCTAATCCAGTCCATTTGTAACCAATCCAAGAAGTATTTATTATGCACCTAACTAGATGAAAGGCACTGTACTAAGCTGTAGGACTTCATCAACAACAGTAAAAATACTACTAGCCTTCAAGCAACTCATATTCTTCTCATGGAGATATAACATATACAGAGATAAAAATATACATGGTAATTTGAGGAAGAGGGAGAGAACACTAACAAACAGAGGGATCAGGAAATGTTTTCTCACAAACGGTGGTATGTGTATATGAACCTTGAAAGAAACTGAAGATTCTGTGAGATGGAGGTGAAAGCGCAGAACATTCGTGGCGTGGGGAACAGCCTGTGGCAGGAGATGCGATGCTGAGTTTGGGGAATAGTAAGCAGTGCAGTTTGATTGGAATCTAGAGTTCACGAAGGTAAGTAATGTTAAATTAACCCAGAAAGGTAAACTGGGTTAATTGATCAATTACAAACTGAGGAATTTGTATTTGATTTTCCCAATCTCTCACTCTTTATCTGCGGTAAACAACAGTAAGCTCTTACAACACGGTCAGCCAGTATTTGGGTTTCAGGCTTTGGCCCTGAAATTGAATGAAAATAATTGGCCTACCTAGGGATTGGACCATTACCTTGAACTTCATTAACAGGGCCCTCTAACTGGAGCAAACCATGCCCCTGGTCAGCTGTGAAGGATGGTAATGAACAGTGCCAAGCAAATAATCCTCAGAGGAATTCTGCTGGGAGATGCCTGCTAGCTGAAATGACCAACTTCTCCTCCCTGATTCATTTCATTTTTCCCCTCTTCTACAATGTTTAACAGCACCAATGTATCAGAAGATAATCTTGATATGGCTAATCCCATTACCTGCCAGTCCCTTTGCACAGCAATCTCATCATTAATTCCCCTGGAGGAACACTTAGTATTAAATTTGGTTGAGGGAATCCTAATTGCATACAAATTTCCCCTGTCTAAACCAGACTCTTCTCCACACTGTGAGACCAGAAGGATACATCTGCTCATCCCCATCTCATTGGTACTAATTTCTTGGAGCTTTTATTTTTACTGCAGAAACAGTAAATACACAAAATGTAGACCAGAGTGCAAATAGGCGAGATTATACACAGAACTTGCAGTTAGGGAGATTCAGCGCCTTTGAGACTAACAACTCAATAGACCATCTGGAGAGTAGGTAGAAAAAAGTTTATCAAGGTTTTAATTTTTAAAAAAATAAACTAGGCTTCATTTTAAAGGGAATACTTGTAGAGGGAAAGTGAGGCCACTTTTTAATTTAGTATTGAGGTTGAAATTTGATCAGACCAAAAAGGGTTTTCAGGACCCTCTTAATTTCAAAGACTCAGGGAATTTCAATTGGAAGGTAACACAAAAAGAATCTCAGTTGAAGCATGAGAGTGTAAAGTCCTGGGAGAATTGGGACTGTTTGGTGTTTCTTTTTGTCTTTTGTGTTCCTAGGGCTTAATGCAGTACCTTGCACATAGTAGGTGCTTCATTCCTTTCTGGGCTCCCCTCCTTTTTCCTCCTTCCCTGAAGCCTTTTCACCCTGGATGATTTTTTGCCTTGTGGCCCCTTCTTCTGATTGGTCCTTTTCTCCTGGAACCTTGGATTTAAGGAAGGGCCTCTAGGATGGCCACGTTCATTTCCTTCATTAATTTTTGGGACCCATTCCCAAATTTCCGGATTTCTTTCTTTATCGTGCCCTTCAACATTGAGTTTCCTTCTGTGTATGGTGTTCCTTCACTAGAATATAAATTCTTTGAGGTCAGGGGTCATCTTTCTTTTTTATTTCTATTTGTATCCCCGATGTTTAGCACTGTGTCTGGTATATAATAAGAGATTAATACTTTTTGACTTGAATTGTTGCTGAATTAGAATACATAGTCCTTGAGGACAGGGACTGTTTTTGTCTTCCTGTGTGTATCTCTTGGGGCAGCTGGGTGGTGCAGTGGTTAGAATGCTGGGTCTGGAATTAGGAGGACCTGAATTCAAATCCAGCCACAGACACTAGCTGTGTGACCCTGGGCAAGTCACTTAATTCTGTTTGCCTCAGTTTCCTCATCTGTAAAATGAGCTGGAGAAGAGAATGGCAAACCATTCCTTTTTGGTGGCAAACCCAGCTTTTTTCTTTAATTATCTTTATTTATTTATACCAAGAGAACCCCAGAAGGGGTCAGGATGAGTTAGACGTGACTGAACAACAATAAATTATCTTTAGCACTTAGTGCAGTGCATGGCACATAGTAAGCACTTCATAAATGATTATTAGCTGACCAACTTGATTGAATTCAACTTGTAACAGAACAGACTCCTTTGTACAAACATTTATTAGACTCATCTGTCTTCCAAGTACTTCAGCTTGAGAAGTCTGAAAATTTTGTTCTTTTTATTATCAGCTTAATAACCAACAAACACAAATATGCCCAGAAACAAAGAATAAAAAAAGAAGCCTCTTAATAGATAAAATAATCACCACTAATGTGTAGTTTAAAAAATATTTATTAAATTTAGCAAAGTAGTAACAAAATTGCCCTGTTTGTGTCTACTTCTAGATTTCCTTTTGGTTTTGTATTTCAATGTTTTATAGACTCCTTCCTTCCTTCCTTCCTTCCTTCCTTCCTTCCTTCCTTCCTTCCTTCCTTCCTTCCTTCCTTCCTTCCTTCCTTCCTTTCTTCCTTTCTTCCTTCCTTCCTTTCTTTCCTCTCTTAATTCCCAGTAACTCTCCTCTACTACCTTACATAAAAACCTCCTATCACAAATAAATAGTCATATAAGACAATTGTACACATTGGCTGGCCTTGTCTGAAACTGTAAATTCCATTCTGTACCCCTAGTCCTTCATCTCTGACCATCCAGAGGTGAGAATCGTGTTTCATTAGCAGCTTCTGAAGTTGTGACTGGGTATTATGTTAAACAGGGTCCTTAAGTTTCTCAAAGTGTCAATTCTTTCATATAAATTTTCCCTAACTTCTCTGAGTTCCTTACATTTTGTCATTTCTCACAGTTCATTAATATTCCCTTACAGTCATATGGCACAATTTGTACAGCTCTAACCCAGTTGATAGGCCCCTATTATGTTTCTAACTCTTGACCACAGCAAAAATTCGTTTGTACATATGACCATTTTCCTTCTGTTTTTGACCTCTTTGAGGCACATATCTAGTAGTGGTCTCACTGGATCAAAGGTCATGTACAGTTTAGTGACTTTGGGGGAGTAGTTTAAATTTTCACTGAGAATTCACTGGATCACATGCAGATTTAAACTTGAAGGAGATGTCAAAGGTTATCTAGTTTTCTCTTATCTTCCTTGTTCCCCTTTATAGATGAGGAAACTGAAGGTCAGAGTGGTTAAGGGACTTGCTGAGTTCTCATTGGTGGTAAATAACAGAACCAGGATTCATACTCTCATGTCCTATATTTATTTCTCTGTCACTGATGCATTTTACATATCTATCTGTATCGATATCTATATTGGCATGAATAAATATATACATATTACTGAAATATGTGCAAATTAAAAACATGAATATATTTTTTATTCAGCAATTTATTGAGTCTTGGGGTTAGATACAAAGTCATGAGGCCATTCAGCTCTTCCCCATAAAGGTCTCTAGCAAGGAAGATTCCATGGCTTTGTCCACTGACAATCTCTAAATTTATTGGAGCAATCATTCTGGATGGAATTTTCTCGATTTTATGGATGGCACTGTTCATTTCTTCTACTCAAACATGTACAGGTTACAAGCTTTAGAAAACTCTGTCTTTCTTCCCTTGGGACCTTAAATGAGGTTATCACTGATATATTTTTATTGGTTCCCAAATGAAAAAATAGATCTTTTCAGAATGACAGAACCAGAGATCTACCTTGGCCATTTTCATCTATGCTTGAACTGCCTATCAGCCATCTTCCCATGGTGCATTGCCATTGAAATCTTTTGGCAGCAAAATGATTGGGCTGTAAATCTTAAGCAGTGCAGGAAAATGTCAAATTAAACTCACTGTGTGATTAGTGGAGGATTTTGTGATAAATTCTGCACATAAAACTTCTTTGTAACTGTATCATCTATGAGCATTTGTACACTCTCCTCCCCCATATATAGCTCTCAAAATGAAGAACAATGACTAATGGGTTGACCAAGCAATAAATGCATAATGAAGCATCACCTTTGATCTCTCCTGCTTACTCTGAGGTCAAAGTTTGGATGGGTTATAAATCATGATTTATGCTTTTAAGTCTTCGGTACTTTTAAAAGGGTTTGCTTCTCTTCTGGTTGGATTTTGAACTATTTAATTATTCATTGGTTTCTCAACCAACAATATCTTCACCCCCATGTTATTAGGTGCAATTTGTATTGCTTTTGATATGGTTGGACTTTCAAAAATATTTTTTCTTTTCCTTTCTGGTTTGACTTTTCTTTATCTTTGACTATACTGAAATCACATGATCAGTGAGTCAGGCGGAGCTAATGCACCTAACAAAAACCTAAGACAATACTTTCATAAATATATAATTAAACACAGGACAGCGAACATCATGTGAAGTTTCAGATATCTTCAAATGCATTCTTTGACATCTGATACTCGTGATCTCTTTTTATCAAACCCCTAATTTTTAAATGTTCCAGATCTAAGACACTTTAAAGGTGGAAAGCATTTAATGACTAGAGGATTACAGAATTTCAGAGCTGGATAGGACCTCGGAGGTTGTGTAGTTCAACCTTTATTGGAAAAAGAAATTCCTCTAATATATGCTTGAAAAGTGGCCATCTACTCTCTTCTTTAATATCTCCAGCAAAGCGTGGGGGAAGGGGAGGGGCATACCCTTGTTTCATGGGGCAACCCCAAACCCTTTTAGTAGAACTAATTGTTAGGAATTTTTCCTGACATCAAGCTGAAATTTATTCCATCCATCGTTCCCAGTTCTGCTGTTTGAGGCCACAATGTCTAATGCTTCTTCTACATGACAGCCTTCCTGTTTTTAAATATTTAAAGATGGCTATTAATCTTCAAATACTTGAAGATGGCTATGATGTCCCCCTCCTGCCTTCTCTTCTCTAGATTAAACAACCCATATTCCTTCAATGGTTCCTCATGTGGTATGGACGCTAGATCTTTGCCCATCCTGGCTTCTTTCCTTTGGATAATTAATATTTTTCCTCAATGCAAATGTCCAGAACTGAACACAATGCTCCCAGGGAAGAAGACAGAGGTGTCGTCTCCTTCCAGGAGGAAATGATGCTTTGCTCAATGCTGGCTAGGTTTATGTTAGCTTTTTGTGTGATTGTGTTATGTGATTAAAACCCTCAGATTTTTTTTTTCAGACAAATTGCTGCCTATCCATGCCTCTATCATCTTGTCTTTTTGATAGCAGCAATAGATTTTTAAAATACCATTTAAAATGGTATTTGCCTGAATTTATGATGGGAGAATTTTCTAATACAGCAAATGGGTGGGTATTTTTTTTTAAAAAGACTTTAATCACAAGCTTATTGGTTAACACAACTAGAAATTTGAATTGGTTTTTCAGCTATTAAAAAGCTGAAATGATACCCTCAAATGACATTGACTGTTCATAAATTCCTTTTAATCTCAGTGGTTGATCTTAAATCTCAAGTTTGATGGATGAATGAGGACTCCTTAGCCTCATGCTATTTCATGTGAAAATATATCAATCAACCTTTTAGCATAATCTGACATGATAATTGGATACTGGAGAAAGCTTATTTCATATATTACTTCTGTTAATTTGTTTTTATGTTCCAGTTAAAGCTGCATGCCACTCAGAGACCCATGAAGAAGTATGAGACAGCATCTTCATGAAAAACATTGGAGTGTTTTTGGGATAATTGTCTGAATTACTTGTGTGTTTTACCGAGCATCCCCCTACCTCGAAAGTTATTTTTTTCCCATAGGAGATTACTGAAAGAGCACATCATGCCTTAGGTATCCTTTTGTCACCTTACTCAAAGTCCTGATCACATGGTAATTCTCTAGAATATAGCCACAGTGCTAAAAAGCATTTATCACCATCATTAAAAAAATTGGAAAATGAGTATGGGAGAAAGCCATTACCTTCTTAACTACCAAATAAACTCAGTGGTCTATGTAGATGATGATGAACTATCCTTGGTCCTGCAATCTTTTGGTCTTTGTTCTCTTTTGCTGCAATTCATGTTGGGATATTGATGGTAATGTGTAACCTCGGTAACCATTTCCTTCACTCTCCATATTCTAGCCCCAAGCTTGTCCTTTCTCTCTGCAAAATTTGTGTTTTAAGCTTCATTTCTGCCTCAACAAAAATGCATCACAGTATCTAACTCATTTGGGACAGTTTATTAATTTATATTTTTTAGTTTGTATAGTTTTAGATGTCAATCTTTTGCATCTTAATTTCTACACTACTAATTAAAACTAAGTCAAGCAAGAAATTGTAACTCTGTCCACCTCAGGTTCATGTTGAATTTTTTTTTTCTTTTAGGTAAGTAATTCTTGTTCTGGGAGTTGGAACTCACTGTATATTTGGTAGCATTTAATAGGAATCCATTTACATTTTCTAGATTCATATAAAGCCCTCATATCTCAGCCACACAGGCTGTCTTTGCTTGAGGCTCTTAGACCTTTCCAAAGTTAGGTTTTTCATTTCAGATTCAGGAGAGTCCAATGTAACTGAACAACAACCAAATAAGCTTCCATTTCAGATTTAGAAGGCCATAAGAACTGTAGTGGGACATTTTAGAAGAGTAACTTTCAAGGGAATTGTTTTCAAATTCTGGATGGCAATCCATGAGAGATTTTTACTCTGTCTATATTCTTCTATCTCCACTTTTGAAGTCTTTAAAATTGTAGATATGACCTGACTTGAAAAAGTGCAATGGAAAAGTGTGATAATTACTAGGGGAGGTAGGGTTAATGATATAAAGCATTGACTCTGGGAATTCTAACCATATCCTGAGAATATAACATCCAAGAAAGAAAGGTCTTAGGCAGGAACATGGATTGTGGTCTCTGAAAGAGAAACTCTTTTTGGGCTCCTTTAAACACCTTAAAAAGCAAAGCAAATTGTTGAAACATTCAACAGTTTATTAGTTCAAAGCCTACAAGTCCATTGGGAAAGTTGGTTAGCTCACTTAGGAAGGAGAGATTTGCACCGATGGGGTCCAGCACTGGCAGCGGGATCTTCTGTTTTTTTGAAAAATCTTGTTTTCTGGGGCTGTTATAGCTTGCAAAGAACAAAAACCAACTCAATGCAGACTAGCATACAAGAAGTATAGACCTTCTTGGCCCTTGGCCCAATTTAACCCATGGGCTTTTATGGGATCATGGCTCTAGAGCCAGAAGGGACCTCAGACATCCTCTAGTCCAGTTCTCTTCATTTTACAGATAAGGAAATTGAACTCTAGGGAGGTTAAGAGACAGTCTCAGAGGAGGGATTCCAATCTAGTTCTTCTGATTTCAGTACTCTTCTTCTGTGCTAAGTCTTCCTATTTTTGGAATTGGAGGGGAAATTCACAGAAAACTACTCTAAAGTAAGGTTGAAAGTGACTATGCAACAGTAGTTAAGAAAGGGAGCAGCAAATCATCCAGCAGGGCATTCTTTTCTCCACTCTATACTTCTGAATGTTTGATTAATGTGGATTAGATTGGGTCCACTTAATCCAAAACCTGTTGCTCCCAGTTACATCTTCCTTATGTGCAGGTCTAACTAGGTGTCTTCTCTTCTCAAAAATCTTCCATGGTTCCCTATTACCTTCTAAGTGAAATTCTGGCTCCTTCCCTTGGCATTCATGATCATCCACTGCCAAGCCTAGAGGCCTGTATTGGGCTACCCGAGTCTTTCCTACCTGTCCCAGGTCTTCGGCTGGCCACGCTGGATGCACATATGAGAGAAAGGACGTTCCAGAGTCGAACAGGGGTTGAGCTTTATTCCAGGGAATCGGTTACAAGTGCAGGGGAGGGTCTTCCTTAGGAGGAAGAGGGGGAGATTTCCTAAGGAGGCTAAGCTTAAGGGATTGGAAGTAGAAGTACAAGCGGGGAGAGAGGGGGAGGGGAGAGAGGAAAGAAAAGAAGCGGAGCCCTACTTTTCTCTTTGGCTCCACATGTGCTAAGAGAGCTTTCTGGCTTCCTTAATCCTACTTAATCTTCAGCCACACAGTTTGCATCTCAATACCGTGCTGTTAGGTAACTAGGTGTGCTCCAATCCGGGACGACCTCGAGGGCAGGGAGACTCCACCCATCACGTATCTCCAGGGGAGAGGCGGAAATACCCGAGCTAGCCGAGCTAGCTCAGTCTGACCTTCTCGAACCCCCGCTGTTCATGGAGGGCCTCGTAAGACTCTAAGATTTAGAAGTCCCACTTTTACCCGCCCGAGACCGTCCACACGGAATTGAGCTTCCAGTCCCAACACTCGACAGCTGGGCACCATCTTACCTTTCAAACCTTATCTCTTCCTATTGCTTAAATACCAACCTTGGGCTATTTGTGATCTCCTCCTGGACTTTTTTACTTCTGAAACTTTATTCATGCTGAACCTCCTCTCTAATCGCTGTTTCTTGAAATGTTACCATTCCTTTGAGAAAGGAAAGAAGGGGGCAAGTATTTATTTTTCATTTGTTTTTTAGTCACGTCTGACTCTTTGTGACTCCATTTGGGGTTTTCTTGGCAATGACACTGGAGTGGTTTGCCATTTCCTTCTCTAGCTCATTTTACAGATGAGTAAACTGAGGCCAACAAGGCTAAGTGACTTGCCCAGTGACTAGCTAGTAAGTATCTGAAGCCAGGTTTGAACTCAGAAAGAGAAATCTTCCTGACCCCAGGTTCAGCACTCTACCCACTGTGCCACCTGGCTGCATTTATTAGGCATCTAAAATGTTCCAGGTCCTGTGCTAAGCACTCTAAAATATCCCATTTGATCCTCACAGCAATCCCACCCAGTTGGTGTTATTATTATGCCCCTTATTTTACAGATGAGGAAACTGAGGGAGACAGAGGTTAAGTGACTTGCTTGGGGTCATACAGCTACTGAGTGTTGGAAGCTGGATTTGGATTTGGTTTTTCCTGATTCCAGGTTTAGCGCTCTATCCATTGTAGCCCCCCATACTAAGGCCCAACTTCTGTGCGTACCACTGTGCCTGGTAGCCATCACATGCTTTAGAGCTTCCTGACTGATGCCATCTCCTACAGGAAACATCCTCTGATTCTCCTGGTCAGGAAAACACACAAAATAAATATAATCTCCCCCAATATAGTACATACATACATACATACATACATACATACATACATAATAAGAATACAAAATCATATATGTTAAATACACCAAAGATATGTTAAGCAAATGCTATTTCAGGTTCAAGGCAAATAAGGGAAGAATATTTATGGATTAGAAGAACCAGGGAATGCTTCATGTAGGAGATGGCATAAAATATATATGTGTGTGCACATATATGATAAGTATATACATACATGCATACATATATACACACACATGTATACACACATATATCCTTCTATTGGACCATGACTTCAATGAGGGCAAGGCCTGGCCTATTTTTTAAAATTTTCTTTCACTTATTAAGCATTTATTTTTCCCCTTACAAGAAAGAAAGCAGAACAAAGTCTTTTTTTAACAAGTATTCAAATCAAGTGAAATAAATTCTCGCATTGACTCCATCCACAAAACATATGTCTCATGCTGCAAATTCAGTTCATCGCTTCTATCAGGAGGTGGGTAGCCTCCTCCGTCTTTGTAGGGACCTGCCTTATTTCAGGCATTTCCCTCTCTTCCCTCAGCACTTAGCAAACTGTTTCCTACATAATAGGAGCTGAATAATTTTTCTTTTTGTCAGGAGGTGACTTTGGAGCATTAAGAATCCCCTTCAGTAGTAAGTTAACTGATTTAATCTAAGATCTTATCCTTTATATTACAAACCAGTATACAGTGAATTGGGCAGGATTATATATATTCAATAACCAGAGGAAAACCTTACTGAAACAATCACAGGGCACACATTTAGCAGAAAGGTATAATTGCAAAGAATAAGAGTTGGGTCAGGCAACTGGATTCTAGCTCCAGGGCATGGTGGCAGATGTAGGGTTGAGTCTAATAAGCTTCAAGTCCCTGTTGTCTAGCCAGCCAGTAATAATAACACACTCAAAGAACGAACACATCCATCAAAGGCTGACAAACCTCTGACACAGATTTTCTTTATGTTACTAAAGGAGCTAGTTAAATGTGATGGAGTTGCTAATAAAAATTCTTTGGTGGTCCTAATGAAACATGTTTCGGCTGTTGACTCCCCCTTGTATCCTGGCAAATGACTTAGCTATATAAATATAGGGGTGATCAAAGTCCCTCGGTTGTCTGAGAAAAGAAATGGTGACCTGACTGAGTCACCAAAGATGTTAAAAGATATCTTCAGTTGTCTTTTGGAATCTATCAGGAAACCACAGGTGATAGATTCTACCTTGGGTCATCTCATCAGAAGGCTAGACTAGAAGGTTTGGTCACTTACTGGCTAGGTGACCTTGGGCAAGCCATTTTCCTTTCCTGGACTTCTAATTCCTCTCTATAAAATGAGGGAGTTGACCCAGATCAGAGGTGCCTCTGAACCAGATTAAAATGTAACTGGGAAATGTTTAACAAAAGAAATAAAATACAATACAACACAGATAATCTTAATTTATGGTTTTCTGAGTCAATAGGTGGTTGTGGTGGACAGAGAATCAAACCAGGAGTCAGGAAGACTGAGTTCAAATCTACTCTCAAACATTGAATAGCTGTGCGATCCTGGGTAAGTCATTTCACTTCTATCTGCCTCAGTTTCCTCAACTGTAAAAAATGAAGATAATAATAGCATCCGCCTCTCAAGGTGGTTGTAAGGATCTAATGATATGCTCATGAAAGTGCTTAGTACAATGCCTGCCATATAGTAGGTACTACGTGAATGTATTGGATTTTGTTAGCTGCTATTGTATTTGCTTTTATTATTATTTATTTTTGTTGTTATTGTCATATTCTTCCCACAAGAATCTGTTTCTATTTGTTTTCAACAGCACTGATGTAGGTTCTTTCTTGCTCTAACGCTCTATGATCCCATCATGTTAGGAAATAAATAAAGGGGGAACAGCTTGCTCTGCATTATCCACATCCTAGACTTCCCCCTCTGCTTCAAAGGGATGGACTCAGAAGACCTCAGCTGAGAGTTCTTGCTTTTCTGTGTGTCATGAATCCCTTTGGCTTCTGGTGAAGAAACCTATGGACTTCTCAGAATTATGTTTGTTACCTACATTCATAATTGAAAGAATTGCTACGTTTCAGTTAGCGATGAATGATTATAAAATATGTGACTTTCCCCAAGTTCACTGGTCCTCTGAAATCTACCAGGATTAAGAAACTCTTATCTAAACAGAGTCATAGGTTCAGATCTAGAAGGGATCTCAGAGTCCATCTTGTCCAACCAACCCATTTTACACATGAGGGCACTGAAGCCTTTGGAGGTTAGGTGATTTGCCCAGACACTTCGGTAATAAAACGTCAACAGCAGGCGGTGAACCCATATCTTCAAACAGTGTGGTATGGTGGAAAGAGTACGTCTTTGGAGACAGAAGTCTTGGGTTCAAATTGTTTCTCCATTACTATCGCTACTTGAATAAATGTGGGCAATCATATCACCTTTCTAAGTCTCTGTTTCTCATCTATAAAATGGGATGATAGGACTGCATGACCTTTAAGGCTCCTTTCAGCTCTAAATCTATGATCTTATATGTCCTACACAGTGAGTTTTCCCTTCTACTGTCCCTGGGATCCTTTTCAGCTTTAAATCTGAATTCCGTGAACCACTGGATATAATTTGTTGGAGAAGACTTTCAGATGCTATGACCCTAGGCAAGTTATTTAAGCTCTTGGCCTCAGTTTCTCTACATATGTAAGTGGAGGAGAGATTTCATAAATCATAAAATCATAAATACATGTTGTTCTCCCCCATTCTATTAAAAAGCATTCTCAATTTTGACCACTTTCAAAGCAATAAGAACAATTGAAGGAGGATGACAGAGGGACAAAGATGTGAAGAAAGACATGGTACCTCATCTAGGAGTCTCACTTCTGCCAATGATTGGCTTTGGGGCCTTGGGTGCATCTCTGTTTTATAGGGTCAAAGATGTAGAGCTGGAATGGATCACAGAATCTCCCTGTTCAAACCCTTTCATTTTGCACATGAGGAAACTGAGGCCCACGCAAGTGAACATCACACACGTGTTAAGCTTTGGAGGTGGAATTTGGAGCCATGAATTCTAACTCCAGAGGTAGAAAGAGTCTTTCCATGGTATCATATTCTGAACTCCTTTAAGGAAGGAACATACATACATGCATACATATATATTCATACATATATATATACACACATATATATATATACACACATATATGTATACACACAATAAGGTATTGTCCTGTAAAACAATTTCTACCTTTTCAGAATTGGAATTTTCTTCCCCAAGAAGTTTAGGGGACTAGCATATTGATAGAAATAACTCATTGGTTAATTATTGTTAAACAGATTCCTGAACAAGTATGAGCTAAGCTCAGTGAACTTCAAGGCCTCGATTTCAATGTTGAGAATCTGTGATTTCGAGAGGGTTGTCAAAGTTCTGGGGATCCTGATTGTGCCTGTGTGTGAAACAGGGCATCTCAATTAATCTTGGTTATTCAACCTTTAGCTCTAAAAAAATGACTGGCTGTCCTCAAAGTGAATTTTTTCCTCAATAAAAATGATGAAAATATTCTATACACTGAAAAGAAAATGGTCTCCTTTAAGCCTTGCTTTGCAATCACAGATCATTTCTTGCTGAAAGACGAGTGGCAATTTGTTACAATAGTTAGGAATGAATCTTTTGTTTGACTATTTTTTGGCAGTTCTTGTAGAAGTATTTTGCAAAGTTACTTCTCAAGTCAGTTTATCATTCAACTCTTGTGTTAGCCACCATGTTGATTGGATCAAAATTTAAAGAAGCAAATATTCAAAATGTGCGCCATTAGCAAATGATTTTTGAGAATAACATATAATATATACGCCTGCATA
Organism: Notamacropus eugenii; assembly: GCF_028372415.1. NCBI lineage: Eukaryota > Metazoa > Chordata > Mammalia > Diprotodontia > Macropodidae > Notamacropus > Notamacropus eugenii. The sequence goes on along the minus strand of NC_092874.1, from coordinate 450,041,791 downwards.
TACACACAAATATAGCTCATGACTCCTTCAACCATGGCCCCCTGAAAATAACTAGCAGATTTGAGGCATTTTCTGGGTTAGTGTCTATTCAAGTTCATAGGTCAAAAACCCCAGTTGAGCTTTTTTTAAACCAGAAGATATTTTAATGAAAAGCAAAGGCAATTAATTAAGTGGAGCGACAAGGCTGATAACAAGGAAAGTTCTTTCTGTTCACACAAGGCACACTCTCCTGCAGATTCCTACATACTCCCTTGATGGGAAAGGAGTATGAGAAACCTAGATAACTCATATTTCTGGCCATACTTCTTGGCCAGGACCCTGGTTAGTCTTTGAACATGCCCCATGCTACTTCCCCACACGATTACTGATATAATTCTTTTACCCTGTCAAAGTAACCTGCTGGGTCATTTTATACATTGATTACAAAGCTACCGAATCACATGCAGGGTTGCTTTTTACACGCAATGACCATATGCTGATTCTCTACCGGTTCACAGCTTTTATACAACCTCCTCTTTCAGGGAAGGGGTTGTAGCTCTTTTGTGAGATAGCTCATAGTCTCCACATTATTTCAGCTCTTTTATGAGTCAGACCTACAGCTATACTTAGTACAGTAAGAGCTCCAAGGTCAATTCTAAATTTTGAACTCCCTCTTCCTCCCCTAACAGAACTTTGAATTATGAAAAGTAAATTCCTTTCAACTTCTTTTATTTTCTTGGCTAGTAGTCCCACTACTGTTCAAAGTGCCCCAGAATTTCACTTAGGAAGAACGAAAGGGGCAGAGTGAGCTAGTGACCTTTGTCCTACCTTCTCGAGGTTCAGATCCTTCCTCCTCATCGTCCTCTTTTCCTCTTGAGATTGTTGCCATTCAGTCATTTCAATTGTGTACGATTCTTCATGATTCTAATTGAGATTTTTTTGGCAAAGATAAATGGTTTGCCGTGTCCTTCTCTAGCTCATTTTATAGATGAGGCAAACAGAGTTAAGTGACTTGCCCAAGGTCACACAGCTAGTAAGTGTCTGAAGCCAGATTTGAACTCAGGAAGATGAGTCTTTCTGACTCCAGACCCAGTGCTCTATCCTAGCTGCCCCAGCCTCTGAGATTACCTTTCAATTATACTGAATATACGTAGTTATTTACATGTTGTCTTTTCCATTAGAAGTGGAGCTTTTTGGGTTTACAGGTTCTTTGTATCCTTAGTGCTTAGCACACCATCTGGCACATAGTAAAACCTTCAGAAATGCTTGTTAACTGATCCACAGTAACCGAAGCACTCCTCTACCTGCACAAATATTTTAATACATTATTGTAACCCCTTTCCAGGTCAATCAAGTTTGCTTCAAACTTATTGGGCCACCTTGAAATAATGGCATGTGTTCATGATTCATTTTCAATTATTTATAACTTAATAACATTTCATATTTTCAGACAATGGTTTAGAATATTTTTACACTATTTAGTATGTCCTTATAGACTCATTGGACATAACCAATACTTAATATTCATATACTAAAATACATATATTTACCTAGTATATATAGTGTACTTATATACTTACTGGATATAACCTCACCATTTTAAATTTCTACTTCTAAATCCATATTGCAATTCAAGTAATCTTATGACAGATAATAATTCAATACAATGGTCTTATTAAATAACGACAAGAGGGGTCACATTTTGGCCTAAATTTTCTTATCAGCATTTGAACTAATCTACATCCTGAATTGAAACATCCTGGTTAGTTGATCTATGAATGACTTGTCTATACAATTATTATAATATTTCCATAGAAAAATAATGAACAATGAAAACTTTTGTTCCTTTTTCCCTCCAAGCTGGCCTGATTTATGTCATTTGAATACCATATGTTTAAATTTGTAAATTTGGAATGAACTAAGTTAAATTTAATTTGCTGGGCTCCAAACAATACTATTGTCCCAACATCTAAATAACCAAAAGGAAAAAAAATTTTTCCAAAAATCTTAGAGACACACACATACATTTTCCAGGCTGTGAGGGTTTGGTTAATGCTGCTTTGTTTGTCAGGAATTGTTAATAAAAGCAGCATTTCCCCAAAGAATTGTCTTGGTCTTTAATTAAAGCCCTTTCCCATAGGTTTGTAATACTGCATTGTACAATATTTGGTCAGTTTCTTTACTGGCCTTCTATCCACATGTAGGACTTATTGGATCTCAGGCCCTAAGGGAGCATGGAGAGAACAGAGAGATAGCATATATCAGATGAAAAGTTAATTGTGTTTAAGCTGTCTGTGAAAACTCCAGACCCATTGTGATTTGCTATAAGCTAAGCTAAGCATACAGAGGCTTGGACTACCCACGTAGATGAGTGGGCAGGTAGCTTACCTGAGTCAGAGAGACTCAAACGTCACAAAAACTGATGTCCGTGAAAAAGGCCAAGTCAGACATACACATTACCAGCTGTAACTGTCAGGGGAACAATGCACAATAAAGCAATTCATGCTGTGGGTGAGGATGGAGAGAGAGGTCTGTCAATTAAAGGAGACCCATTTACTACACTGGCCAAGTTGAGAGATGAGCATGTGTTCATGCAGGCTGCAGGCTTGCAGACTAATATAACATGGAAATGTCTTGGAGGAGAACAGAGTTGATTTGATTTTAATGAAATTAAGAACAATGGCTCTCCTAGCTTGAGGAAAAGGTGCCAGTATTTCTTCCCACCCCATATGTTCCTTGTATGCCCTCAAGTCCAGGATGTCCCAAAGCTACACTTGATTTTATTTTTTAATTTATATAACACGATTCCAGGTATATTTATGATGACTATGCTCTCTAAACAATTACCTTCTAATTTATTTGCATTAGTTAAAATGCAATAATCACTTTAAAATAATTATTATTGTTGTGAACTTGTTTGTCCAGGATAGACAGATACAATTTGACAATTGATTAATTCTTAGACATGCTTAAATTAGTGAGATGTTTTGTCACCTAACACTGAATGCAACATTTTTAGAATCTGTGAAACCAAGTGACAAATATAGTGTTAACTCTTAGTTCTACTTAATGTGGAATAAATATTTTAAATTATGTGTGTTTGATGAATTTTAGTAAAAAAACCAGAACATTGGATTTTCAGTCAGGAGTACCTGAGTTCAAACCCTGGACAAGATGCTGAATCTCTTTGGACCTCAGCTTCCCCATCTGGAAAATGAGGGGGAGAGACCTGATGATAATAAAGTTCTTTCTAGCTCTAAAGCTCTGACAATTTCAGAGAATAATGATGACTTCTGAGCGGTGGTAACTTCTTTAGCTCTGAATGACTAGAGGAGTTAGACGATCTCCTTGGGTCCCACTGGAAGGTTTGAGGCATAAGCTGATCTACTTCTCCTGGATGCCCTCAAATCTCAGCTAAGATCACATTTTCCACAGGAAGCCTTTCCCAACCTCCCTAAATTCTAGTGTCTTCTCTCTGTTGATTTCTTCCACTTTATCCTGAATACAGTTTGTTTATACCTTGTTGTTAGCACCTGATCTCACCCATCAGAATGTGAGCTCCTTGAGATCAGGGGCTGTTTTTGAAATCAAATTTTTTTTATACCTTTCTTTGTAATCCCAGAGTTTAGCACGGTGCCTAACAATCAATTAATACATATTTATCAGGTACTTACTATGTTCCATGCACTGTTCTAAGCCCTGGAGACATTATGCTAAGAGCTGGCACAGATAAGAACTTAGTAAATGTTTTCTGACTGACTGGACATAGGAGGAGTGAATAAAGACTCTGGAGAAGAAGAAAAGGAGAGAAAGAATAGGAGACAAGGATGTAAAGTGAGGGGAAAGAGAAACAAAGATGTATGTTTGATGAAAAAGGGAATCCACAATTGTCATAGGTTATTTGTCTTCTATCAAGTGTGACTTTTTTTTCTCCTTCAGGATTCAAGATCCAAAAGTGGTCTTTGGGAGACTTAACTAAGGTTATAAATACTATCCAATCCAATTCAAAATTTAGACTACTGTTATGTGCCTGCTGTGTATCAAGTAACGTTCTAGGAACTGGATTGTGTTCTGTAAAATATAAACCTTCTGCCTTAGGTCTCCAAAATGGCAATCCTCCCCCAAAACCCTCCAAAAAAGTGTGGTTGGGAGAGTAGTGCCAGAGCATGTGCTACCCTTTCTTGTTCATGCAAGGAAATATCAGCACTTCCGAGCTGTTAGGGACTCAACAGAGGTGCCATGGTATCCTCTGAGCTCTAGGAATGGAGCGAGCTGGTCTCCTTGGACTTCTGCAATGAAGACTTAGACTCAGAGAGAACAAAGCAGGGAACAAGGAGCCCGATTAGGTTCTTATGAAGCTATTTCTTAAGCATAATGTGCCCAAATAAATAGAATCTGATTGAAAAGAAAATACACTATAGTTTAGGAATGTAGAAGAACAAAGATTTCTAAATGGAAGTGCTTCCAAGAGCCTTAGGCTTGGTCCATCTTTATTTTTGATGTTTGTACAGTGGGAGGCTCATCATCATTTAAAAAAGAGAAACCATGAATTTCTCTAAAGAAATGAAGTGTTGAACAGAAGCATTGTGGAAATTTCAGAATGCAGAATGACATACGTATGAGGCATCATGAAGAAGGCCCTCTGAGGCTTGGAGTGGAGAGGCCCAAATGACCATTCTGGAGATCCAGAAAACCCTTGTACTATGGCAATGATCTCCTATGAATTGTAGTCATGAAGAGTTGAGTTCAAATTTCATCTGAGTCACTTACTTGCTCTGTGTTTCTGGATAAGTCACAATATTTCTGATGTCCAGTTAACTCCTTTGTAAAATGGGGATAAAAACAGTACCTATTTCAAAGAGGTCAATGAGATAGTAATGTATGTAAAACATTTTTTTAAACCTTAAAGCCTTAAATAAATTATTTTTATAACTATTATTATCATACTTATTCATAGATTATGCTAAATTGGCTATAGATAATCCTTCCTGAGAAGGAGCATAGCACAGGTTAAAGTTAGCCTTGAAGTTAGGAAGCCCTGCATTCAAATCATCCTTCTAACACTTCTAACACATAGTAGCTGTGTGGCCCTGGGCAAGTAACTTAACCCCCTTTTGTCTCAGTTTCTCCATCTGTAAAATGAATGGTAGAAGGAAATGCCAAACCACTTCAGTATCTTTACCATGAAAATCCCAAGTGGGATTGTACCAGGCTGAAATGTCTGAAAAACTACTCTCTTAGATATAAATGGAAAAGATATAAATGGAAAAGTGCCAACTTGTTTTGGCAGAGGGTATCTCTTTACCTTGGAGACCCTGTTGCTACTGAAGTCATGGGTCCAGTCCCTACACATATTAATTTGCACATGATTATTAAAATAACTTAGAGATCTTAGAAGCACCGTATTGAGGTACATTATCTACTTTAGTTAACTCCCTCCATTTGGGTTGAAGGTCATGCAGAAGGAATAATTCAAATTTACATAGACACATATTTATATAGATCTTTAAGACTGACTAAGCACATTCTTCCCAACTAGTATAAATATTATTATCTCTGTTTTACATAATAAGGACACTGAGGATGAGGACCACAGTGTCTGCAGGTAAATGCTGGAGCTGAGATTTAAGTTTAGATTTCCTAGATTCAAGTTCAGCCCTTGTCTCTGTAGTCCACATTGCTTTCTTAAATATTTATATGACTTTGGTCTCAGTGTGTAAAGCACAGAATGAAATGGAAATGAAGTTAGCATTTGATCCAGAGAGACAATCCCTATTCATTGAAACCTTTCCTTGCTAAGGTGCAAATACCCAGCCAGACCTTATTGTAAATTTGTTTGTCTTTTACTATCATTTTTTTCTTTTTTTAGAAAAACTGGGACAATTAACTCTTTTGTGTCATGTAGTTTTCATTTATGATGTCTTGAAATATAGCATGGGTAAAGCAGCCTTTGATGAAGTTCATGGGGTTCTAATGGAGCTATGCCTTTAAAGCCAAACCACTCTAGCTCTTATTGATTGGTCAACAATAGGTCCCAAGCCTTTCTTGGTCATTGTTTGGGTTTTGATGGCTCAGAGTGAGTGTAAAATAGCAACTGCTTCTGTTCTGGCCAGAAACCCTGAGGGTCTTCCCCTCTCAATTCTTTTGCGAAGGCAAAGTAGACCATCTTTTGCCTCAATTTTTACCTAGCCTTTAATTACTGAATGGGTACAGACAAACTGAGACCTGGGAAAGGCCTTAATTTAAAAAGGTCAAGGTCTCCCCATTGAATCTGAGGTCATCTCCAGTTGTCCTGACCTATATCTTACCACTGGGCTCAGATAACTCCAGAGGAAAGAGTGAGGCTGGTGACTTTGCACAGCCTTGCCTTACTTAAATCCAGTTCATTTGAAGGTCAAGACATCACCCAACTGGCATCATTGGTTCTCTTTGAGGATGAAGGGTGAACAACAGCCACAGAGAAGGAAGAACTTACTGTTTGCTGTGCTTGGGCCACCCCAAAATCCTAGCTACAACAAGCAATGGCAGTTACCATGGTGTCAATACTGGAAGAACCTATTGCAAAGCTCCATGTTAGATTGTGAGTAAATTGAAGGCATGACAGTACAGCAGAAAGCACAGTGGAAAGACTTGTACGAACTGGTGTAGAATGAAATGTGTGAAACCAGAAGAACAATTTACACGATGACAGCAATAACAAAGAAAACAGTTGGGTAAGATTTCAGAACTCTGATGCATGCAGTGAATGATCATGATTCCAGAACGTCAGTTATGAAGCAAACCGCCTCCTACCTCTTGGTAGAGAATTGCAGACTAGATGTTCAGAATGAGACCTACATTTTCAGGCATGGCCAAAGTACAGATTTGTTTTGTTTGACTATCTTTATTTGTTACAAGGGAAGGCTTGTATTGGTGGTAATGGGAGGTTAGGTAGTGGGGGAGAAGTTGGTTGGTAGTGAGAGACATTAAAAAAAGAAAGAAAAATATGGCAGACAAAAATCATTAAACATACACAGAAGTAAACAAAAAGTTCAGAAGAGGACACAAAGAACCAGGGAAATTTTGTTGCTAACTTTTTTTTTGAATTTGCTAATATATTCACTTCATATTTTTTCCCACCTTTGATGACTCATTTCTTTCTTTTTTAAATAGTATTTTATTTTTTCCAATTACATGTGAAGACAAAGTTTAACATTCATTAAAAAAATCTTGAGTTCCAAATTTTCTCCCTCCCTGCCCTCTCACTCCCTAAAACAGTAAGCAATTTGGTATAGATTATATATGTGCAATCATGTTACTAACATTTGGGGATCAGATGCAGTGGTAGCAATGGGGAAGAAGTAGGGAGTTAGCCTGCCCCTAGATCCATAGGCATCCTGGGACAAAGCTCTGTCATTCCTGTCCTAGTTACAGTTGGTGATTTCCATTGCTGGTCTTCTGTTTGTTTGGCTGGTTTGATGAGTGTCCAAAGGGAGGAAACAGTACAATTCTGGTAAGTACAGGACAGACAATTTTTAATCGGAAGTCACAGGACTGGAAATAGATGGAAGGAAAGAGGGGAAGAATATTTTGCTCAAAATTATCCATTCTTTCATGTTAGCAGTTTCTAAAGGGCAATGGGTGAAAATGAATAGGATGTGACTGAAGAGGAAAGCTCAATGAAGAGACAGGCAAGGCAGAGAGATGAGAAAAGATTTGGAATAATTGTCTTAATCCAGGAAAACATGATTGGAGGGAACTAAAAACCTCTCAAGAGGAAAGTTGGCAGTTGCCTCTGGGAAAACCCAAGAAGGTGTTGTTCCTCCTGGTCCTGTTAGTGTCATGGTCACAGAAAGTGGTGCCTAGTGGTGGGGTAAGAGGAGGATTGGAGTGGAGCCCATTTGCCTAAGGGGGCTTTCTTAGATTTCAGAGTTAACATATGGAAAGCACTTTGAAAGCCTTAATGTGCAATATAAATACCTGCTATTATTTCACTATGCCACACAAAGATGATCTGCTCACGGAGGCATCTGCCACAGTCCTAGGGGACCAGAATAAGCAGTCTGATTGCTCCATCCCTCATCCCTCTCAGGAATGGTTTGACCATCCTTTTGTTTGACAGGTAAGAATGCATTTCTATAACCCACTTCCTCCTCTTCCTCCTCAATTTCTTACCATGAGATCTTTGGCACAGGACTTTGGAAAATACCAGTGGTGATAGGATGCTTGTCCCAAATGAGAATCATCTCTGGCTTCTCAAACGTTTGACTCTTTTGTGTCTCTCTCCTTTACCTTTATCCTGGAGTGTGCTGGAGGCCACTAAGAAGGACTTCGGAGAGTTACTTGCTAAATTTTTAGCACAAGCATTTGCACCTTGGAAATAGGCAGTCTTGATTTCCTGTTGTGTTGACTGTCCAGATTTAAGAAAATGATAGAAAATTTTAATAATGCATATTAAACAAGTATGTCCTTCATATATTTCTTTTTCTGGGAGAGTTGACTGCTAATCATTGACCAGCATACATTCCTGCCTGCCCTTATTACTTTGGATCTTATTTTTTGTTTCCAGAGAGGAGAGGGAGGCAACAGGCATTTCTCTAATACCTACTATGTCCCAGGGACTGTGTGAAGCGCTTTTACAAATATTATCTAATTTGATCCTCACAACTACCTTAGGAGATAGGTGCTGTGATTATCCCTATTTTACAGGTGAGGCAACTGAGGCAGCAAAGGTGAAATGACTTGCCTAGGGTCACACAGCTAGTAAGTGTCTGAAGGCAGATTTGAACTCAGGTCTCCTTGACTGAGGCCCAGGGCTCTATCTACTATACCACTGGCTGCATCTAAATTCTAAAAGGAAAGGATCGTTTGCTTTTTCACCCTTATGCAACAGGGCTTGCTCCCCAGAGAGCTTGGATATAGCTGCCTTATTGCCACTGAGTAGTGTTTTGGTCTGAAGAAGCAATTCCCTGACTGTGCCTTTAACTCCCTGTGCTTGGAAGGGGAGGCATCACATTGATTTGAAAAGGACGGTTAGAGGTAATGGAGTCAGGGTGCAGAAAGAGACACCATTCTGGACTTGACCAATGGGGAAATTTATTTTGCTTGACTTTGCATATTAATTATATACCAAGTATTCTCTGGGCTAACTATGCAAGAGTCAGGCTGGCTACATCTCATATGAAGGGTTCGAGGTACTCCCGAGAGGTTGAAGTTCCTAGTCTTTAAATAAAATGCTTGCATCCCCATTCCAGGGGTGTTCTCTCTCCCTTTAGTCACCAGTGACCAAACTAGCCCTGGCAATGAGTGCATTAACCTCATTGTTAATGTGTACATTCCTGGAAAGTACACTACCAAGGTAAGTGAACTTATCCACAGCATTCAAAACTTCTCCATTTGTTGTAACTGATGGTTCCATGTATAGACGGTGTGGTGGTGGCTGATGGAGCACCTGTGTTTTCTTGGTGTTAATTATTAGGCCAAAATTAGCGCAGGCAGCAGAGAATTGATCCCTACTTTGTTGCATCTTGGCTTCAGAGGCTGCATTGAGTGCACAATCATCTGCAAATAGAAAATGATGCACTAACACTCCCTCCACTTTGGTCTTGGCTTGTAGCCTTTTCAAATTGAAGAACTTACCATTAGTGTTGTAGCTGACCTTGATGTCGTGCTTATCCTCAATGAAAGCATTTGTCAACATGGCTAAAAACATCATGCTGAAAAGCATGGGAGCAAGCACACACTCCACTGGTGACTGGGAAGGCACGAGAGCATTGTCCACTATCCAGAACCTGGGCAAACATGCCATCATGAAATTGATGTACAATATTGATGAATTTCTCTGGGCAACCAAATTTTGACATAATTTTCCATAAGCCCTCGTGACTAACAGTGTCAAAGGCCTTGGTCAGATCAACAAATGTTGTGTACACACCTCTGTTCTACTCCTGGCATTTCTTTTGGAGTTGTTGAGCAGCAAACACCATATCGACTGTTCTTTGGCCCTTTTCTAAGCCACACTGGCTCTCAGGTATACGATCATCTTCCAGGTGAAGGATCAGCCTATTAAGAAGAACTCTAGCAAGAATTCTACCAGCAATGACTAAGAGAGAGACCCCCCTATGATTATTGCAGGACAATCTATTTCCTCTACCTTTATAGAGATGGATATCAGAGGCATCCTTGAACTCTTGGGGGATAACCTAACATATACCCTGGAAAATTTCAATCAACTCTTGTATGAGCAATGGTCCCCCTACCTTGTAAATCTCAGCTGGAATAGAATCAGCACCAGGTGCTTTGCCACATGAAAGGAGCCTAATGGCCCTCAAAACCTCTTCTTCAGTTGGAAGTTCAGCTAAGGAGGAACTGACTTCAACCAGAGGTAAAGAATCAGTGGCCTCAGCATTGATTGATAATGGTCTGTTGAGAACACGATGGAAGTGTTCAACCCTTCTCTCTAGAATCATGTCCTTATCATTAATCAATGTGGCTCCATCGGCACTGAGTAGTTGTGATGCACCATAAGTTTTTGGTCCATAAATAGCTTTTGCACAAAAAAAAATGAAGCTAACATGAAAAGAGAAACAAGCAAATGGAAAAATATTTGCAGCAAGTTCCTCTGATAAAGGTCTTATTTCTAAAATATATAGGAAACTATCTCAAATTTATGAGAAGAACCATTTTTTAATTGATTAGAGGATTTGAATAGTCAGTTTTCAATAGAAGAAATCCAAACTATTAATAGTCGTGTGAAAAAATGCTCCAAGTCACTAATAATTAGAGGAATACAAATTAAAATAACTCTGAGGTACAACTTCACACCCATCAGATTAGCAAAGTTGACCCCCAAAAAGGAAAATGGCAAATACTATGGAAAAACAGGCACTGTTTGGTGGGGCTGTCAACTGATGAAGTCATTCTGCAAAGCAATATGTACCTATTCCTGAAAAGTTACTGCTATCTCAAAAAGTTTATGTTCACTGATAAACACAAAAAAGTGCAGTACAAGTCAGAAAGTGAAGGGACAAAGGACTAAAATATTCTAGGAAAATCTGAAATGGGTAAGAGCCTGTACAATCAAAGGAATGAGAGTTTCAATCCTCGATCTGTCCTCTCTTACTGCCCACTCGATCAAAGGTGTCCATTTTGCCTTCTGTGATCCTCTCTATCTCTTGTTCAATCAAAGACTTTTCTTCCATACATAGATTTAACATGTAATTTTTTGCTCTCTTAATTTGTTTATGATGTCATCCTTTATGTGCAAATTATGTTCCCGTTTTGAGCTTATCTTGGTATATGGTGTGAGATGCAGGTCTGTACCTAGTTTTCTGCCAGATTGTTTTCCAATTTTTCCAACAGTTTTTGTCAAATTGTGAGTTCTTGACTCAATAGCTGAGATCAATGGGTTTATCAAACACTAGACTATTGTTCTGGTGCTTTTGTATATTGTATAGGAGGAGTGGGAAGGAAATTCTCTGCCTATAAGAGGATAGGGGCCAGACAGACACAGTATATTGTTTTCCTTCTCTAGCAACCTCTAAATCTGTGCTTAGCACAGAATTTTGCCTTAAGGAGATACCTAATAAGCATTCGTGGCAGTTGCACCTCTCTCTGCTGTCTAATCCTCTTGATTCCTTTGTAGGAAATACAGAATCTGAAAAAAAATCTTAATGCACCACTTTCCCAAATTTATTAAATCTCTGTAGGACCTTGCCCAGTATTCTGTAGACACTGGGTGCTCATTTCATACAGATAACTGGGTACATAGAATTTAACAATTCCTGTGATGTCTTTGAGACTAAAAATCTGGACTTAATGACTTTTCCTTAGATCCAAGAACCTTTCATTCATTCGTGCTAAGTCAAACTATGGATCATTTACCATAGTGCTCTGGGTTTGTGTCTTTGGCAACATGGGCACATGCAGTCACCTTCTCCATGAGGAATTTCATGATCATCCCAACCCTCCTTTAAAAATCATCTTGTATCTATTATATAGATGCTATATATGGGCATATTCTTCTCTCCCCCCTAGAATGTAAACTCCTTGAAGCTGAAACCATCTCACTTTTGTCTTTGTGGCTCCAGGCCATGGCACTATGCCTTAAGTCCCTTAAGAAATGCTTATTGATTGACTGACAGTTGAGGTGTGTGAACTTTGTTGAATGTTGCTGATGTGACTCCCTCTATAAGCTATTTTATTAATTATTATTAATCAATTGATTAATTAATTATTAAGTCAGTCTCGTATCCTAGTCAAGGGCATCAGTCTTATTGATAAAGTACTTTTCTGGCTTAGAATCAAAGATAGAATGTATGATTTAGAATGAATTCTAGAGGCAGAATTCTAGGAAACAGCCCAGAAAAGGAGAAAGCAAAATGGAAATCAGGAGACCTGGGCTCTAGATATTCCTCTGCCACTATCGTGTGACCTCAGCCATGCCACTTGGCCTCAGTTTCCCTATCTCTACAAAGGAATTAGAACTATTTATTTCCAATGCCTTTCCAATTACTTTCTTCTTTGGTTCTAGCAAGACTTCAATGTATTATTGATAAAAATGAATTTTGGTGCTCTGAGTATAAGTATGTGATGGTTGATATAATTGAAACATCTTTCTGCTTTATAAAACTCTTGTGCAAGGTATTTAGTTTTCTGTTTGCTGGATAGATTTTAGAATGCATCCCCTACTTCAATCCTGTGTAGATTTAAGGTGCTTTCCTTCCAAACAAAAGAGGTTAATGAAGTGAGTTACATTAATATTTTGTTAAGTAAAAGTCCCTGTAGATCACATTCCTCAGCTGGGATTAATTCTTTTAAAGTTGCTCTAAACTGCATGTCTGCTCTACTGGTGTGGAACAAATATGTGATTTCAAACTTGTGTTTCTTGTTAGGACTTTGAAACAAAAAAATGCACTTCTTTATTAAAAAAAAATCAAAGACCTGAAAATGGATTGTTTCGAAAGGAACACATAAATACGTTGTGATCAATATTTGAATCCTCTAAAGTACCATCAAGACAAACTGTTAAATGCTCCAAGTCAGTGATTGGTGAAGCTAGAAATCCATAATGTTGCAGGTCACACAATATTTAATAAATAGTATCTGGAGTGTCCTAATTGTACCCATTTATCACTCTCCTCTGTTTGTAGATGCACAAGATTATTAGACTCTCAAAATACCAACATTCTCCTTCCTCCATCCCCCCATCTGGTCGGGCTTTGTTCTTCCCTTTTGTTGAACTGGTTGTGTTTTGAAATTAAAGACTTCTGACATTGCCTTCATGAGTCATTGGCATTTACATATAGTGAGAGGAAATTTCTTTGTCAAGAAGGATGTTGGAATCAAATTTTACACCAGATCTTATTTTAAAAAAGCCTTATTACCAACTACTTCATACATCAAAACATTCTGGGTTTTCTTTTGAACAAATGTAAATATTATAGGCATTGTAACATACTGTTTTGGAGGGTCAGGAGCTGTCTATTATATTGAGAATTCATAATATTGATCAGTTACTGTGTCTAAAAGCAAGCAATAAAACTGACACATGTCTATAAGACAAATAATCCATGCATTTTTGATGAGACCATGGTGAAAGGAGAGAAATAGAACCTTTACAACAGAGGAAATGCACAGTGTTAACCTACACATGAAGAGATGTTCCAATTCTGTAGTATCAAGAGAAATGAAAATAAAAAGAATTGTATACCTGCTCCAATGACAAAAATGGAAAAAACAAAAAACAAGATCAAATCCAGTGTTGGTAGGATTGTAGGAAAGCAATGCCTGGATTGTAGGATTGTAAAAATATTTTGGAGAACAATACAGAAATGAATGAATGATTGAGAAAACATCTATTAAGCAAACATGGGGCTAAATGTTGGGGATATAAATTGAAATGAAAAAGGAAGATTGTTCCTGCTCTCAAGGAATTCCCATTGGAGTTGGAGGAAGTTACACATATAGGAGGGTAGGTAGAAAGACTTAATGATCCTATGGTTATAGTGGCAGGGCAGGTGGCAAGACCTGGGAATCCTTTGGGTGCACTGGAGTATCTACTGTAAAAGACGTAGACCCTGGGAGAGACTGGCCCACCACCCACAGGAAGAGAGCAAGGACCTAAGGGGTGTAATGGAGCAAAGACTCTATGTTTGGGGTCAGTGTCTGGTCAGATGGAAGAAAAACAGATGGGGATACTGAGAGTAAATATTGGGGTAGAATCTGGGCACCAAGGGAAAGGGGAAGGGGAGTACAATCTGCTTTGCTCCATCTGCATCTGGAGTTCTTTAGTCATCCCAATGGGTAATATGGAGTGAGTCATGAAACCAGTCATACATTTCCACCCAGTGGTTCCATGGCTAGGACTTTATATCAAAAACATTATGAAGTGGATGAGGTGGGAAAAGGTTTTATCTATGCAAAAATATCCATCACTTCTTTGTTTGCAATATAAAAAATAGAAACAACCTATAGGTGCAACAATTGGCAGAAAGTTGGATGACATAATAAAATCATAAACTACCATGGCTATACAAAAAGACAGAAGCATACAAGGAGATCTGAAAAGACCTCCATGGAACGATGCAAAACAAAATCAACTGAAGGAGCGTTTTGAGCACACAAACTACAAGCACATAAAAGAAAGGAAAGAAAAAAAGGAAAAAAGAAAAGAAGGAAGAAAAAGAAAGAAAAGAAAAGAGAAAAGAAGGGAGAAAAAATAAAGAAAAGAATGAAGGAAAATGGGAAAGGAAGAAAAAAGAGGAAAGAAGAAAAAGAGGAAAAGGAAAGAAGAAAAAAGAAAAGAGAAAAGGAGAGAAGCAAAAAAGAAAGAAAAGGAGAAAGGAAAGAAGAAAAAAGGAAGCAAGAAAAAATTCAGTAATGATAGAACTTTAGAAAGCTCTGCAAGGGAAACTTCGAAACATTTTTTTTAAAATTTATTTATTTAACTTTTAACATTCATTTTCACAAAATTTTGGGTTCCAAATTTTCTCCCCATTTGTCCCCTCCCCTACCCCAAAACACCGAGCTTTCTAATTGCCGAAGCATTTTTTTGTTGCGGTTGTTAATTCATTTGATTCTACTTCCTTAAATGCTACCAGGTTTTATGTAAATATTTACCTCATCATTTATATTTATTTTCTCATGTTTGGTTGAAAGCTTTTAAGTTCGTAACACAATGAGTAGCCAACTGCTGAGATGTTAAAACTCCAAATGTTCACTACCTTTGTGGGTGAAATTCTGTCAAAGCCTTTCTTACAATATATTCTACAGAGCTTGTTTTTTCCAGTGAAGTAAGATCTGTACATACAATGGACAGTATACAATTAACAGGAGATCTCATGAGATCAAGTAGATTTTTAACCAGTGAATTAATGTCTGATTTATAGTGGTCAAACCACATGATCTTTTAATTGGTCTTGATGCACATCCAGAATGATCAGACAAGCAAGTCTCATTAGAGAACAGACATCCACTGAGGAAGCTAGCAGGATTTAATTTCTTTAGACCTGTAACAGTTCTCAGGCATCCAAATAGGGACAACCAACCCCACTACCTCATATCCTCAGGAATCCTTTTAAAAAGGACTTTTATCAACATAGGATGGTTCTCAAGCTTATAAAGTGATCTGAATGACATCAGCTTCACCAGGCATTGTTATTCTAGGTGTCTGTAGGAGTATGCACAATCATTGTACCCAAAATTCTAGCAATGCTTTTCCTGTGAATAGCTCATGACACTTTTACATCTGGAGTGCCAACTTGATTAACTGGACTGCTTAGGCATTAGGGTCTATAGGTGTATTTAATTCCCTTGTTAACTAAATCAAAAAACCTATGTGTTTAAATTCTCACAGTTAAGGTTCTAAAAGGTATGAATTCACTTGCCTGGTTTAGTATGTATAGTTAGTGTACTTAATATAATTGAGTATTTCTCTGACAATTTTGGATTTTGTAGTACCCGAAGATAATTTTTCTGAATACCAATCCTCATAGAATAGTGCTTTGGAGGGAAAAGATTAGCTTTTGTTGAGTCATTTCAGTTGTTTAGTTCTTCTTTGACCTCATTTGGGGTTTTCTTGGCAAAGATTCTGAAGTGGTTTGCCTTTTCCTTCTTGTTTTTACAGATGAGGAAACTGAGGCAAATAGAGTTAAGTGACCTACCTGGGGTCCCACAGCAAGGAAGTGTCCCAGGTTGGGTTTGAACTCAGGTCCTCCTGACTCCAGGTCTGGAGCTCTAGCCACCACACCAAAGGTTAGTGGGGATTAATGGTGGTTGCTAGGAGGAAGTAGAGCAAAGGCCAACAACAGCTCCCTACCTTTCTTCAGTCTTGTTCCTTAGTCGATTTGTGTGGCAATGAGGCAGGCACATTGTGAGGGTTGGAAAAAAATTCTCCGTATCATAGCATGATAAGCTCTTTTGTAGTTAAATGGGGTTCCTGGTATGAGTCTAAAGTGAGGGTGGGGAAACTGCAGCCTCAAGGCCACAGGTGACCCTCTAGATCGTCAAGTGCTGCCCTTTGATGGAATCCAAACAGTCAAAGGGATGCACTAGAGGACCTAGAGGGCCACATGTAGCCTCAAGGCTGCAGGTTCTCCACCCCTGAAAAGTTATCCATCCTGACAATCAAAATTGTGATAAAGGGAATTTTTCACAGTAATGTAGACACTAGTTTGGAGGGCGGGGTCTGGGCAACAAAAGGAGAAAAGAGTGGCTCAAAAGAGACACAGAATTTTAAAAACCCTTGAGACTTTTCCAGATAGCTGAGGTCCATGTAATAAAATAGCTAGAGGTAATCACTCCCACTTGTAGGAAGAAGCCACAGTGTAGCCAAAGACCAGCAGTTGGCAACAAGTGTCCCCGAGCCTCTACCCGTTGACGTCATCACTGAGAACAGCCAGCACATGGCACTAGAGAGCAGGAACACGTCAGGAGCGGGTGAACAGCTTGGTCCCTCTGAGGCAATGTAAGAATTAATGCCCCTTGTCACACATGACCCTTGGCCACGAGTGTTCCTGTTACTTTTTCTCCACTATTCATATTTTCTGTAGCAGGAAAAGCAAAAAAGTCTGTGTTACTCCATCATAGATCAAGGGAAGAAAGTGTCACGAGATTGGAATGGTAAGAAAGGGTCAGATTATAAGGGCTTCAAAAGAGAATTTTATGTTTGATCTTGGAGATATAAGGGAGTCACGAGTTTCTGGAGTAGGGAGTTGATATGGTCAGAACTGTGCTTAAGGAAGCTATTATTTTTTTTTTCACTTTTGATTTTAATCTGTATTATTAATATTTTCACTATCACTTAAGTGTAGATAATAAATAAAACAGTAAATCTAGTCCTGAAGTGTAGCAGGTATACTCCTCCAACTTCTTCCCTGTTTAAACTTTTTCACTTATGTACTCCAAAATATAAGAAATTTTTAGTTTCACTCCCTCCTTCCTTCTTTCTACATCAGTGTATTCCTTCTACCCTCCCTTTCCTTTCCCCTTTTAAAACCTTCAGAATAATTTTAGATTTTCTCTTCCTTTCTCCCCTCCACTCTCCCCAAGATGGTGTGCAATCTGATATAGGCGCTACATATACATTCATATTAAACATGTGTGCTGTAAAGAAGAATTAGAACCAATGGGAGAAACCATGAGAAACAAGAAACAAGGAAACAACAACAACCAAAAAGAGTGATTAATATGCTTCGATCTGCTAGGAAGTTATTTTGGCAGCTGATTATTGGGTGGACTAATTTTGGAAGAGAATTGAGGCAGAGTGACCAACCAGCAGGCTACATATGATAATACAATTATGTTCTAGGCTAGAGGGATGAGGGTCAATACCAGAGAGGGGATTGAGTGAGTAGAGAGAAAGTGAAAGGGCATATGGAAAATGCAAAGGTAGAAATCGCAAGATTTGGCAGTAGACTGGAAATAAGATAACAAGAGAAGAATTAAGGATGCTACTGAGGTTGTGGGTCTGGGCAACTGAGAGGATGGTGATCTCTCAACTGTACTAGAAGAAGGGAAGGATGAGAAGGGGAAGATAAGTTTGTTTTGGACATGTTGAGTTTGAGATTGCTATAGGTCATCCAGTTCAAGATATCCAATAAGGCAGTTGGTGATACAAGCATGGAGACCAAGAGAGGTGAAATGATCACAAAATACCATCATGTTATCATTAAGAACAGATCATGTCAGAATAACCTCATTTCATGCTCTCCATTGTCTCCCCACCCCCAAAAAAATTACTAACTTGGTAATGTAAGCATCCAGTTTCCTCAGTTTTTAGCAAAACTGTCAAAAGTCTTTCATGCTGTTCTTGAAAGGAAGATAGAGAGAACTTTTGTCAGTGACTTGGATAAAGGCATAGATTGGCATGAGTAATAAATTTGCAGATGGCATAAAGTGAGGAAGGACAGCAAACGTTGGTTGACAAAGTCAGCATTCAAAAATAACTCAACAGGCTAAAACACTGGGCCAGATTTCATAAAGAAAAATTTAATAGGCATAAAAGTACAGTTTTCTACTTCTGTTAAAAAAACACCCAACTTGGCAAGTAAAAGGTGGAGAAGGCATAAATCAACAAAAATTTGACTAAATAAAAGTCTGGGGAATTTTAGTACATTGTAAGCTACCTATTTCAAGGCTTAGTTGGAGTTCTCAGCGAAAGTTCTACATATGTATGTATGTATATATGTATGTATGTATGTATGTATGTATATATGTGTGTGTGTATGTTGTTCAGTTGTTTTCAGTAGAGTCTTACTCATCATGACCCCATCTGGGGTTTTCTTGGAAAAGATACAGGAGTGGTTTGCCATTTCTTTCTCCAGCTCATTTTACATATGAGGAAATGGAGGCAAGAGATTAGTTTTTCTTCCCCAGAATAACATAGCTAATAAGTGTTTGAGACTCGATATGAACTTCAGTCTTCTGGATTTCATCCATGTCCAGGACTCTATTCCAAGACACCTAGCTGCTGTGAACCCATGTTGTTTGTATCCCAAGATCCACTCTCTATTCCATACCATACTGCATAAATGTAGGTATCTCTGTGTATGTATACACACATACGTGCACATACACATGCATACATGTATACTATATATTCACAAAAACTTTTGGAAATATCACACTGTAAATTAAGTTTGCCTTTGGACAAAGTTGTTAGCACTTCATATTCTTCCACCTCCTTTTCTCTTTTATGACTGATGCCCCCCAAGCCCAATCAGGTGTGCAGTATCTTTGAGCATTCTGCTGTTTGACTAGACTCCACCTTGCAGGGCTGCGCTCAGGCTTACATAACCTAGGCCCATCCTTGTGGATCTTATCACCATAAAACACTGTGGCTGTAAGAAATCTTGACGATCTAGTCATTTTATTAATAAAGGATCTGAAAGCCCAGAAGGGAGAAGTTCAGGGCTGAATACAGGAATTTGTACTAAAAGCTACAACACCTTCCCCCACCAAAACTTCCCCAAACCAACCAAAACAAACAGACAAAAATATAAGAAAAAAATCATAGGACATATGAAAAAGTAAGGACTGAGGATTCTGGAAAGGGTGGATGGAAGCAACTTCCAGCTAGGGATCCTTTGTCTCCCAAATAGGGCAGTTTTTTCAAATACTCTTGGCTAAGTAATGGAGGCGTAGAGAACTAAACCTGGAGTGAGGAAGACTTTATTTCAAATCCATACTCAGATACTTAATATGTGTGTGACCTTGGTCAAGTCATTAAATCTCTATTTGCCACAGTCTCCTCATCTTTAAAACTGGGACAATAATAGTACCTATTTCCCCTGATTGTGATGAGGATCAAATGAGATTATGTACGTAATGTAATTCACAAGCCTTAAAATGTTGTATCAAAGTCAGTGACTGCTATTATCTGTCTAAGGCAAGACTAAGTTGATGAAAGAGGCAGGGAAAGGACACAAATTCTATGAGCTCAATTTTGTTTTTAATCGTCATGCTGTTTTCCAATAGACAGGCATCTTCTTCTTTCCTATATAAATGTACCTGAGAATCTAATTCTCTCCAGGTTTAGTTTCCAAAGTTATACATGATGCCCAACTCAAAGATCTCCAGTGGTCAATGGCAGATTCTGGGAGGGTCAGGGGGGTCAGGGTGGGAAGATTTGATGGTAGGGAGGGAGTCCTTTTGGCCCCTTTCCCATAATGCCATGGGCAACAGAATACTCTGCCTCCGTGTGAGGTTAGCCCTTGGTAATAAGGCTTGTGCTGTAGTAACCCTAGCAGAAGACTGAAAAAGTGAGGGTTACAAGGACTTATTTGTAAGGTATTAGGAGATAGGGTATTTAGCAGTGATAGCTCCTAATAGGAGCTTCTATTGTGCATTTCCAAGTTCATTTGAAGTGTCTTTTCTTTTCTAGGAGTGATCTCAGAATCCACATCCCCATCCTAACCAAAACTCGTTGAAATAAGAAGCCCCTCTACAACCCTCCCTAGTCTTTGCTTGAAAGCATCAAGTATTGGGGGATTCACTACCTCCCAAAGCAGTCCATTCTGCACTTTAGGCAGAGTTAATTGCTAGGAAGTTTCGCCTTACATCAAGCCTAGATTGACTTTCTTGTGTCTCCCTCTCACTTCTCCTAATTCTGCCATCTGCTTCCAAGCAAAAACACTTCTAATCTCTCCTTCCTCAGGAACAATGCTTCACCTTCTTGAAGAAGGTAAGGATCTTCTTCAGGCCCAGCCTAACCACCTGCTTCCACCTACTGTAATAAGAATTTATTACTATCCAAGTTGCCTTCCCCTAGATCAGGGATTCTTAGCCCATGGTCCACAGACTTCCAAGGGGATCATGGATAGATTTCAGGGAGTCTGAGAATTTGGATGGAAACTCCCCCTCCCCCATCTTTATTTTCATGGACCTCTAGTTGAAATTTGTCATTTCCTTCAATTATGAATTAAAAAAAATCATTTTGAAAAGGACCATTGATTTCACCAGACTCCCAAAAGTTTCCATGATACAAAAATTGGTTAAGGACCCCCCTGATTTAAAGTTCTCCAGCTTATCAGTGTCTTTTTTAAAATGGGGAGACCAGAACTGAACACAATAGTCCTGATGGAATTCGATTAGGGTCGAGTAAATCAGAATCATCATTTCCTTAGCCTTAGAGGCTAGGACTCTCTTAAAGACACCTAAGATTGTCCTAGTGTTTGGGGGCTATCATGTTATACTGACATTCTCTTCCTTCTTTACAGAGGTGTGGTAATATGAGTGTGAAGTATTGTGTATACTGTTGGATTCAATTCATGTGTTGGTTGATTTTTATGAATGGCTTTTCTTTTTCTTTTCTGTTATCAGAGATTGCTCAGTATTGGGGGGGGGCGGAGAGGGAGATACTTTGGAATTGGTTGTGATCTAAAAAAACTATGTCAGTAAAAATGAAAAATACACTACAATCAGAGCTTTTAGCTCACGAAACCCCCCTAGACCTTTTTCAGAAGAACTGGTATCTGGTTGTGTCTCCCAGATCTTATACCCCTATTTGTTTGACTAATAGGGTAAATAGAGACTTGGACATTTGAAGGCAGCGCCAAGACAGTCACAAAGAAAGACACAGACATAAGATCCTTGATTTTCATTCACAATTGGTTACTTCCATTGTGGTGATACCTCTCTAGGATTACCTGGGTAGCAAAGTTTATTTGAGATGTGCTTTAGAAACAATGGCCTCCTCAAAGACATTTTGACTTACTGTGAGGCTGACTCACATATGCACAAACTGAAAAAAATTCTGGACTTGTTCTACCTGTTGTTTGAAAAAGGCAGTGCTGAAAAAGCTTGGACGATTTCGCTGCTGGGGTTTTGGCAGAAGATATTTCAAATGAGGAAAGATAACAAACAGTGGGAAAGAACGAATGAGATCTATATGAAGCACAGCTAGTTAGGACACATCTGGAAGTTCCTTCTGTATGTGAATTACAATGTTTTGAGACCTGCTGGTATTATTTTCGAAGGCCATTTACCCTTTATAAATGGCTCCATTATCAGCCTTTTTATTCACACACACATTTATTGGGGAACCTGGGGTTAGCCATTTAAAAAACAAAATAAAACTCACCATATATTTTCGAGTTATAGGTGCATGTATTTTTTCTACTCCATCAAATCTTGCTTTTTATTTTAGCCACGTAAACTGGTTGTCATAGGGACATTTGCTTCCAACCACTGTGGCTCTGATAGGATAAGCCATGCCCACATAGTATACAGTGGCCATAAATCCAGTTATAACTGTCCCCTAAGCTCTTGGAGACTCATCAGAATTGGGCCTGAACCCAGAATTATCTAGGTTGGCAGTGAATCCAGTTGAAAACACAGTTCAAGACATAATGAAACAGCTGGACCCTCAACCTGATTGGTGTTGCTCAATTTTGGGGGGCGGGGGATAAAGTTAATTATTCATTCAGAATTGCAAAGAGGAGTTTAGCCAGGACACTGGTGATGCATCTAAGTAAATGGTAAAGAACAAGGTTTCCTTAATGTTAACTATCTTTGTCTGTGGTCAGAAGATAGGAATTTTAAAAGTTGATATGGCTTGCTAAGATGTTAATTCTTGCAAGGTTATTAGTCCAATAAAACCCTTAAATATTCAGCTGTTCCAGGACTTTGTTAGCATTATTAGGAATTACTCCTGGCATTTATTAAGAGTAGAGAACCATCTATAGGCTATTGAAAAATGGTTTTCTCATGCTCTAAAAAATTAATAAAAGGTGCAATGGTTAATAAACATAGATTAAAAGTAGATTCTCTGTAGCTGAAAACTCCACGAGTTATTGATTGGGCTTGTCTAAGTTCTTAGATGTCTGTTCTCTATATGTTTATAGAAGAAGATGGGGAGAAATAATCCTTTTGTCCAAGAACATTAAGTGCTTGGTTTTGAGACTACTTTCAGACACCAGCTGGGCAGAATGTTTCCAGTGTGAAAATAAGAAAGGAGATTAACTTTTTGTTCTCAACGTTAGAGGAAAATGTGAATTTGACCCGGTGATGAGAGTCACTTTTTCTGTATTTTTAGTCTTCTCCTGTGAGTGTGGTGTGGTAGATAGAACGCTGTGCTTAGAATCAAGAAGACCTAGGTTGAATGCTGCTTGATAATTACCATGGGACCACGGGCAGGTTACTTAATCTGGGATTCACCTTCCTCATCTTTAACACTGGCACAAATATCACAAGGCTGCCAAGTGTGTAGCAGAGGGGCTGGTCAGGGGACCCCTAATCAATTGAGTCTTTTTAATTCACTTGATGAAATTGTAGGGTATGAACCTTTGTCAGAAAGGGGAATCTTCCACAGAGTAAGTCATATTTTCTGGCTCCATTTGAGAAGCATGGGTCTTGTTGAGATAAAACAGAAACTTTTTTGAGACTGTTCCTGATGACTAGGGAATTGGAACAAAGATGTCTGATTCCTGAACCTCAGTGGGTACAGATTCCTTTGGAGAAAAACTTCCCCTAGACCCTTCCCTTGTGGGACTTCTAGTGAGTCCCACAAGAAACTTTCCCTGCCCCCTCCCCCTCCAAGCATCAAAGGGAGCTACAAACACAAGGTAGCAGGAACATGTGGGTGCCTAGACAACCCTGGGTTCAGATAATCTTGAACTTCCTGAACCTAGGTCCTCAGTCAGTCAACTAGCATTTATTTATTCACCTTTTAACCCATTTATCCAAGATTTATTAAACATTCATTTTAATATTCTCTTAAAATTCTCTCCCTCCATCCCTCTTCCATCCACTGAGAAGGTAAGCAATATGAAATCGAATGTAGATATAAAATAATATAGACCATATTTTCATGTTAGCCATGTTACAAAACAAGAACCCTTGAAAAATAAAAAAAGTAAAAAAAATTATGCTTCAATTTGCATTCGGAGCTCATCACGTCTCTTTCTGGAAGTAGATAGCATTTTCCAACATGAGTCTTTGGAATTATCTTAGATTATTGTATTGTTCAGAGTAGCTAAGTCTTTCACATCAACCACCATTTACTGAGCACCTCCTATAAGTAGTGACCTATGTAAATGGATATTTCCAACCTTAGTGGTTACCTCAGGAGTCTGAGAAATCCTGAGATTTGGAGTTAGATGCTACCTACCCAGCAGGACTTGATTTACATACAAGAACTCTTTTAAGAGGAGAGCCATTTTCTGTTTCTATGATGTTTAATGTACTCCTATAAGTCTTTGTATCTTAATAATTTTGTATGGTAGAGGAAATAGATAACTGTCCTATACCTGATACTCACATTATACATAAATGCCTTTTCTATAAGGGACCCTTGTGATCTTGGGCAAGTGACTTAATGTTCCTGGGTGCCAGTTTCCTTCTCTGTAAAATGAGGGAGTTGTCCTGAGGTCCCTTCAACTCTAGGGCTATGGTCTTGTGCTCCTGTTAGTTACATTTTTTGGAGATCCTAGACATGAGATATACCTGAGCTCTGTTTGAGAGATTTTGCTAGAGTTTTTTACTCCAAACTGGGACAGGGTGAGAGCAAGAGCTATAAGATGTTAAAGGTAAGTTTCACTTTTGTTTTTGAATCTCCAGTACCTGTAGGAGTAGCTTAATAAATGCTTATTTTTAGATTTTAATTGTTAAGATAAATCTTTTATTACAAACTCGACAGTCAACAACACATATTTCCAGATATAAAGGAGAGAAAAATCTTTCATACGGAAATATGAATTGAACATGTATAGTTAGTTGTGTTTTTTTTAAAGTACATATCACCTTTAACGTGATAGTAATAATAGGACCGAGATAACAGTCCCAACAGTTCCATTCTTGTCCGTATCCCCTTCTGAACTTTCATTTGTTCCATAATAGATGCTTGTTGAACTCTGTTATGTAAAGTGATCTTCAATCTGAAGTTAATCATATCACGTCAGCTTTTTTTTCCTTTGATTGAACCTGTAGCATTTTTGTTTCAGGGGATGCCAGAAAAGGAAAGTTCTTGTTAACAATGGACATGAATTGTTTCTCTGCAACTTATAGCCTGAGGTGCCATTTGGGGGAGGGAACTTGAAAAGTTAAATAATTAACCTAGGGTCACACAGCCTCTCTCTCTGTCTCTCTCCCTCTCTTCCTCTCTCTCTCTCTCTCTCTTTTTCTCTCATATATGTATTGTGTATACGTGTGTATATGAACATGTGCACACACAAACACACACATATACATATATGTGGATGTGCACACATACAAACACCCACCCACGTGTGTGTGTGTGTGGGGGGGGGGTCAGAGGCATGGCTTAAATCCAGGTCTTTCCCATTCCAATGTTGGTTTTTATATTCACAAAACAATGCCGCTTCTTGGTCTCGCTTTTGCATTTGCATCCTTAGCACTTAGCACAGAGCCTGGCACATAGTAATCATTTAATAAATACTTTTTTCATTCATTCATTATGAAAAGGAGCACTATTAATTCTTCCTAATTAAAAGCCTACCAATAAATGATTTTATGAGCCACTTTCCCTCCTTCTTTCTGTGATGCTGGAGAAGAGGGACCCTGTCAGGAGAGCTGATCATGTTGTCTTGCTTGGCTACAAATCCCCAGGATGCATAATAAAATGACAATAATCTCACGTTGGAGGGAAGACAGCCAATTTGTAAAGTCCATTAAGAGGCAAGCAGAGGATTCTCTTCACTAATGAGATGGAGAGTGGCAGGGAAACCATGCATCAAGATGGTCTCCCACAAAGGCACAAAGGGGTGGGGCAGAGGGGCGAAGCCTCCTGTAAGAGAGGCAGACAGGGACATGTCAGATAGGATTTGCATTTGCATATTGTCATTGATCAGCCCCCTGGAGAAAAGAGATGACAAGCAGAACACTGGAGTTCTCCATTGTAAGCCCACGGTGTGTTTACGCTGCCAGTGATTCGTTTCCCAGGGGACAGGGAGTATTACTCACCATTTCCTTATGTGCCAGAAAGAGAAATGGAGTCAATGGGCATATCATCGGCTTGTTGGAATATGACAGGTTCCTTATTATAAATCTGCAGTAAATGGATGAAAGAGCTGTTCATACTTCATAGATATAAATGTTTCTAGAGATTAATGGGAAGTTATTCCAGGAAATGACTTACATTTCAGGAACCAATCTTGGTGTTTGGGGTATTTTTTTATTTTTTATTTTTCAAGGGTCACAGTGTCCCTCAAGTCAACTGAGCAGAAAAGGGAACCATTTCCCTATTACTCTTACCATCCCTTTCAGAATCTCCCCCTCTTTGTCTCCGCATCTTCACAATCACATTCCCAGGTTGAGGAGGGAATCCAGTTGGCTGGTATTTCTCACATTTGGGAGGTTTCTTATATTCTCCTTTCTACAATATACACAAATATAGTGTGTATATATGTAAGCATGAATAGTTTGATGGACCTGTGGTGTTATCAATGTGGGTATTCTCCAGAGATGTAGATGCCAGTTGCTTGTTTTCCCTGAAATCACCTTTTCTTTTCTTTGTGTATCTTTTGTTTGGACTCATCTGTGCTCATGTCTTTTCTGTCTGGTAGAACGTAAGCCTTTAGTTGTTGTAGCCTCAGAATCCAGCACAGCATCTGTCACATAGTAGGAATTTAATGAATGTCTATTGAATGAATGACTATCTTTGGAAGTCTGGTTAACTTTCTGAGGACAGAGTATGTGTCTTTTATTTTTGGATACCCAGTTCCAGGGTCATGCTAAGCACACAATATGTATCCATTGAATTGAATGCACTGATATGCCAAGAAACACATGGCTTCCTCCTGTTGCCTTTCCTATCAAGAGGTTGTTTCTGCTGCTCACTTTTTTTGTTCATAAGTTCATAGAGTCAGCCCTGAAGGGAGCTCAGAGGCCACCTACACCAGTCTTTTCATTTTACAGATGAGGAAACCGAGGCCCAAAAAGGTTAAATGATTTATCCAATATTAGGCGGCTAGGTGACACAGTGGATAGAGCACTGGTCCTTGAGTCAAGGGAACCTGAGTTCAAATCCAGCCTCATATACTTACTAGCTGTGTGTCCCTGGGCAAGTCACTGGACACACTGTGTCCAGTGACTTGCTTCAGTTTCCTCATCTGTAAAATGAACTGCAGAAGAAAATGGCAAACCACTCCAGTATCTTTGCCAAGAAAACCCCAAATGGGGTCACAGAAAATAAGACATGATTGGAATACTTAAGGACAACAACACCAAATGCAGCAGAACTTGGATTTGAACCTAACTCCTCTGCCTCTCAACTCAGCTCTCTTTCCACCATCCCACATGGCTTCTCATAGTTAGACTCTTAGCAAACAAACTCTTTGAAGGCTGGAATGGGATGTTCCATAGAGTGCTGGGATACTACATGCACTCAGTATGTGCTAATCAATAGCTTTACTCCCAATAGAAAGTAGTCCTAGCTCCTTGCTGGACAAATCCCAAAGGAACCATGTTTTCATAGTTTGAACCTGATTCGGAGGAGGCTCTGAAGGCTTTGCTCTGTCTTTTTCCTTTGTCTCAACTTTAGTTGGGTAGATATTTTTCTGAGTCACTGTAATTTGTTGTCTATTAATTGTCTATGGAATTTAGATGGGAGTTTTCCTTCTTCTTCACTTGCTATATTCCTCAATTTTCTATGCAATTTAGGCTGGGATTTTAGTCATTACTTTACTTGTTATATTCTGCAAGTATTGTAGCACATACTCTTTGTCCCCCATGAGAAGAACTGGCAGTATCGGGTAGAAGTTGTAATGGGGCAAGGTTCTATTTGATATCTGGAAAAACCCAAGAAAAGGGAATATTCTAAAGGGGAATGGGTTGCCATGGGGAGGGAGTAGCTTCCTCCTTTATGAAGATTTTCAAGCAAAGTCTAGATGAACATTTGTTTGGTATGTTGTAGAGGGGTTGGACCCAATGGCTAGGGGAGTTCTTTCCAACTTTGAAATTCTATGGTTCTGGGTGATAGCCTGTTAGTTGATTATAGGATCATAGATTTAGAACCAGAATGGAATTTTGGATTTTAGGGGCCACTGAGTCTACCCTCTTAATTTTATTGATGAGGAAGCTGAGGCATAGAAAATTTCATTTAGTAACTTGTGAAGGGTCCCAGAACTAGTACATGCCCAGGGAAGTATTTGACCCAGGTCTCTGTGTCCCATCCACCATACTGTGCTGCCTAGAAGGACCACTGCAGAATCACAAGGAACTCTAGCCCAGTCAAGCAGAGATGGCAGTGCAGTATTATGGGACCCGTAAACACAATCTCATAAGTAAGGGGAGAGACACTACCAGAGGTCAGTTTATAGCCCCAGTAAATACATGCACCTATGCTCTCCACCTCCACGCATCTGAGAGCAGGCTTCTTACATTGGCTGCCTTTCTTGCTGTTTTATGTTATAATGAGACTGTCCTTATCTCAAGGTCAGTATTGGAACAGACATTTTATAAATTATCAGAGTTGGGAAACAAGAGTTGATGCTAAGTCCTCTGTTTCTCAGTCCCACAGGCCTGTTACAGATCATGGTCAGGTCTCCTAAGTGTAATCAATCATCCTGGGTGGCTCCACTCACTGTTTCTTTTAATTTCAGTGGGTCTTGGTATCAGTGTCCTTATCTGTAAAATACGGAGGTTGACCTCATCCAACTCTACGTCTATGAGTGTTACATTTAATTGATTGTTGGAATATTATATTTTTTTCCTCAAGTGGAAAGGAGGTGGAACATTATTGGTCAACATTCTGTGTTGTATGGAGGGAACTGCATGCTGGATCTCAACCTTCTGGGTGGTCTGTGTTTAATTTCAATTAGATGAGATTGGAAGTAGCTTGGTAGGATGGATGGAGACCCAGATTTGGGATTGTAGATGAGATTGGAAGTAGCTTGGTAGGATGGATGGAGACCCAGATTTGGGATTAGAGAGACTGGAAATCAAGACTCCCTTCTTATCCTTCCCAAGCAAATCATTCATCCTCTCAGTGTCCCAGGAAACTAAGTAAGATTATAAATTATAGAGGAAGCACCAGTTTAATAATTCCCTAGAAAATTTCTCCATATCAGTGAAATTATACTTCACTGTTTCCCCCTCCCCCACCAAAGAAAAAGATAAACGTGTATATATTTAAAAACAAGCAAACATCTAGATGTTGTTGTTCAGTTGTGTCCAACTCTCTGTGACCTCCTCTGGGGTTTTCTTGGCAAAGATACTAGAGTGGTTTGCCATTTCCTTCTTCAACAGATGAGGAACTGAGGAAGACAGGGTTGAGTGACTTGCCCAGGGTCACACAGCTAGTAAGTATCTGAGACCAGGTTTGAACTCAGGAAGGTGAGTCTTCCTGACTCCAAGCCCAGCACTCCAAACACTGTGCCACCTAGCTATCCAACATCTTCATATAGCCTCCTTAGTCCCAATTTATTGTCCATTAAGTTCTCAGCTAAAATTCCACCTTCTCCAAGGAACTTTTCTTCAAACTTCTTAATGCTACTGCCGTCTCTCAAATAATTAATTATCTCCACAGTTTCTTGTGTATATCATGTCTTATACCCGATGTTTGCATGTCATCTCTCCCACTGGACGAGTTCTTTGGGAGAGGGACTGTTTTTGGCTTTCTTTGAATCCTTAGTGCTTGGCACAGTATATAGTAGATGCTTAACAAATACTCATTGACTTGACTTGTAATTCTGATTGTTTCTGTAACTATTCTGTAACTGTAGTTCTATGACTCGTGGTTATATAGCTCCACAATGAGAATACTGATTTTTAAAGAAATTGAGTGAAAGTAGATTTTTGGTAATTGAAAAAAATTAAAGAAAAAAATGAAAAGGAAGACCTTTGAAGCATCAGGCAGTTTGGAATTCTTGAAAGTAATGTACCAGTTCCCCATGTGATTCTTTCTCATTTCCTATTCAGATAAAGGCCCATTTCCTTGTATCTCTGTAGAGCCCATAAAAGTCGTTTACATTAAAGATAGATTAAGATGATGGCTCGCCGTAGGGGCTGGATCTGTGATTTAATTAGTGTAGGAAACTCTCAGCATAATCTTAGAAAGTGGCCTAATGCCCCCAGGGCTGCACTGCTAGCCCATTCTGGAGGGCTGCCCTAACCAGATTAAAGTGTAATTGGGAGCTGTTTAACAAAATAACAATACAATAGAACAGAGATATGGGTAGTCTGTGGTTTTCTAAATCTATAGGCCACAGGGATCTTTATGTTCCATTTAGTGGTCCCCATTTCCATTTGAATTTGACACCCCTGTCCTAAAGGCCTGAGAAGCTAGCCAATATTGGAGGTGGAACTCTAACCTAAATCCTACCAGCTTAGAAGCCAACTCTTTATAAGTCATGCCATGCTGCCTCTCAGCTCTATTTCTACCAAATATTCCAGTGGATATGGGGATTCCTTGAGACCAGGCAGATTGCACCCATTCTCACCTTTCTTGTGTGGCTCTCATGCTTAGACTCCCATAGGTTAGCCATCAGTACTTGTCCATGTTCTCCTGATTCCTGGAGCATGCCAGAGGCATCCAGAGGAGGGTCATTCCTTAACCTTTTTCCTTTCTTCCATGACCTGCTCACCTTTTTTGAACATATATTTCTTTGACGATCTCCTATATGCCTCTTCTCCTTCGGAATACCTTGTTTGTATGTGTCGCTGCCTGTTCATATTCTCCATGTGTTGGGGGTGTAAGCTCAGTTTCACATGGACAGTCTCGGACAGGTAAAGGTGAGGACTTCTAAACCTCAGAGTTCTCATGAGGCCCCCCAGGGAACAGCTGGGAATTGAGGCATGAGACACGGGCTATCTCGTGCATTTCCACCTCTTCTCTGTGGGAAACTTGCTGGGGAGAGCATCCCACCCTTGAGATTGGCCCATGGTCTGAGCACACCTGTTGTTGACTAGCTAAGGGCTGAGAGCAGGCATGGTATTCACGTGCAAACTATGCAGCGGGAGAGCTTAAGTAGGGACAGGAAAGCCTGAAGGCGCTCTTCGAGCTGAGGGGCCCTTAGAGGGCAGAAGGTCCCTCCCCTCTCCCTCTCCCATGCTCTTGCTGTACGATCTTTGCCCCTTGGGAGGAGGAGGATTCCTCTCTCCTGAGGAAGAATTCACCCTGCACATGTAACTAAGATCCTGAATAAAGCCTAACCCTTGTTCGACTCTCGAAAGTCTCTTCTCTCAACACGTTTATCCGGTTGATCCCCGAAGACCTGGATGACAGGTAAGAAAAGGCTCGGGTAGCCCTTCGGCCTCAAGGCCGAACATCCATGCATCTTGTTCCACTACCTTTTGGATGATTTTCAACTTCAGTTCTTTGGAGACTATATTGTTCCATGACTCACAATCTTAGAACAAAAGAACATTGGAGAGGAAATTGGGCCCATTGTCTTCTTCCTGTTTGACTCTGGGCCTAGATCATTGTCCATTTGCAGAGCCTTTCCAGGGCATACATACATCCAAGGACCTGCTCTGGAGCAGGGCTTCTTAACCTTTTTCAATAAAAACTCCTTTGGCGGCAATCTGGTGAACCTATGGACCCTTTCTCAGAATAATGCTTTTAAAGGCTTACAATAAAATATACAGGGTCACAAAGGCAATTAATTATGTTGAAATATAGTTTAATCTATCTGACCCTTCATCCATCCATCCATCCATCCATCCATCCATCCATCCACCCATCCATCTAGCTATCATCTATCTATCTATCTATCTATCTATCTATCTATCTATCTATCTATCTCTGTCTGTCTATCTATCTATCTATCTATCTATCTATCTATCTATCTATCTATCTATCTATCTATCCATCTATCTATCCATTCCACACATCCCTGATTTAGAACTGCTCTAGAGCTTGCCTATCTGATCTTACAGTGTAGATGACAGGCATTCTTCACTCACTCGGCATTTTTTCTGTTTGAATAGTTAAACCAAATGGCTTTGAATAATTGTGGAGTTCATTTAGGAGTCTCTGAAGTGTTTCAGTGCTAGACACCATCAATACAATGTTATCTGAAAGTAAGAGCAGCTGGCTTGTGTCCCCAACTGCAGGGAACCCCACTTGGACTTGGACTTCTCTCTGGGTCTGATACGTTGATAGACAAACATCTCTGGTGAGTCTGTGTCCTCTGTCTTCCTATTCCTTGTTTGACACTGGTGATCATAAGATCAGTCATGAAGATTTTCTCTATCATAACTTTCAGGAAGTATAGGTGATACCTTGGCATGCAGTAGGTGCTTAATAAATAATTGTTGACTGTTGTTAAAGGTAGCTATGTCATAGATTGGGGAATACATGTTTTTTCATCCACTTTGTTTTTCCAGTGTTAAAGTTAGACTAATTTCTTTTGCGTGACTATGAATGTTTTTCGTTAAGGAATTTTGTATATGACTCCTAACTATTTCCACAGTCTTATCTCATATTAGTCGCTTACATGTCCTCTCCATTTTAGGCAAACAAGCTGATTTATTGTTCTCCATATACTGTATTCCATCTCTAACCTCCATACTTTTCATACATGGTCTTCCATATCCTGAATTCATTTGTTCTTTGTCTTGTACTTAAGTGGAGCAGTGGGTAGAGTTATGGAAGTGAAGCAGGAAGACTTGAGTGAAAATCTGACCTCAGACACTTACTAGCTGTATGACCTTGGGCAAATCATTTAATCTCTGCCTATCTCAGTTTCCTCACTATAAAATGAGAATAATAAAATGAGTCCTTACCTCTCACAGTTGTTGAAGATCAGATGAAATGATTTTGACAAAGTCTTGGCCAGTTCCTGGCCCATATTAGGTGCTATAGACATGCTAGAGATGGTTATTTTTATTATTAATTATTGCGATTGTGGTGGTTGTTATTTTTAATTTCCCAGCTTCCTTCAAAGCGCAGCTCAAATATCCTCCTCCCCCACTTGTTAACACTTTCTCCTTGGAATTATAGTTTGCTTAATTTACTTGAGTTCCTGTTCTATAACCCCAGTAAAGTGTAAACTTCCTAAGGCCAGGGACTGTTTCAATTTTGTCTATGAATCTCCATCATGGACCACAGTTTCTGGCACATTTAGGTGCTTAAATTTTCTTTAAGTGAATTAGATTTGCTGTGTCTAGGGCTCTATGAAACAAAAAAAATGTCAGCATATGGAGAATCATACTATCTTCTTTGGTCTGAACTATTATTACAAGTTATCCTCCATGAGACAGCTAGATGGCTCAGTGGATAGAGCCTTGGGTCTGGAGTTTGGAAGACCTGAGTTCAAATCTGACCTAAGAAACTTACTAGCTGAGTGACTCTAGGGAAGCCACTTCATCCTATTTGCCTCAGTTTCTTTATCTGTAAAGTGAGCTGAAGAGGGACATGATAAACCACTCCAGTGTCTTTGCCAAAAATACCCCAAATGGGGCCACAAAGAGTTAGACATGATTGTACAACAACTGGTTATCTTCCATGTCACCAGAGAACTTTTTAATTCAGCTTCTCTCTCTCTCTTTTCCCCTTCATTGGATGATGATAATACTCTGAGAGTGTTGAACAAAGTTTTCTCTGTTTTTGCATGTTTCATCTCGTCTTGTAGAACTTTATGTGTGGGAGACACCTTGTTTGAGGAAAGACTTCAAGAAGACATATTGTTCTATTGAGTTAAATGCTTCTAAACATCAATAAACAATGGATCCAGTTGGTTTTTCTGGGCTCTAGTTCTCAGGCCCCTGGGTATCCATAAAGATCTGGAGCATTGTGAAAGCCTGCCTTTTCCCTCCTCTTGTTTTCATTAAGAGTAAGCCTGATATATGCCTCTTCTCATAAACATTTTATAGACTTAAGAAATCAGGAATGTAGGTTGGTATTGGTGGGTGTCTTCTTAGTCACTGGTGGGGTGGGGGTAGGGGTAGGGGTCAAAGCGTGGTCTGTGCTCTTTTCCATACTTTAAATGCAGTGAGTCACAATCTTGGTGGGACTGGGGAGTTGTGAATTACCCCCTGCACTCCCTTAGCAACACCTACTGGAACTGTTGCAAAGAAGGATGATGTGGTGTAGACCTGGGACAGTTGGGGTTAACTTTGTCTTCAGGTGAATTGATCTGGGGTCCAGTCACGGGACTTTGGAGAAGAGTCAAAAACCAGTTTTTTTGGCTTCAGGCAGGGAGATTCTGAAACCCCGGAGAAGCTTCTTGTTGACTGCTTTTTATCTCCCTGACAGGGGCTTTTATCTGTTTTTAATTTCTTGTACTATTTTTAACCACTTGGAGAACTGAACTTTGAGATTCAGAGTAGCCAAGTAGGACATGATATAGATGGAGCCCTGGGTCAGGAATCCCGAAGACCTGAGTTCAAACTGGTTTCAGACACTTACTAGCTGTGGGACCCTGGGCAAGTCACTTAACCTCTGTCTGCCTCAGTTTTCTCAGCTGTCAAATGGAGATAATAACAGTACCTGCATTCTAGGGTTGTTATAAGGATTAAATGAGATAATATTTGTAAAAGGCTTATCACAGTGCCTGACACATAGTAGGTATTTAATAAATGCCTGTTACTATATACACATATAGTATAGTATATATACGTATATATAATATGTATGTGTATATATACAGTATATATGTATGCACACACACATATATATGTGTATACATGTTTAAAAATTTATTTGAACCCTGTGGGTCTGAGTGACCCATTGTACCATATGAGGAAGAGTGACCCGGCCATTTGGACTCTTTTCCTCTGAAGAAGGCCAGGCCACCTCTCCAGTGATTATATTGCCAACCGTCTCCCTCATCATACTGTGAGCTCTTGGACAGCCTTTTGGTTTGGTTTGTGTTCTAGTGCTTAGCATGTAGCAGGTGCTTGATAAATGCTTGTTGACTGACTGATTTTGAAGCAGGTTCCCCAAATTTCTTTAAAGTAGTGCCACCCCAGCCCCCTTTCTGGCTGTAGCTATTTTAGACGGGTGCAGTCACCCTTTGGAACTTATTCATTTTCATGACTATTTCTGCTTTGTCATATAGGACACAGACTGCAAGATGGTAGAGTCCAAACGTGCTTCTATTGTCTAGTTAATCACTCAGTCTCCTCAAAAATCTTCAATAGTTTCCAATTGCTTATTGAAACAGAACTGAAATGTATTTTCCCGGCATTCAAGGCCTCTGGGTTCTGATCACCTTTTCTCAAGCTTAATCTTATATTATTTATCCCCTTACCATATTCTAAATTCCCTTCCCTACTTCCCCAGAACAAACCATGTCCTTTTTTTGCTTGCACGAATTTCCTTATATTTGGAATATTCCTTATACTTATGCTTGCTTAGATTTTATTTCCTTCCATGAATTTGCTCATACCTTATGCTTACTATTTCTCTTTACCAGCTTAATTCTTCTTCATTCTTTAAAAGTCAAATCAGATATCAAATTATGGTGCAGTGGATAGTGTCGGACTTACGATCAAGACAGACCTGAGTACTATGCTGCTTGAGATATTCATTAGCTGAGTGACCCGAGGTAAGCAACTTAACCTCTCTCAGCCTCAGTTTCCTCATCTGTTTAATGGAATTAATAACACCTACATCACAGGATTGTTGTGAGGATTGAATGAGGTTCTGTATGTAAAGCACTTTGTAAACATTAATTGTTATTGTTCAGTCATGTCCGACTCTTCATAATCTCGTTTGGGGTTTTCTTGGCAAAGATACTGGAGTGGTTAGCCATTTCCTTCTCCAGCTCATTTTACAGATGAGGAAACTGAGGCCAACAGGGCTAAGTGACTTGCGTAAGATCACATGTCTAAGACACATGTGTCTGAAGTCAGATTTGAACTCAGGTCTTCCTCACTCCAGGCCTGATGCACTTTCCACTGTGCCACCAAATGATAGCTATGACGATGATGATGACATATCATTATACTCCTCTCTCAGAATTCCCCTTTGGATTTCATGTAGTACCTTTAAAAATGCGCACAATGTATTATTTTTTGCTGCAGTCATAGTTGTATATATCTTATTACTCTTCTAACTACAGATACCATGAAGGCAGTTAGGAAACTTTGAAATGATCTCAGTGCCTAGTAGTGTGCTCTGTAGGCAAAAGGTGCTTCCTAGAAGTTTGTTGAATTGGACTGAACTGGATAGTGGGCTCTGCTCAACATGAGTACCATAGTTGAAAGATACAAGTCATGGTCCTTCGACTCCTGCAGGGATGCTGCTGGAGTGACTCATTAGAAGGTTTGAAATACCAGATCCCTGTGTGAAGAAACATGGAACAGGTAGTGAGAGCAAAGTAAGCCAGTTTTATTGAGGGGATGTATAATATGAAGGGCGGTTAGGGAAAATGGACACTGGGACCCTGGTGGAAAGGGATGTAGTCCACAAGGGCACCAGAGGGGCACTGTCCCAAAGTGGGAAAACCTGTAGCATTTTATAGGGTTGTTCTCTGGGTCTGGCCAAGCTAGGCATTGGAGGAGGGGAACCAGAAGCCTGGACCTGGGGACTGAGGTTGATTCATGTTAGAGGGGATTCTGGGAGAATTGGCTAGACTTCCTGACAATGGGAAAAGGGGGTTTTGATTATTATTGAAGGTCTTACCCTAGAGGAGTTTCTGAGCTTCGTTGGGGTTTCTTTTTTGGAATTAGAGCACAAAGTCTTAATGTTTCTAAGTACTGTCTACACCTTCTAAATTCAGTAGCTGGGGCCAGAGTCCTGATCACCTTTCCCTAGTTAATACTCTGCCATATGAGAGAAAATACTTACCTGAATGGACCATTGCTTTGACCTAGTATGGCAGTGATTATTAATTTCAGATGGCAGAACTAGGGAACTTTTTGAATAGCCTTTTCTTGCTTTCTTCAACTCCAGGCAGAATAGAAGATAATATTTTTCAAACTTCTGTATGTGACAGATGCCTCTGTTTCTGAGATGGGAAAGTCAGGACTTTTATGCATCTTTTCTTTTCAGAACAGTCTCTCTCCATTCACCTTCACCTCCTTTCTTTTTGTTCATGGCAAGCTTGGTGACTAAGCTCACTCTGAATTGGAAGGATGATGACAGGTGGTGTATGATTGGGAAGAAAACTCTTGGCTAGCGGTCAAAGAGCAACACATGCTTCATGAATTTCCCCAGGGAGGCTTATCATTAAGTTTCACTTGACAACAGCATCAGAATCAGAAATGAGGCTCTATTTATATTTAAAATTAATCTTCAGCTCTGGATTGGGCCTCTTTGAGTTGTGACTAAGCTTTACAAATTTAAAAGAATACGCCAAAGAAATGAAAAAGGTCTATCAGTAGTGGCAATACAATTGTTTCAAGTGATTCACCTCTGGGATTGGTTTTTTGAGGGTCATTTTTGGAGTTTAGAGCCAATGTCCTTTATTGCATATAGAACTGTGATGAAGTTATCTACCCTCACAATTTATTCTACTAGGTAATTGGAATAGACAATTGGAGATGGATCAGGCCATCAGAAATGCATTTGGACTACCTCTTTATAAAGGTGTTAATTAGAACTGCATTTTGACTACTTCTTTTTAAAGGTTTTAATTACTGTACAGGACACTAAGTATGCCAGCAAGTTGATGACTTGTTTGGTCAAATGCCATGTATGCAGAGATCACTTTGGAAGCTACTGGTATTTCTCCTTTTCTGTTTTTTTACAAAAACAAACAAAAAGGTATAGAGTTGCTTGACATATCAGGGTCTGACAAGAAGAGGGGTAAGGATCAATGAAAAAAATAGATTGTACTCTTAGGAAAGAACCAAGTTGTGTTCTGTTAACCAGTCTACAATATTTATTTATTAAGCCCTTATTACGTGCTTGTCACTGTACTAGTCACAATGGATACAAAGAAAGGCAAAAATATGACCCTTGCTCTCAGGGATCTCATATTTTAATGGAGGAAATACCATGTGGAAATTTATTTATATACAAGGCATATAATACACACATTATATATTATATGCAATATAAATAAGAGGTAATTTCAAAAGGAAAGGATTTGGGTGGGGGGCTAAGGAAAGGTTTCTTGAAGAAGATGGAATTTTAGCTGAGTCTGATGCTAGAGAAGTCAGGAATTAGTTGAAAAGTGAGAGCATTATAGGCCAATGAAAAAAGACTCCATTGGGAGATGGAATGTTTTGTGTGAGCACAGAAAAAGGTCCACCACAGCTGGATTGTGGAATTCATAGAGGAAGGCCAGATATTGGAAGATTAGGAAAGTAAGAAGGTGCTAGACTGTGAAGAGCTTTAAATACCAAGCAAAGAATTTTATGTCTGATCCTGAAAGTAACTGGCAGT